>NC_034595.1:37607155-37609965 GCF_900095145.1 Mus pahari | reverse complement strand
ACACACACACACACACACACACACACACACACTACCTTTTTTGAAAAGAATGAAAAGCTAAGACTATATGAATTAAAGAGTGACATTATTATTAATAGAAATATTTTATAGAGATATTTATTTAATTAATCATTTTATTCATTTACATTTCAAATGATATCTCCCTTCCTGTTTACCCCTCCTCAACTCCCCCCATCCCATTCCCCCTTCCCCTTTACCTCTATGAGTGTGCTCCTCCACCCACTCACCCACGCTTAACTCACCCCTCTAGCATGCCCCTAATGGATCTTTATTTTTTAAACTTTATTGATTGATAGACTTAATCAAATTCTATTACTGGAGAATACTACTTGAATTTTAATTAATGAAACTATAGTAGGCTAGTTATTACAGGTAACATAAAGCATAGTTGCCATTATGGCCTTTTGTTGGGAACCGTAGTTGGAGGTATTATCCAGCTTAAATCCCGCGTAGAGTATCAGGTACCTGGAGACAGGGGATCCAATAAGAAATAGGTAGGAGATTTTTGCCAGGGTATTCGATCAAAATTTTTAGACATTTTTGTTTTCTTACAATAATACTAATTGCTATTTGTGAAATGCTTGCAAGCACTCTATACTGAATGCATTACACACAAGACCCTCCAAAGAATGCTTTGTGGTAGGTACCATGACTTCTTTTATTCCTATGTAGATTTGAGCACAGGAATTCAGGAGGTTACAGTTTTGCTGTTCTGCGGACCCTGATGGGATACAATTTCATTCGCAAAGACATGTTTTAAAGTGTGGGGTCACATTTAATCTATTTAGCATTAATAAGTAATAAATGTTATGATCATATATGTGGATCAGACTTACAAAGAATTATTTTCCCGACTGGCTTATTTACGAAGAACAATTGTTGCATTTATAATAAAATATAAGTGTTTTATTATAAATAAACCCATATATATGACACAGTAAATTTTAATCACAACCATTGCTGCTTCAGTTTTTATTCAGCAAAATATTTGGGTATTCTAAAATTGCAACGAACACCCTAGTTTGCTACAATTAATATCAAATTGAAAGGTTCTTAGCCCCAATCTTCACAATCTAATTGTAGAACCTATTTTTAGATCAATTGGCTTGATTCAACTGGTTTCTTTTCCTCATTTTAGCTGGATTCCAAACTGATTGGGAGACTGCCAGCTCTATATTTTACCTCTGAGCGTGTATGCTGATCGTTAATGGTGCCAGTGGAATGCAGAGTGCCCCAAGACCTTCATTATGAAAAGGTCAAGTTTTAGGGAAGATGCCTGTTCAAATGAAAGTGTACATTGGGTCTTATCTGCAATAGCAAGGGGATTCCATCAGAAAGCAACCTAAGCTACCATGGCCAGTAGAGTGGAATTGCTGCCATATGGTTTGTAAACAAAGGACCATTCGTCATTCCTCTGTGGATGACGTTACCAAAAAAGATACGCAAAAACAAATGTCCACTGCCCCAGTGGGCACGCATCATTCAATTATTTACCATAAAATGCAAATGGAAGTGGTTGTGAGATGGGGTTATAAATAGTCAAATATGAAACACAAAGAGTCGTAGCGGGTAGAGGCCAGGGGACTTGAGGAAGGGACAGAAAAAGAAAACGGCTTCAGAAACTTCAATTGCATTGGCAGCTGACAATGGGTAAAGATTTTTGGGATTCAGCATGGGAAACAACACCCTGTTCATTAGACACATTAAGTAGCACATCACGCTGGCCTTTCAACATCATGACACAGCAAGCTTCTCCCTGGGGAGTGGCTCTCACAGTATCAGAAGGTGCTATACCAGCTGCTAAGAAGAAGAGGGATCAGCAGCCCTCCCCAGCCACGTGAAAGCACCTACTCTATGAACAATGATGACAACTGTGATGGACAGACAGCCATAAAGGTATAATATTGGCACTTCTGTCTTGGAGTAATCAATAACTGTTTAGTTGGACTTAAGGATCACTCAACGGAGAAGAATTCTTGTCTGGTACTATAAACCTAGCCAGATAACCAAGAATAGAGAGAAGAGATTGGTACTCTCGGTTTCTTAAATCAATATAATTTCTAACTGTTTTATAAATGCCTATCATTATGCCCACATATATCTACAGATAGACATTCTCACCACTCACCATAGAAGCTTTTTTGTTTTTAGCTTTTGAGATGGGGTTTCTTTGTATAACTTGGGAGATCAGGCTGCGCTTGAACTCATAGAGATACACTTGCCTATGCTGGGATTGCAAGCATGTATCAGCACAGCCTTGCTCAAAGAAGCTTTATTTTGCCAGACAGATACTGTTACGGAGAACTGCAACTGGTCAAAATGTATAGATTAAGTTACAGTGGGGTGCCCAACACCAACTGATATGCTTGTAACTCAATCTCTATGCATAAGGCTCTAGGGAAAAATCACTGAAGAGGGAGCAAAAAGCTTGTAAGAGCCAGAGGCCTGTTGATATGTAGTGCCCCTAGTTATGACAGGGAAATGTACTGGTGAACACTTGACAACATTGTTACACGAACAAGACCAGCAGAATGACACCATCAGTAAAATTGCCAAGGTTGATAGGAAATTTGGCATGGTTCTGCCCCTAGATTAAGAGCTAAAGATGGTCAGAGGCCAATGATAGGAAGAATCATTTTTTTCTAGGGATAAGCTCAAAATAGAATATTCACTGGTAAGTGGGAACACACATACATACAGACCCATGCATGCACTCACATGCACATACATGCACACATACACACACACACACACCCCACCCCACCCCCACAGAGAGAGAGAGAGAGAGA
>NC_034595.1:37601032-37607099 GCF_900095145.1 Mus pahari | reverse complement strand
TGTGCATGTGTGTGTGTGTGTGTGTGTGTGTGTGTGTGTGTGTGTGTGTGTGTATGTGTGTGTGTGCGTGTGTACATGTAACAGAGATAAGGAATCTGGGAGGGCAGACTTGGGAGGAGTTAAAGGGAGAGAAGTTAAGAGGAGTAATGTAGATGCAGTGATCATGTGTGTTCTCAAAAAACATAAAACTATTTTTAAAAACACTCTCATTTTAGGAAAGCACTATTTTGGGCTGGGAGCCTTCTAAGGACTTACTCAACTGGAGGAAAAAACCCAGGTAGAGAGAGTAATCCCAGTAAAGAACAGAGCCAGGATTTGGATGTAGATAATCTAAATTAGAACCACTATCCAACCTACTGTGCCACAAAGAATATGTTATGTTTCATTTTTCTGCAATCTCCTATTACAGAAAGATTAGTAATTACAAATCAGCTCTTCCGGTTTAATAGCTCTCCTATTTAAATAGTCTTGGCAGCACCCATTCCTGTGTCCCTTCTATTAGAAAATATTTGGCCAATAATCAGTGGGGGTGGGGGACAAATTAAAACAAATTGCTGTGATTTTGAAAACACAGTTAGAGTTTACTTTACAGTTTTTTTTCATTAATTCACACAAAACTGTTTCCAATGAACCTCAACTAAAAGGGTTTTGTGGCACTTAAGAATTGAGTACTTCTTTTCTTTGGTCCAAATGTGCAATTTCCTCCTTGTTGAGTCTCTCGGCTTATCATGGTCCTGCTTCAAACTGCCAGCCCCAAAATTCCCTGGCCTCCCCTTCTGCCAGCAGAAATCATACCTCATTTTCTTGGTGCAGGGTACTTCCCTAATCCAAAGTACTTGGAACCAGAAGTGTTTCAGATTTATGAGGTTTCCGTTGTTTGTGTGTTTGTTTTGATTTGAGAATATCTTCCTAGACCTTGCCGCTTAAGCATACAAATTCTACGAGTCTGAAATGAGAACTGTTCCATAACCCAAAACTTCTACAGTGTACCGCATCAGAAGTTTCAGACTGCAGAGTTTGTCCAGGTTTTGGGGGTCAGGAATGTTCAACCTGTAGTGTCCGTCTATCCAGACAGTGGAAATCTCCTAACTGCTTTGAAAAGATAGGGCCTCTGTGCTGGGATTGGAATCCACGCAGAAGGAGTTTCCAGTGTTGCTTCCGGTTCCCTCTGGTCCTGACAGCAGGAAGCAAGAGTCCTAAGGTTAAACTTAGGGAGAAAGGAGAAGTGAAGAATGCCAAGGTAACGGTTTCTGAAAGGGAAACCATTGCTGGCCCTTAACATCAGTAGGAGAAAAGAAAACTCACCCAGCACAGCTAAAAAACATCTTCTAGGTGTGAGAAGGAATCTGAGGTGAAAAAAAAAAAAAAAAGAAAAAGAAATATACATCAATAGGCCACATTTCTCTTTAAGAAAATTAATAGCTTTCTCCAAGCCTGGTTTCAAGCAGGGGGAGTTTTGTTCCTGTGGCAAATTAGATCTCATCTATTTCCTTCTTAGTTCTGTCATTTTTCACGACATTTGTCATCATTTCAAAAATGGAGAAAAAAAAACAAAACACAGTGAGCCTTCATTTATAAATTGCTTCCAAATATTGAAGTAAATTATCCTACACATCTGAAGAGTTCATTTCTGGACTTTATGTCCCTATGAAAGAACAGGTTGGAAATGAACTCTTGCCTTCACCACTGAGGCTAAGCTCACAAGTGCCACACAGCATTCATGTTTAGTCTTCCTCCTTGTCAGCTTCCTCTGAAGTACAGAGTAGTTAACTCTCGAACAGTTTGCACAGTGCTTAGAATAAATTCCCATGAGTTCTCCTTGCATTTACAGAAGAAAACAAACAGAAAAATGAGGCTTGGTGTGCCCATATCTTAATTGTGCTGAACCAACTACTTACTACAGTTCCTGGAGAAACCACACAGGTATCATCACCCTTACCCCAGCTTATCATCAATGGCAACATCTACGTCAGCTCTGTAACAAAAGCAATGAAAAGAAAGGCTAAGAAAGGCCAAGTGTGAGACGGATAACAATGGTAGGAATCATGTCTTTTTTTGTTGGATTTCAACAGGTTTCCAGGATGTGAAATTTTATGAGCAAAAGCCACGAACGCAAATGTATTTAAAAAGCCAAATAATTTCTATTTGAGCACAAATCTGAGCAAAGCAAAATCATTACTACACTGTTTGTGGACTCCATTAAAAGCAGAAACTTTAATCATTATTTTAATTATTACTCTCACTGGTGTGTTCAACGTACCTGTTTATTCTTAGACAACATATACAAAGAAAACACATCAAGTGAGCTAGAAACAATCACAACCAAAAGTGTAATTTAACACGGTGAATATGAATACATGTCATACTTTCCTCTAGCTTCGTAAATGAACAGCTGGGTGCCACACCCTTCTGCATGATTTCATAATTCTGAGAACCCCACCCGAGAAGATAACCTACCAGCATTTTTATATTCTTCCTTCCTTCCATGAAAAGCTTTTACTGAATCTCTAGAGAAGTGAATCCCGTACAAGCGAGAACATACTGCTTGCCTCTGTCATCTTTTAATACGCATAGGGATAGATTATATTATTTATAACTTGCAACTTGGCTACTTATTTTAATAAATTTATTATCCAATACATGAATACTTTTCTCTTAGTACTTGAAACTTGCCATTGCATTTGATTTTCAATGTCAGTGAAGGGTCACATTCAATATGATCTGGCATGGTGTTGAAATTTAACTGTCATTGTTACAGAGTTGAGAGACTGCAACTTTGAAAGCTGAGTGGGTCATGGGGCTTAGATGGTAGGAGTCACATAAGCATGCACATGCATGGAAGCAGAGAATCTGAAAAATGTAGAAGGAGCTACTGACAGGATACTCTGCTTTCCATGAAAGTAAAATTGGGGATTTTCAAACTGGTTTATCTTTTGTTTGGTTTGGTTTTGTTTTTGGTTGTTTTGTTTGTTTGTTTGTTTGTTTGTTGGGGATTTGGGTTTTGTTTTGTTTTTGTTTTTGTTTTTCTTCATCTTTTGGCAATGTAGTAGAAACTGGAACTACCCAATCATGTCCATTCAAAGAAGACATCTATAGAATGTCATAGAAGCCCTGGCCTTTACAAAGTCTAAGGGCAGGCTACCATGTGTGGTGCAGAGTTCAATGACATCTTTCACTGGCTTCTGAGTATTGGAAGTGGTCATCGCTTTGTCCTTGAATCAGTTACAGACAGAAATGATATCCCAAGTTTTTCTCAAACACACCTGCCTATTTGTAATCATGAAATCATGACCACTGCTTTGAAGGGAATGTGACAGTCCCATTGTCACATAGAAAGGACAAAGGGTTAGCCTCATCCATACCACTTCCAAACCAACCACAAACTATGTACATAAAGCTGACAAGACACCAACCATCTCTTAATTACACTTGATTCATATTTTATCTTATTTCATTTTATTTTATTTTACTTTATGTGTATAGGTTCTTGTGCCTGCGTGTATCTCTGTGTGTACCCTGAGTGTGTGTAATGCACACAGAGGATGGAAAAAGGAATCAGGCACTTTGGAACTGGAGTAAACTACCATGTAGGTGTTGGGAATCTAACCTGGGAAGAGAGAGAGTGTTCTTAACCACTCATCCATCTCTCCAGCCCCTGCCTCATACTTTCAATGGTAGTTTTCACACTACTGTAGGATAAAACATACCCAGCACATTCCTAGCATGGTGTCTGATGACAGCAGACATGCCCCTAGAGGTAAGCTCTATGCACCCCTTCAGTAAATTCTACACTTAAGAAACATTTAGGATCTTCCACCAAAACACGTCCTCTCTATTTTAATGTATGTTATACTTGGTTTCTGAGGATTCTAAGCACAAATAAACAATGATTTTTTTTTATCTCTAATATATGCACAAGACAAAACTTGCATAATAGACATCCTAAGCCAGAGTAAAAGTTGACACCAGAGCGATGTGGACAGGAACAAGTCATTAATTAGTCTTCAGAGATACAACTGCAAAAGCAAACATTTATTATCCAGGGTCACAGCTCAGTTTAGGAAAGACTGAAATAACAGTTGTGGATTCTCCAAGGTATTTCTTTAAAGTGACATTTGGGTCTCTTAGTTCTTTGTGCTGTTGTTGATAATTAAATAATTATTTAACTCATAATAGAATGTGACAACCAAGAAATTAAATGTAATAATCTCAACTCAAGGTAAAACAGTAAGCTTGTAGTCACATATTCTGAACTATAACTCTTGTGAAAGATGTGCTGACAATTATCAGCTTTGAGGTCCCTCATGTGGAGGAGGAGACCTTGGTCAGGAAGAATATGAGCATAAACTGTACTGTGTACAATATAGTTATTGTATATCAATCAACTGATTTGACTAGCAATTAAATGAAAGAAGTCAAAACATCCCATTGATTAAACAAACAAATGTGATTGTAATGTAGACTACCAGACAAGGATAGTCAATTATGAGGGAATTTCTTAAGATTAGGTATCTAGCTGGGTGAGGTTAAGAGAGTACTTCATTTTTGCTCACTTTTAGCTATTGTTAGGGAATGAACATGAAGGGTTTTAATAAATAATTTTAAAGTTAGTTTGGGATGTATGTCTATCTTACATAAAACCATACATTTTCAATGGTTGCCAGAATCACCCCAAGGATGAAAGCCGGCTTTTGACAGTAATATGTAACACCTATATGGTTACAAGTATTTAATTTCACACAGGAAAAGGTGAGAGTAACCTGGTTCTAAAACAAAGGTTAAAAATTAATTCCTTGGAAAGCAAAAATGGAGGAAAAGCAAAAGAAACACAATACTTGATCAAGAGAGTGTGCTTTCATGTGAGGCAAAAAACATCATAACTTGTTTAAAAAACAATAGTTCTAATACATTTTCCATTCTTCTGTAAAGGGCTTGAGAGCTCACTTCTCCTGACTTGAAATAGCATACACCTTGTTCTGACCCTGCTTAGCAGATGGTCATTAGCAGACCTTCCTCTCAACAGACCTCCTCTTGGACAGTGAAATCACTGATTGTACTTTTAGCCATCATCTTCAGTGAATTAATCTCTTTTAAATAATAATGACTTTTGTTTTTTTTTTTTTTAATAAAAGTAGACTTGTATAAACGCTAGCACATGGGGCTATGTCTGAACGCTCTTGTGGGTTTTTTTTTTTTTTCACCATCAATGAAATAAACTCCAGGGACATTTGAAATATGCTCCCTCAGGCCTCTGCACTATGAATTCTGCTTTAGTGAAAATAAATTAACAGATAAATATTTGAAATCCAATTTACACTTGACAGTATACCAATGAGATGAGTACATGGTCATTCAGAACCCTGTCGTGCTTTAACTGGCTTGAATATTACAGTTTGAGTTTTTAGTCAATATTTCTTCTGAAATATTTAGTCAATTTTTTCTTCTGAAATGAATTTCATGAAATC
This sequence comes from Mus pahari, assembly GCF_900095145.1. NCBI lineage: Eukaryota > Metazoa > Chordata > Mammalia > Rodentia > Muridae > Mus > Mus pahari. The sequence goes on along the minus strand of NC_034595.1, from coordinate 37,601,634 downwards.
GAATAATGCCAATAAAGCAACACTGAATCTTTGCTTGTGCCTGCCAACACCCAGACATCAGCATACATGCTTTTAAAGATGAAACAGAGCCATAAATGTCAGAATAATGCAATAGCAATCAACACCAGGGACATAGATTTAAAACCCACATTACTAAATTAAGAATGGATTTTCTCCAATGACTGGCTAAAGCACAGCCCCATGATTCAAAGAAACTTAAAAAAGTAATCTAGTATTCCGGGGCAGGGTCTGAGATAAGGCAAACCTGCACAAAATAAATAAATAAATAAATAGATAGATAAATAAATAAATAAATAAATGTGAAGGCCTTGCACCATTGCACCATTGCCTCAATCCACACACGCGTGCCCCCCCCACAAATGTATGCATGCATACACACACACACACACACACACACAGAGAAAGAGAATAAAATCATGTCTTTTCCTGGAAAATAGATGCAAGTAGATAGCATAAAGCTTTAAAATATAATTTTATTCTCTCTCTCTCTCTCTCTCTCTCTCTCTCTCTCTCTCTCTCTGTGTGTGTGTGTGTGTGTGTGTGTGTGTGCCACAGAGCTCATGTAAAGGTCAGAGGACAAC
>NC_034595.1:37590926-37600552 GCF_900095145.1 Mus pahari | reverse complement strand
TATATATATATATATATATATATATATGGGTGTATGAATATGTATAAATATTTTATATATCTCTATAAAAACTAATAGCCACAAATGATGAAAACATGCAATATTTTTCAACCTGACATATTTTGCTTAATATATGTTATCTAGTTGCATCAATTTTCCAGAAAAAGGCATGATTCTATTCTCTGTGTGTGTGTGTGTGTGTGTGTGTGTGTGTATGCATGCATACATTTGTGTGTATGTGTGTGTGCACATGCATGTGCATCTGTGTTTGTAACACATTTTCTTTATTCACCTGCTGATGGCCACACAGTTTGGTTCTACAACTTGGCATTTGTACATAATGCTGCTATACACGTGGATTTGCGGTATCTCTGTGGTGAGCTCATTTGGAGTCTTTCCTGTAAATACCCAGAACTTGAGGTGGGTCATATGGTAATTCTGTCCTTAGATTGTTTTGATTGGTTCCTTTGAATATGACTTCCATAGCGATTGGACTAATTTTTCTTCTCACCAGCAATATAAAAATGGTTCACCTCGCTCCACATCCCTTATTAGAATTTAAGTACTTATTTCGCAATACTCTGTGCAAATCCAAAGTGACCCAAATATTCCAAATATTCTTTCCTTCTTCACAAATATTTAAGTTATATTTCCCTTAGGGTATCTACCACACCAGTTAATACATTTCAGCTTTTGTGACAGAACACCAGTGTCAGAGTCCCGTGGTATTTAATTTTCAGTAGCCACTTCCACTGCTTCTGATAAAGTTATTCTGATTTTCCAGGTTCCTTGTCCTCTAAAACATAGTGGTTCTCCCTTGTTTGTGACTTTCCTTCCCACCATTTCAGATACCCGTGATCAACTATATTCTAAAAGTACTAAATAGAAAATCCTAGAAGCAAGAAATTTGTTTTATTAAATAGCTTTTACCACAGCATATTATAAATATTTATTGTATTATTAATTATTATTAATTTTAAATTGTACCTAACGTATCAATTAAACCTTATTATAGATAGAGAGATGATAGATAAATACATAGATTGATACATAAATAGATAGATGATAGAGACATAAATTGATATATAGATGATAGATATATAGATTTATAGGTAGATTTGTATATACAAATGCAGATGTGTACATGGCATACAGAAGTTAAGTACTGTCCAAAGTTGAAAGTACATTTGAACATCTAGGAACTTCTCTCCTACAGGTAAGGGAAGCTTAGGCAATTACAATATAGGGAAATGATATGCAGAACCCAGGAAAGGACAGTAAGGCATCCAGTTTGCAGAACATGCTCCCAACATTGCTTTGCCTCTTTACTATTGGACACTAAACCTTTTGACAATTATCAAAATGTGCAGATCCCCTCTGAAAGCTCTCAAAGAGACATGATATAAAAGAAGTTATTCTTTCCAAAAAAAAAAAAAAAAAAAAATCCAAGGGATTAGCAGAAGCTGGTCTCCTAACAAGCTGTAAATCTGTACTTAATTTCAGGATTTCTATTATTTGACTCATAAAACACTAACATGGCTATAACAAGAAAACCCAATTTGCTAAAGAAATATCACACGTTTACATTTTAGCACATTTTTATTTACCTTTATAATCTCCCCCAACCATGCTAGTGTCGAGTGGCAGATGAGGTAATGTTTGCACCCAGTCAACAGTCTCAGTTCCAGACATCTGTAATAAATTTTTTAAGGCCAAATACTGGTACTGCATACACACCTGGAGATTGAAATGCGCTTTTGTGCTACAATGCGGGCTCAAGACTTGTTAGCATAGGCAAAAGGCTAGAGCTCCTCCCAAACCCTAGAATTCTGTAAGGACACTAAGCAGAATTGTAAACACATTCCCATGACTGTACCATTTAGACTCAATGTAATCTCAATTGGACGTGCATCATATCTTTGACAAGAGCACTTGGCAGAAAAGGGAGAAGATGGGGGCACTTAACCCACAGTGGACACTTACAGCACATAGTTTGTTTACTAACATTCTCCACATTGAGTTATATTTCCCATGTCCCTCACTTCCTCCTTTGGCGCATTCTCAGAACTGGTTCTAGACTTCAGCTCTGTGTAAAGTGAACTAAATAGGTGGCCCAGTCTCTACACAGCTAGCTGGAGAGACTCATGAGATAAATCCCAAGGACAATAGTTACTGACGCTGGGAGGTTAAAGGGATATTCGTTATCTAAAACCCAGGTTGCCATGGGGATACGTGACTGGTCTAATACTTCTTAACTCCACCACAAACACTTCCCCCCTCAACAACTAACTTCTTCCATTTTGGTTTCCATTCATTTTGAGTTTTTTCTTTCTGACTCCTAAGACCATCGCTATTTAGCATGTGTCATAAGCAGTGGTATAGGAGAGCCTGTAACAACAGTGACAGACTGACAGACACACTTCAGGGTTTCCAGACTTGGCTTCCTCATGAGATGAAGAGGCTGGTGGTATCTGCAATTCATTCCACTAAAACTCCAGTGGATGGTCTTAAATGAACCCAAGTACACATTAGGAACTCCTGCGAACTCATTTTGTTCCTCTGTGAAAGGGCTTGGAGTCTATGACCACTAAACTTGCTTCCCTAGTGACAGGGATTATGGGAATCCATGTACGATTGTACCATGGAGGCCAACTTGCTCACACAGGTGAGTTCTTTGCGTTGAGTTGTTTGTATATTTCCCAGACCAGTCCCATGCTGATGCTCATAATTCAAGCCCCACTCCGTAGTTCTCAGGACTACATGAAGTGTATCGAAGATCTCACGTTCCTTGCGGTCCACTCTGTTCCTTTCAATGTCACGGCGTGGTAGATAACGGAAGTGCCGCAGAGACAGTGATAACTGATCTTTCTGGGTCTCTAGTGTGAACGTCTCCACTCCGTGGCATTTGCAATGCTAGCATTTAAAAAACAGATCTCAGTCATGAAAAAAAGGGCTTCTCTGGGGAACAAGATCATTACAGTTTGACTCAATGTTTACTCAAATCTTGATCAAAATGTTTAGAAGGCAGGAGTGACTTGAAAAGTGAAAGAGATGTTGGCGTAAATTCTGAAATAAGAACTGAGATATTAAATTAAATCTCTGCTTCTGATGCAGCTGCTGTCGAGAGAGCAGGAAGGGAAAGCAAACATTCTGGTCTTTAAGTAGGCAGGAAACATGTCTGCCCCCGCCTTCTCTTCGTGTGAGGAAGCACTGTATCTCCTCTAAGCCTCCGCCTCACAAATATGGACTCTAGTAACTTATTTCTGTTCTGTGAAAAAGAGAAAGTTAGCTTTGAGAATTTATGCACCATTCAAAGTTTACAGATATAGATGCGGTAAGGTAAGAATTTTGATTTGGGCCTCCAAAGATGTCAAAAGCGCATGGCCCAAAGCAGGAGCAGAGGGCAGAAGCAACAAGCCAGGGTCTGTCTATTAGAAAGCACGGAAACAGTAAATTATGTGCAAATGCTGACTGCTGTAGAAACAATAGGTTTATGCCTCAGAACCTCACAGGTATGGGGACATTCTGAAGGGTGATTTGATAAAAGATCAACATTTAATAATCCAGAAGGCAGGGTCCAGTTTTAGGAAAGAATTATCTAGAAAGAGTCATACATATGGATATATGTAAGAAAATCAGCCATGCTCCTCAGGGTATTTATATTAGAAGAGTTTGGAAATAATTCATAAATTATATACCACTCATATAAACTCTTACACATCCCCATAATAAAACATAATTCAATCCATATAGTTAAAATTTATGAGAAAAATATGTAAAAAGGAGACTAATAAAGATAGAATAAAAGCAAATGTTTTCAAATGGCAGCATGCACAGCGCCATATTACTTAGTCAAGCCAACGGATCAGAGATGAAGAAGATTATCATCCAGCCTCACTTCCCTCACAGTGGTGGATTTGCCAAGGTCCTCACAGCTGCAGCCCAGCGCTGTGAAGAAGCCCCAATTCACTCCCTTCCTGCTCCACACGGAACTCGATTGCTCTTACAACTAGGGAGGAAAATCCTAACTTTGAAAAGGAGTCTGGCCATCTCAAAGTAAACTTTTTGTGTTCTTGACAATGGTTCTTTTTGTTTGTTTGTTTGTTTGTTTTGTTTTTTTTTTATTTTTTTGGTTTTTTTTTTTTTTTGGTTTTTTTGTTTGTTTGTTTGTTTGTTTTTTGAGACAGGGTTTCTCTGTGTAGTCCTGGCTGTCCTGGAACTCACTCTGTAGTCCAGGCTGGCCTCGAACTCAGAAATCTGTCTGCCTCTGCCTCCCAAGTGCTGGGATTAAAGGTGTGCACCACCATGCTGGCCCTATTGTTATTTTCTTTATTTACATTTCAAATGCTATCCCGAAAGTTCCCTATACCCCACCCCCACCCTTGCTCCCCTACCCACCCACTCCCACTACTTGGCCCTGGCCTTCCCCTCTGCTGGGTCATATAAAGTTTGCAAGACCAAGGGGCCCCTCTTCCTAATGATGGCCAACTAAGCCATCTTCTGCTACATATGCGGCTAGAAACTTGAGCTTAGGGGGTACTGGTTAGTTCATATTGTTGTTGCACCTACAGGGTTGCAGCCCCCTTCAGCTCCTTGGGTACTTTCTCTAGCTCCTCCATTGGGGGCCCTGTGTTCCATCCAATAGCTGACTGTGAGCATCCANTTCTGTGTTTGCCAGGCACTGGCATAGCCTCATAAGAGGCCGCTATATCAGGGTCCCTTCAGCAGAATCTTGCTGGCATGTGCATTAGTATCTGGGTTTGGTGGCTGATGATGGTTCTTAAATGGTTAAAAGGGAGTAAAACAAGACTATCCGTGGCTGTTACAAAACCGATGTTTATTTAATTAAGTTGAGTTCTAGTATTTAAGTAGTACAAGTACTTAAATTTGAGTATAAAACACATCGTCTGGTCTGTTTAGAATCCAATTAGTATACCCCTAAAGTAAGTTTGTCTAAAACTGATTTCAGGACAGATTTCAAAAACATTTTTTACCCAACTAAACATTTCAAAAGACATTTTAAATTTCAATGTCTGGGATTAAGAAAGGCACTATATAGATTTAACAAAATGTTTCACTACTATTTCAAAGATATCTGATAAATTGACAAAAATAATGGTCTCTTCACATTTCCAACAGCCCAATTCTATTATTTAACCAAATCCTGTAACATATTTCATTTTGGAAATCTCAAGTTTTAAAGTGAATTCCATACTCTAGACTCACTTATCCAATTAATTACATAGCTTCAGCTTTCTTAAATATTAACAAAATATTTAACATGTTAGAGTTCATAATCAAATGAACAGCTACGTTTTAATGGAATACATATAATCTCATTTTACTGTTATATTTAATGCTAGGAGGCCAAGGTTAAAGGACATATATAGTATGTAAGAAGTTCTCAGTTTTCCTATACATTATAAGAATAAGGTTCACTGACTTAGAGTTTCTGAGGATGATTTGCTGTCAACGGATGCTGTTATTATGTAGCCATGGCTCAGAACCTCTGTTCTAAGGAACAAATACTATCTGAAGCATTGGTCCTCAAGCTGTGGCTCCCAACCCCCTTTGCGGGGTTGAACAATCTTTTGCCAAGGGTCACCTAAGATCATGAATAAACACAGATATTTGCATTATGATTCAGAACAGTAGCAAAATTACAGTTATGAAGTAACAACAAAAATAACTTTAATGCATCTAAAGGAAGTCCTGAATCACCACCTCATGCTAAATGGGGATAAACCAGTGTTTCATAGTTTGACCATGATGCTGAATTCCCATCATAAAACTTAAGACAAATGAGTCCCCTTGAATAATTAACTCCCTATATATGTGCACAGGCAACTCATGAAGTGAGTCAATCATTTAAAGTGAGCCCTGCAATTCTACACACACTTTAATAGTCTCATTTCCTGCCTAGTTTGATTCTTAATTCTATTCATAGGCTTCATGTCTGACAGAGAAAGGCACAACTCATAAATATTTAAATGACATTTGATTGAATGCAGTATAATTTAAGACTTTCCCACAAAACTAATGTCATATCACACCAGTGATGATTATACAAAACTGGAAGAAAAGCTGTCAAACGATATGAAAGGGATGTGCATACTGATATGTAATTATTCATATAGAAAATGCATATGCATATCCTGTGATTGAATTGTTTCTTTTTTCTTCTGACAAACATCTGAGCATCAAACCATTTTCTTCCAAGGGTGTATAATGAAGCTTCCAACAGTGAGCCATTTTCACTTGACTTAATAAGAGTTAAGTCCAAGGAGGGTCATAGGCATGAGATGGCTGCCCTAAGTGACTACCCTGTTTTCATAAAGGTGACCTAGAACTAAGTATTCCACATTTTTCATTAGCTTCCAGGGACTCTTGAGAAATATTCCTTAGTAAAGAAGAGAGCAGACTTGGTTGCCCAGCAGAACTTTGTGGTTAGATCCTATTTCTAAAGACTCACTTTGGCCTAGTACTATAAATGTGACCAAGAACCCATGGTTGGAGAGATCATAACTTCTAAGGAGAACCAATTATTATTATTGTGATAAATGGGCATAGCATTAAACTGAACTTTATATTTGGATCTCTTTGTCCATAGATTTAGTACAGCTCTCAGATTTTATGAGAGTTCTTCTGTGTTATCTGTGGACAGAGGTTAATGAAGACATCACAACTGGTCAAAGGGAAGAAAGCTAGTAACTATGGCATGCTCTGCCACAAATGTGGCATCTCTATCATTCCCTCCCTCTAAAGTTCAGAGACAATTACAGAAGAGGCCATAGAAAAAATTTAAAAGCCAAAGGTTAGGAAAGACTGGGGTCAAACAGTGTCTTCTGGAAATGAGCAGACCATTGTGTTAATTAAATCAGAGCAGTTATAGCTGCATAAACAAAATGAAGTTATTTAACATTCCATCGTGGACCTGATGGATTTGAAAGCAAATGAGTCCTCACCTTTAGCTGGAAAACTAAGGACAGTTATGGCCCCTAGAGAGAAGAGTCAACTGTCTTTAAGGGTGTGGCCCCTGATAGGTAGAACATGCCCCAGTACATGGCCTGATACCCAAGAACATATATGTAGCACAAAATGGATTGGGTGAATTAAAAAACAAAGAGGGCCTGAAGTTGGGAGGAGCTGTAAGGACAGGGGTGGATCTGAGTGGAGTTAGAGAAGTGGGGGGATATATATGATCAAAATACATTATATATGTGTATGAAATTCACAAAGCATCTACATTTTAAAGGACCAGAACAGAATAAAAGTACAAGAAGCAGTGTTTATGTGTCTTGGGTAATAGATTTGTCCGTGATACCTTTCAGAGGTCAAAGAACCTCAATCTGTGTAATATAGAGGAAGTTTATCATCTTGTTGCCCTCATGTTTCTGAACGATAAAAATTCAAATATCTTCTGAATAATGGCACATTCATCCTAGACTATAGTAATGGTTTATGAAAGAATTTTTAAGAATAATGAGAAGTCAGCAGACACAGTGAGGTGCACAAGATGACAAAGTAACCTTGAGCAAGAACTACCATACAAAAGGAAAGGTCTGTAGTGACTTTAGAGACTTCAATTGCCAAAATACCTGGAAGTATCATTCTTAATAAATGACAACTTTTAATATCTCTGGGGGAAAGAAAATAATAAAGCTGTATCCTCTTGAATACAGGCATTGAGCACAGCAGTCTGGGAAGCAACAAAGTACATTTCCCACCATTACAAAGGCTAGTAAAGCCAGGTGTCATTGCTCCCTGGCCAAACACCCATGTTTAGTGAAAATACTCCTCTTGGTTTTCAGTCTTCTTCCCTGGCCTTGAGAGTGAGCTTCCACAGTGTGCACCTGTTAGTGAGGTCACTAACCCCATTCATGTGCCCTTCTCAATACTACCAGAGTGCAGGCACGGATTGCCACACAATTCAGTTCATTCCTAGGACATAGAATATAGATAATCCTGAACAAAAAAAAAAATGTAATAATTAAAATAAAGTTGAATTTCCACGCACAGCTTCAGAGGAGAAAAAACTCTGAACTAGGATACATATTTAAAAAGAGACAATCTATAATGTTCAATCAAGAGACTAAAAGATGTAAAACAGAATATAAAAATGATCTATGGGTAAGAAATGTCAGTAAAGTGGACAAGTTTACCAAAACTCTTTCCTTCACAAAAACAACAATTTTCACATTATGTATAATCAATAAAACTCCTGAAGCTACCAAATCCAGGTAGAATTAAAAGGTCTATGTCTATAGAAAAAAAAAAAGATGCATCCCCGATTAACATGCTCCTCCTTATCTTGCTCCCCAAACCATGCAGTTCCTGTAGAAGGGAGAAATCCTCCATGCAAGATAAAGACTGTAGCAAGCATATTAATGACTCTGCCTTTGGCTATCTGGCTAGTCTGTATTGTCCTAAGCAAATGGATCAACTATCCATTTATCCAGACACTGGCTCATTCAGGAATTCTAAATTGAACCTGCCTATAAATCATTAGCCAACCCAACCATAGTCTTAGAATAGGCTGGATAGTCAAAGAACTCCCCACTTTGATTCAGTCCAACACATTCCAAAAGGGAAGCTAGTTTTTCAAATGCATAGATTCCCAAGGCTAAAGAGGATCAAGAAATCACACCAGCACAAAAGAGGCAAGTTAAGAACAAATTACCTGACTGTAAAGAAATGTTTGACAAAAAGCTCAAAATGGATTGATTGAGAAAATTCATTGTACTAGAACACAGACAACAACTCAATAATATGAGAAAAACAACACATAGGCAAGGGTACAAAAGAGAGAGAGAAAAACCAGAACATTCTAGGGTTACCATAAATACAAACAGTACAATAGATAAGCACCGACAGCAGCCTTAATCAAGGAGAATAAAGATGAAGCTAGTCATTGTCAAGAGGAAAGGAGGGAAGGAAAGATGAAGGGAAGGAGGAGGGAAGGCCAGAAAGCAGACAATCTAAGGATTCACAGGGCATCATCATGAGAACTAGTAATCATGAGGCAAGTAAATCAATTCCTCAATTGAGGCTTCCACAAGTTATTCTATGGCAAGTTGCTATAAAGCCAACCATCACAAACTTCATAGAAAAGTTGGAGGTCAGCAAAGAGTGGTATGATATACTAGATTGCTAAGAGCATACATCTACCAGTCAAGGATAGTGGGTTAGACATATGTGTCATTGAGAAACTAAGATGTGCTAAGGACTCAATCAGATTTTTAAAAACTGAAGGAGAGCTGGGTATGGTACAACTCACCTGTGTCCCATCATTCTGAGGCAGGACAATCACTTAAAGCCAGGAGCTTAAAACTGTCCTGTGCAACATTAAGAGAGCAAACCTAGGATGGATGGGTAGATGGGTGAATGGGTGGATGGATGGATGGATGAGAGACAAATAATAGAACTGACTGAGACCATTATCATTAGACTTACCATACAAGTAATGCTAACATGAGTACAATCTGGAAAGAAAGGATCCAAAAAAAAAAAAAAAAAAAAAAAACAAAACAAATCAAAAATTGAAAGCTATGCATTCCATTCGGATGTGATGTGATGAGTACGCGATGTGAAAATTATACTCTAAAGCTGCAATTATTATGGAATGT
>NC_034595.1:37561940-37590904 GCF_900095145.1 Mus pahari | reverse complement strand
AAAAAAAAAAAAAAAAAAAAAAAAGGGAAAGGATCCTAATTAGTAAATTGAACAGCTCATGCATGTTCCCAGCAACAGGACATTTAAAGGTAAATTATACTCTAAAGCTGCAATTATTATGGAATGTAAGTCACACTGAACTCTAGTGTTAAGGTTGAAAGGCAAAATATTTTAAAATACAGCTAAGAATCTGCTAATGCTATATAATATAAATTATGATATCCCAAGCACATGTAGGGAGCAGTAATACTGTAGGACCTGGTAAGTAGATTCAAATTTCATTATTAATATAAACTGCACTGTTGTACTAAGATAGTCTATGTAAGATCCATGCATGGTAAACATAATGCAAACGATGAGTGTATGCACAAAATTAAGAATAAAGGCATATCATTTGAGAAAATCATGGAGTTACAAGAAATATTAAAAACCAGAAGAAAGACAAAAACTATAAAAGAACCAATGAAAGCATCAACAAAATTGCAGTGGCAAGTCCTCTCCAAGTAACAAATTTACCTTTAAGTGTGTCAGAAGACAGGGAATAGGTGAACATATATAGACACCAGCATTTATTATTTATGGGGAGGGCACAAATTCCACGCATGTGTGTGAAGGTCAGAGGACAACATACAGAAATCAGTTCTCTCTTTCCACAATAGGGTTGCAAGAATCAGCTTCAATTGTAAGGCTAGGTGGCAATTGCCCTTTTCTACTCGTCTCTTGCCTATAAGAGACTCAAGGGTACACAGAACCTACAAGAAGGGATGAAAAAAAAAACATACTTTACTCAAAATAGAAAGGAAAGATAGAGTACAGCTTCATGCATGTCATACAAAATAGACTTTATGACTTTTACATAACAGCAGAAATATATGGACAAATAGTCACATTGTTGAGGGTATAATAAGCATAGATATGTATGCTCTTGTTATTAGAAAACTGAAATAAAAACCCAAACTTAACAGAACTTTATTTTTTTTGTTTGTTTGTTTTTCGAGACAGGGTTTCTCTGTGTAGCCCTGGCTGTCCTAGAACTCACTTTGTAGACCAGGCTGGCCTCGAACTCAGAAATCTGCCTGCCCCTGCCTCCCAAGTGCTGGGATTAAAGGCGTGCACCACCAACACCCGGCAAACTTATTGACGAGGCAGAAAGCATCAGAGTAATAGTAGGCAATATTAAGACTCCTCTAGCAAGAATAAAAACTCTCCAAACTGAAAACGAACATGGGAAAACTGGTCTTGAATTACATTTCAGATTAAATATGATACATACAGCAGACTTGACATACAACGCTCTGCCTAGCAGCACAAGACACACTTTTTGAGAGCACACAAAACATGGATGGGAGAACTCACACATTAGGACATACACATACAAATACTCCACACATATAAGGAGAATCAGATCATACATCTTTTCCAAGCACTGCAGTAAAGAAGTAGAGATTTGTAATAAGAGAATACATATTTGCCAACTAATAACGAGAGTAAAGAATGAGTCATAGAAAAAAACAAGGGAAAAATTCATAAATATCTTGAGACAAACAGAAAATGGAAACACACCATTACCAAAACTTATGGGATGTAGTCAAAGTCAAGATGAAAGTCTGCAGCAATAAACACCTACATCTGAAAAAGAAAGCTTTGACTTTGTACCTCAAGGAAATATTTTTTTAAAAACACATTAAACCCAAAGTTAGTAGAAGGAAGGAAGCAGTAAAAATTCAGAGTTGAAGAGTGAAATGGGGACTATAAAATAATATTAAAGAGCAATTAAGTGGAGTTGTTTTCAAGAGGTAAACAGGATCAGTAAAGTATAAAGAATGCTAAGAAAATGGTTGTTTTAATTGTCATAAATGAAAGAAACCATCCAACTATGCCACAGAATAGAAAAAACTATCAACAATTCTATGCCATCAAGATGAATCATATAGAAGAAACATTTTTAAAAAATTAGAAACATACAACCAAGCCCAAAACACTAAAAAAAAAAAAAAGTCCCCTATCATCAATAATAAAGTATAAGACTGAATCAATAATTTAAAGATTATCCTAAGAAAGAAAAGCCCAAATACAGACAGTTCCACTGGGAATAACAGCACTCCTAAAATGCTAATAAAACAGAAGAGGTACCTTACCCCTTTTCAGTTTCTGTATCAAAATATGTGTGGCTTCATATTTTAAAGAGAGGAGAGATTACACGCCTTACAGTCCTACATGGTGTTGGCATCTCAGCAAGTGTCACAACATGTCAAGAGAAGCCACATGAACCAGTTACACATATGTAAGATCACATTGAAGGACAGAATGCAACAGGTTTATGAGAGACCCTGGCCCATTCTTTGTATGAGACCTACATCCAACCTAGGAGAAGTTCACACCTTTCTAGTAATGTTCCTCCTAGACCTATCTACTTACAGTGGGCCTTACTTCTACTACCCCGCTCTACTACACTGCTGCCCACACTTGAAGCACATGAAACTGGTGGGGGACATACTCCAACAATTACCAAAGCATACTGAACAGAACACCACATCTCATTGCACAGAGATGGCATTTCTCTCATGCTAAAGCCAGATGAAGATACTCTAAGAAAAATTGTACATCTAAATAAGCACAGATGCAAAGAGCCCCATAAAATGATTAAAACCAAGTTCAATAGTGCATTACAGGGACCATAACCATGACAAGTGATACTTATCCAAGGGATACAAGGATGTTTTAATATGTGCCAATTAATAGATGTGATATACCACGTTTGAAGAACAAAAGATAATAATCATGTTTTCAGGGCTAGAAAGGGAAAGGGAAATGATGTAATTATGTTATGGTTTCAAATAATAAGAGAAACAATAATAGAAATATGTTTAAAATCATATAATCATCTTAAGAGAAACAAAAAGCACATGACAGTGTGGGATATCCTGCTGTGATTAAGAGCTTGCAACAAATTAGATATAGAAGGGATATGCCTCAATACAATAAGAATTTCTAGTGGCAAGCCCACAGCTCCCACAGCCAAAGGAGAACCACTGAGCTTGGCTTCTCTTGATACTTTTGTTCAACATAGACCTGAAGTTTATAGACAAAATAACCATTCAAATAAAATAAATTAAAGGCATCCATACCATAAAATAAGAGTAAAATTGTGTTTGCAAATGTCATGATCTTATGGATGTTTACAAAGGACCAATCTACTGACAGAAATGCAAAAGTGGGGGGCCACATACAAAAGTTAATGCATAAAACCAGCTGTGTTTCTTTATACACAAATGGATGCCCACACATTCCTGTATACAAGTACATTAGTAGCACACGCTTATAATCTGAGTGTTCCAGACAGAGAAAGGAGGATGATTTTGAAGCCAGTTTCACCCACCTAGTGAATTCCAAGTTAGACTGGGAATAATACTACCTCAAATACAATAATACTATCTCAAATATAAGCAATACTTGAGAATAAATTTAATTAAGGAGGAGTACTTGTGCAATGAAAACTTTGAGAGATTGATGAGTAAAACTAAATACAATACTTCAACAAATGAAAAGATAACCTATGTCCCAGGATTAGAAGACTAAATGCTGCTAAATGCTTATGTGACCAGTACTAATTACTATTACTATTTACAGTACTAATTACTAATTCTATTTAAAGGAACAGAACTGAGAAGATGAATATATATGAAAAGAGGATTCATTAGAGTGGTTTAGGGAGTGTGGACTGGTTAGTACAAAAATAATCGTCTCTTGAAGAAAAGGCCAAGAATATCATCACCGTTTAGTCCAGGAGGCTAAAGTGGTCTTTAGTTTACTTTGGAATCCTAGAGAAGTAGGTTATAATGCCAGCAGAGAATGCCTGAGAATCATGATAGATAAACTTGCCAGCAAGAGTGGGAACAAGTATGCAAAACTCCATAGCTTCCTTCTTGCAAATCTTATGTAGGCTGCCATGAGAAGGTGTGGCCTGGATTTAGGGTGGATTGTCCTCTTCCAACCTCCGATGATCCAGATTTAGGGTAAGTCTTCCCACCTCAAATGGTTTAATCGTGAAAATTCCTCACTGGCATGCCGAACAGCTTGGATTTTAGTTGACTCCCAATGTAATCAAGTTGACACCTAGAGCATCCACTACATTCCCCAAATTGAACTAATGATATAACATAGTCTTCATAAAAATTCAAATGTCCTTTTGTTCAGAAGGTGAAAAGAAGCAATCCTAAATACACATGAATTGCGAAAGATCTACAAACATCTACATCTTAGATTTACAAATATCTACATTTAGATCACATCTAAAGCAATATTTAGCAAGGAAAAAACAAATGTGGAATCATCACATTTTCTGATTTTAAATTATACTATGGCTCTATAGTCATCAAAACAGTTTGGAATAAACATAGAATAAACAGGGATCTGAAAGAGAACTCAGGAGTGATTCTACACAGGCTCAGTGAAATGATCATCAATGGGCCCTGAACATACATACACATCTGGAAAGACTAATTAACCCCTTCAACAAATTATATTCAAACTGGGTACTTACATGCCAAGAAATGAATTTGAACTTCTATCATGTACCCCAAACCAACCCGCAAAGGATTCAGAACTGAAGCATCCAACTTGAGATCATAAAACTCCCGTAAGAAAATATTAGAGGGATCTCCATGATATTGTTCCAGGCAATGGTTTTTGAAAGTTCAGCAAAAGCAGAGGCAAGAAAAGAAAACCAAACAAGTGAGACTGTAGTAAGCGAAAGGATTCCATGCAGCAAGTAAAATCCATTAAGATGACCTGCAGAAAGAATAATAAATGGTGGAAGATATTTATAAAGAAGTTATACAATAGGAAGTTAAGATCCACTACAGTCACAATGAAATGTATAAAACAGGGTCTGTGGGGTGTAATTACCTTTGTTCTCGTGTGAAAAGGTTAACACTTTTTTCTAACAGAGAGTTTATTTGTTCTTCACCGAGTGAGAACACAGTTAACATATTCTATATGTGAGGATGACTCTAGGCGAAAGTCAATCCAATGTTTCGTACCATCAGCCACCATAATTGTGAAATAAGAAATGTTTGTTGTTTGTAAGATACACAGTTTATGACATTGTATTATGGCAACTCAATCAGTCAGGACTATCTGCAATAATAAAAGCCAATCCTACAACTTAGTAGCAAGAAAACAGTACATTTTCAATAGGAAGGCATGAGTTCATATCCACAGCACCAACTTAAGAATCAGGCTTGACTATGGACAGCTCACAAGCATAACATACACGTAAGAGCATTAAAAATAGACCAATAACTGAATGGGAAAATGTATTTTCACAGAAGGTACACAAATGGCCACAGGTACATGAAGAGGGTCCGACATCACTAATCTCTGTGAAATGCAAATCTGTACCCGAGTGAAGTAACATTGTATTTAAGGATCATTATTGTAATGAAGGTTAAAATAATTGTTCACAAGAACATAGAGAATGATTGGATAGTACACAGGGGGGTAGGAATGTCAGTTATGTTAAGTATAGTGAAAAACCGCATGAATATTTTTCAAAAAAATTGAATGTAAACTTTTGAGTCATATGATAATATGAATGGGCATTACAAATTTTGCACATGGACATACATACACATGCATAGAGAAAGAAAGAATGAGAGAGAGACAGAGACAGAGAGACACAGAGACAGAAAAATGGGCAGAGAAAGAGATGGGGTATGGAGAGAGGCAGGAAGGCAAGGAGGGAGAGAGGGAGAGAGAGAGAGAGAGAGAGAGAGAGAGAGAGAGAGAGNAGAGAGAGAGAGAGAGAGAGAGAGAGAGAGAGAGAGACTGACATTACTATCCCCCAAACATAGTGGTCCTACTGTGTTACTTGCACACTACACATAGTAACTAAGTCAAGGTGTGGAGACAATATATGCAACTACTACAGAAATATATAAAATACCATGTATCATTTAAAAATAAAGAAACCCTGTCATTTTCAATAACAAGAGTGAATTTAGAGGACACATTACAAATGAAATAAACAGACAGAACTAGACATTGAGTCCATTACATGTAGACCCTTGTACTGGATAGTTTTATGTCAACCCAAACTAAAGTCATCTGAAAGAGGCACGTTCAACTAAGAAAACAGCTCCACAGGATTGGGCCGTAGGTAAGTCTATAGTGCATTTTCTTATTTAGTGATTGATAGAGAGGGCCAAGCCCATAATGGGTGGTGCCATTCCTAGGCTAGTATTCTATAAAAAAGTCATCAGAAGGAAGCCAGTAAGTGGCAACCCTCTGTGGCCTCTACATCAACTAAAACATCCAGGTTCTTGCCTTGCTTGAGTTCTTGTCCAGACCTCCTTTGATGATGTCCTGTGAAATGGAAGCTTAAACCAAGTCAACACTTTGCTCTCTCCAAGGTGCTTTGGTCATGGCATTCATTACAACAATAGTAACCCTAATTAAGACAACTCTCGACAAATCAAACTCATGGACACACTGATTAGAATGGTTGTTGCTAGGGGTAGAAGAAGATCAGGTAAATAATAACCAAAGTAAATAAAGTTTTAAGTTACCGTGTATATAAATTCTGGCACTGAAGAGCTGGCTTAGTTGGTAAAGTGCTTGTTATGCAAGCATTAGAAGTCAAGCCCAGATCTCCAGGACCATACATAAGCTAGTGCAATGGTATGCATCTATAATCCAAGAACTGACAGGGCAGAGACAGACAGATTCCTGGAACTCACTTGCCAGTTCACCCAGCTAATCATGAGCTCCAGCTTCACTAAGAGATCCTGAGTCAAAAGATAAGTTGGAGAATGATTGAGAAAATGAAGAGAACACCTGTCCTCAACTCCTGTCCTCCACACACACAGGAATAAACACACATGTGCATGTATACACACACACACACACACACACACACACACACACACACGTCACACACACACGTTTTATATATTCTGGAGATTCTACATGCATCATAGTGATGATAGTTAAAAAACTGTACTGCACACTTAGAAATTACTAGATAATAGAACTTAAATATCCTGACCAAATACCCAAAAGGTAATTATGTGAGATGACAGTACACTATTTAGCTTGATAATCGAACCTTTTCATGTGCATAACTATATTAAAACATCATACTTTTGCCTTCAAATTATACATTTTATTGGTCAACAGTATCACAGTAAAGCCTGAGATTTTTCACTATTTAAAAAGGCATGGAGTGCTTTAGGGAGAAGAGTTTAATCCAGATGAGAAGCAGCTCAGCTTGGGCCCATTGTAGCTCTCTCTAGCTGCATCCTCATATGTGAGTCAGGGATCCCTGTTGTTACAGCAAGGAATAGACATCTACCAAGATCCTGTCTGTGAGTCTACAAACAGACCCCAAGGTACTTGGACTCTAGAAGAACAAGTGTCATTCTCAATTCCTCAAGGAAGCCTACAGACTTCCAGTGGCCAGACTTGGAGGCATCTGTAGAGTTTGCCTTAATGAATAATCCTATACTAATCATGATCGTCCTACTCCTCATTTTCCTCACATCACGAGAGTCATTTTCTTAACCCAACACTTGTTTCCCTTTCCTGCTGCCCAAGAATCAGAGAAATCCTGACCATATGAAACCTCCCCTTTCCCTGAGGACTATAAGAAAGGGCCCCCACTCTGTTTCATGGGCCTGAAGTGTCATCAGAACTCTCTCTCTCTCTCTCTCTCTCTCTCTCTCTCTCTCTCTCTCTCTCTCTCTCACACACACACACACACACACACACACACCCCACTATGTGATGTTTTTATCTATAGCATTGAGACAGACCTGAGTTCTCCTCAGAGTCCCAACCATGCCTTCTCTGGTTATATTTCTGCCTATGGTGTTAATAATTTCAAACATACTTTTCACCCAAATAGCAAACCTTCAGTGTCTTGGGACCTTTCAAGAAGGTCTTGTCTAAACTTGATTAGAATTCCACAACACAAATGTACACAATTAATGCTCTGAATCAGCCTCCCCCCTCATAAGATAGGAGAAAAGTTAGTTCCCTCCTGACCAGTGATCACATTTTAGCTATTGGAAATTCATCTGTGAGCAAGTATATTAAAGTATACAGGCAGAACAACCACTAAAACAACTCAAGTTTATAAAACAAAATTGAATAAAGGTCCCAGACAGCAAAATTTGCAGTTACTTAGGTCTGGCTACATTAAAAAAAAAAAACAGCTGTTGACATGGAAAAAATTCTCTCACAAAGTAACATTAAGTGTTTGCTTTTGCACTAAAAGCACAAGTAGTTAGTGGATTAAGGATTATTTTCTCCCTTCAATTTTTCCCTCATGGGTTAAGTTACATAGTACCATTTCTAAGCTACTTAGTTAACTGTTATTATGTGTGTCCTGGACTTAAAAGCCCATGTGAAATCAGAGTTAAAGGACAGTTGGTAGTTTTCAGTAATGTTGAGGCTAAAAAGCAGAAACAAATTTAAGTCCTATGGAACAAAGCTACTAAAAGTAGTACATGGATTCCTGGACTTGGCTCCTAACCAATGATTTAAATAAATAAACACAGTCTGCTGTTTGTTTTATATTCTGATGAAATGATACTTTGTTGCAAGCCATTCACATTATAATTACATTCAACTGAAACAAAATTATTGTCTCTGTTGGACAACCATGCTTGCTAAATTGAAAATAGTATGATCCCTAAATATAACAAATCAGTGTCCAAAGACTATGATTTTTTTCCAGTTCGCTTTCACAAATTTAGCATGCTGTTTTGTCAAGTGTAAAAACTTTATCATATACTAGAGCACAGTTGCTGACAAAGCTGTTTGATTGCCTCTATATTATTCTTAGCATGAAGTTTCTACAGAGTTGTGGGGAAAATTGCCTATCTAGATTCTTAGAGCTGCGGCACAATTGATCTGGAAGTAAGTTAAACACAAGGAAAATGCAGCATCTTTTTCTTTACATTTTGTTTAGAGCCATTTCAAATTAAGTCGTATCTATGTGCAAAACACAGTAGTAAATCTTTACAGTTGTGGAAAGATGCCTATCATATAACCAGTGCTTTCATATTTGTGGATGTTGGTATATCATTTTCTGGCTTGTATTTCCTGGCATAGAAGTCATCTGAGGGCATCTGGAAGGTATATGGCAGGAAAAAACATTCATTCATTATAATGTGAATAGTATTGTAAATACTTGTAAATAAATAAATACCTGATTTTAATTTGCTATGTATAATTTATTCATATATCTAAATTTAGCCTTGTTAGACTGCAGGATGTTAAAATCATAAAGACCAGAATATAAACAATCTTCTGAAAACACCTGGTTTGCTGACATAAGCCATGATAATAAAAGGTTCAGCCCATCCATACTTGGTTGACAAATTTAGAAGCTGATTTAGAGGGCAATTATAAAGCATAACAAATAATGGTACTCAATAAACCTAAGACATATTTCATGACCAGCACCAAGGTGAGGGGGTTCAAGGTAAATAGAGAGGAATGTACTTTAGACAGTCAAAATTTTGCTGCTTGGTATGTGTTTACTTAGCACTCCTTATTTATACAGCAGTAGCCAATGTGGTAATCTAACATTTTTCAGAAATTACTACCAATCACACTAACTTGCTTCGCACCTAACCTTTCACGTTACTTTTGAAAAGATCAACTCAGACCATCTGATTCCCAATGTCCTTAAGAAATAGTATTTGTTTTAGTTAAGCACTTGAAAAATATTCCATAACAAACACCTTACCCTTTGCTAGACATTTATAGTATAGTTAGTGACCCTGCTACAAGTTTCATACAGAAAAACAATGAAGATCATTCCAGGAAATAATTGACAAAAAATATTTGAAAGCAAGGAGAGTTACAAGGATGTAAATCACCCAAGACTATACTTATATCTTCAGAGAGAAACAGAGACCAGGCAGGGCTGACTGGAATATTGTCAGAAAATAGGCAGCCAAGCAACGGCTTGAAAAGCTACCAAAGGGAGCTTTCTTCAAAGGGACAGGCACATCCTTTTGGTAATCCCTCCTTTAGCTTTTGACAGTCATGCTTCTAAGTGTTTCCTTCAGTGTGAGCTCTTATATACGAATGATCACGGGAGCAAATGGAGGACATGACTACAAACTTCAATACTGACTCTGCGGGCCCAAGACCAGGCAAAATAATTTTTTACTTTATACCCACACACACTCACACACACACACACACACACACACACACACACACACACACAAAACTAAACTAAAAATGAGGTATACAAAACAATGTGAGTTTCATTACTCATTTGTACAACAAATCTAGCATGATAGTGCTAATGGGTAGGGCTATGATTCAAATAAGCCTGACTCCCATTGATGCAGTATTTAAATGAGTAAGAACGGAATGTGTTAGCCTCTTTTAGAATATTCCTGAAAAGCTACACTTAATAAAAATTATTATGGCTGAACTTTAGATTGATGTCAATAAAAGAGGTCTATCATAGAAAATATAAAACAAAAGATAGCACAACTTGGCCTATCCTTTTAATGGAATTTTAAATTATTATTATTTTATTGTGAATACCAGCTTGGGCACATGTGTGGCAAGGTGCATGGGAGCAAGTCTGAGGACAGCTTTGCAGAGTCGCTTCTCCCTTCTTCCTTCATGTTGGTACTGGGGATTGAACTCAGGTTGCCAATTTGTACGGAATGTATTTACCCAATAATTTACCCATATTAGTAGCTTCATGAGAGAATTTTAAAACATCAATAGTATTATGACCATTCAGGATATTCATATATAAAGATTGTTTTGCATTAGATTAGCAATTAGATATCTAACAATATTCACAGCTATACACACATACAAGCACACACATGCACATGCATGTGCACATGCATACACACGAGGTGGGGACAGATCTAGTTATATCATATGACAGCACAAAGTTATCATTTCTGGGTACAACATGAGCCAGCAAAATAGATACGGGGAATAAGGAACAGGATGAGGCAGGTGCATATTTCTCAAAATGATCAAGACATGAGAACTGAACCCTAGCTACTAGTAATAGTCAAAAAATAGTGCCCAGGTGTTATAAAATCAACCACATTTTCCAGGTATTTAACATCTGTATTCATAATTGAAACCTGTAGATTATTAAATTTTTGACAATTAATGTTAACATAAAATGTTAAAT
Organism: Mus pahari; assembly: GCF_900095145.1. NCBI lineage: Eukaryota > Metazoa > Chordata > Mammalia > Rodentia > Muridae > Mus > Mus pahari. Next base: position 37,579,713 of record NC_034595.1, on the reverse strand, counting down.
AGCCTCAAGAAAGTACATCAATTATTTTTCTTCTATTAAAATGGATTTTATTTTTAGAAAATATTCTAATTATACTCTTCCTTCCCTATTCCCCTCATTCCCTCCCTACCTCCCCTCCCCCATCCACCCCCGTTCTGGCTCTCACTAGATGACAAATAATAATAAAGTAAACTAAAACAAAAACAAACAGAAAAGAATAGGGTAAAACAAACATAAGATAAGGAGTCCAAGAAAAGGTACAATGAACAAATATAGACACTGAGATGCATGCATTTGCATAGGAATTCCATAAAAATATAAAACCAGGAGCCATAATATATACATAAAACCTATAAGGAAAATAGATAGATAAATGGATAGAAAGATAGATAGATAGATAGATAGATAGATAGATAGATAGATAGATAGATAGATAGATAGACAGACAGACAGACAGACAGATAGATAACATTTTTAAAGGCCCTGGTCCGTTGCAAGATAAGGAACCTCAAAGATGCCTTTGAATTTATTTGCTGTTGGCATCTACTGTTGATGGGGGAGCCTACCCTTAAGAGCTATTTGTTTCCCCAATGGAATAACCTAGAGAAAATGAATATTTGTTTTTGAAAATAATCACCAATTGGAGATTGCTTCTGTGTTGAGATATGGCCATGTGTCCACCTCTCCTTTCAGCCCTAGTACCCCATCTGATGTAGACCTGTGCCAGCCCTGTAGATGCTTTCACAGCCTCTGTGCATTTGTCCTACTGTTTTCTGAGTGTCTTGTTACCTTGGTGTTCTCCAGCCAATGCTCTGATTTCTCTTTCTCCCCACTTCCCCTTCTGCAGAGATCCCTGAGCCCGGAGTAGGGTGGGATGATGGACATCTCCTATTAAGGGCTACACTGAACTCTTTAAAAGTCAATATCTGGCTCATGAAAGAACTTTGTTTCAGTGTTCAAAGGACACTTGGAAATTTGTTTGACTATATTTTTGACACCTTATCCAAGTATGTTATGATATTTACTTTATTTCCTCATAGATAACAGCTCTTCAAAAGAAAGTAATGTGCCATATTTCAGATAACAAAGTGTTGCTGTATAAATGGAACTAGTAAATTATATGTACATATACACACACAAACAGATACATATGGACATGGTAGCCAAATTTACTAAGAAGCAAAGGTATATGAAATGTTTATGAAAAGTTTTGTCAGGACAGCATGGCATATTAACAATTAATTGTACACAAAGTTCCAAATTGTTGTTTTTCTGGACCCAGTTATGTATTAGATTCATTGTACCTAATTTCCCACCTTAAAACCATATAGTTCAATGGGAACATCATATAAGCAGATAGTTTGGTCAAATGTAATGAGTGAAGTACACACAAGAAAGTATGGAGGTAGGACTGAAAACAGAGTCAGTGACACACAGAGGCATCACCCAACCAAACACCTGGACTGGAACAGAAGAGGAACAACCTCTCTGCCTAGAATAATGGAAAGAAACATGGGGGATATCCTGGCCATGAGAACCAGCAAAGGCCAAGGAAACAAGTCAGCTCATACCTATACATGTGGCAATCGGTGACATTTAAATTTAAAGATGATATAGGAAAGGGGACAGGCTGCCAAGTGACAAGACCAGGTCACCAAATAGACCTTCATTCCATGATCAAGTGTTACCACTTTGCTACCAAGACAAGTGAGTCGTAAAATTTTAGGGAAGAAAACATCACAGATGATCACATGAGTAATTTGATAAAGAGGTAATTACCATATTTGAGGAATAGCTTCAGGGCAGTCAAGGCAAAAGGACTTGCAGACTAGAGATCATGTTCTCTGTTTTTGCTGTGATGGTGGTGCTGTTAGCGGGGGTGGAAGTGGTGACTCAGTGGATATTAGACTAGCAATTGGAATAGAAAATAAAATACAGATGACCTAACAGGGGGACTGAAGAACAAACTGAGGTCAAAGTAAGTAAAAGCCACTCCAAAAACCCATGGGGAAGGTATAGCAGGCATTTAAATATGCAACTCAAAGATAGATAGATAGATAGATAGATAGATAGATAGATAGATAGATAGATAGATAGAGATCAGTCAAGTGGTATATGGAAAGGTTGCTTTAGTGTGTGACTATCCATTCCTAGATAAGTAGGTAGAAAAAAAGAAACCCTGTAGGGCTGTTGAGCTGTGCTGGTAATTGTGGTTCCTCAGCATCATAGCTGGAGAGTATTGGTGGAATTCTATTATAGATTTTATAGTATGTGCCTAAAATAACATCTCTTTAGGAAAATCACATTCTAGTTCATTGCCATGAGTTAAATTTTAAACTTCAAAAATTACCTAATACTCAACTTATTAAAGACAATCTCTAAAAACCCTCTTTAAAATACTAACATTTTGATAAGACATTTTAAAAACCTACAGCTAAGTATTCTACCATATTTAGTATACTACTCAAATTTTCTTCTGATCACATTTATAAAGAACAAATAATACTTAGCACTTAAGAGTACTCATGTGTATTTCCTTAACCTTAGGGGGAAAGGCAAAATGTTCAAAGGTTTAATAAATTACTACATACCTTACATTATACCAAGGAGGGTATATTTACTGGCTGTAACCCTTTTTGCTGATTATACTATGGCTGGATGGTGTATCTGAAGTCAGATACCTCCATACGGTAGTTTCTACTCTCTGTATCTAGGAGCTTCATTCCAGGAAGATTATCACATCCTCCTCTCTGTTGAAGGATAAAAAATGCCCAAGGAATTTTCTGTTGTATCACATCTATTTCCTACTTCCTTTAAAGCTTTCTTCTGTTATTGCAGCAAACTCAGCATTCAGGAGGTTGTCGAGTGAGGAGTACATTTCTGTTCTATTTGTCTTTTTTGTTTGTTTGTTTGTTTCTGCAGAGTTGCTATCTAAGTGAAGGCCTCTGTGGATTTAATAATGCACACCAAACATCCTGAAGAACAGTAGTTCACTAAATCAGGATGTGTTTAAATTTGTGAGAGCTTCCAAGTTTTTATCATAGGAATATTCAAAGCAGCATTCAGACAAGAGAAAAAAAACTCACAATAAAAACCTAGTGACACATATCAGATGTCAGAGGCCATTTGCTCTCAAAGAGAGCTAGAATGGAGGATCAATAATTCAGAAGTGATATTCAAAAAATCTTCAAAACTAATTATCATCAAAATCAAATCTTCCGTATCAGTTGTAAATTCACAGGGCTGGTTAGTATGCTAAGCAACCTTTGCCAGCAGAGCACGAGTAACTTTAACAAAGTCCAGAATAGAAATATTCAAAGTAACCCAAATAAATAAGAACACACAGCTGCGATGTGTTAGAGAATCCTACCTAAAGCTACCAGAGGAACTAAACTAGGAAAACCCGTAGCAGCCAGTGCCTACTTCACTGGCTGGTACATCACATGATGATTGGAATGATTTGGCAGGGAAACCTAAAAATTGGACTAACCAGAAGACTAGACTAGCCTCATGGACTTAGGAAGCATTGTAAAATAGTATACTGTTTCAGCATACCCTGCCATAGCTACTCATAGGATATGTATTTAGAAACTACACTCCTTTAAAGGGATGACACACACATATACACTTGCAAACATGCATAGACATCTAGGAAAATGTGCAACATGCTAATGGCTCACTGCACCCTGAGAGGCTAATAATATGGCAGTAGGGTCCTAGTAGTGAGATGGAGAAAAAGGACAGGGTGAACCTGAGACCCATGATAACGGGGCACCCTAAAATGCATCTCCTTGTATGTCATCGCGAGTTAAGTTCAGAGACCATGGAAGAAAGTATGAGTTCCTCGAAGCTCTGTTGGGCAAATATCTGTTCCCCAGGCATTAGAATCAGCAGAGAACAGCAACTTGCCCTCCTAGTCTTATAATCTGAAGTTAGCTTCCTTGCTCTAAATTGTTTAGCATATCCGTAATTCCTTAGAGATGAATACGAAGAGAAATGATATGCTGATTTCTACTAAGCTAGTATCCTACAACAGGCGCACTGTTACCCAATCCTTCACCCAATCCTTAGAGTGAAACAGACAATGAGGCTGCACAGTTTACCAGGGAACAGTGAGCAGGCCAAGCATGGGTTGCCCACCCTGACTGTTGGCAGATATCAAGTCTGAAAAGACCTTGCAGTATCCCTGTGTGAATAAACAGGGGAGACAAACCTTAGGCAAAAGTAAAATAAAAAATTACCCAGCATTTTTGATAAAAAAAAAAATCAAAAGTATATACATTTATAAATGAGTTACCTTAACAACCAAAATAGTGCTTCAGAAAATTAGATGGCACCTGGGGTGAGTTACAAAATAAAAATGTCTATGACTTGTGAACAGAAATTATTTTAAAGGCTGAAATTAAAAAATCAAAATCAAACAGGAAGGAGAGGAAAGGAGAAACAAGACATAGATGATCATCTGTTCTCAGAGTGCTCAGCCTCCCAAGCTCCTTTTGTAACCAAGGCACTAGTGTTCTGGGGCTTCAGCGATAGGGCTGTGCAGCATGCCCGCAGTCTGGCACGGACTCCATAGACGTTAGTGTTACCGTCTCCACAGTTGCTCACCTTTAAGAAACTACACCTATACTAAGCAGTTTGGATGGGAATCTAAATGAAAATATAAGAACAGAAAAAGTAGGGTAAATTTGACTAGGAAAAAGATTACGGTAAGTAATTTGAATGGGGGGGGGAGCTTCTATAACTCAATAAGTAAACAAAACAAAGACTTAGAGCACTATGGAAAATACCAGTCACTGCTATTAACTCTTCCTTTGTGCGTCCTATAGCTTTGCTAAAGCGCTGACAGTGCCCTGTGCTGCTCACTCGTTAAGATTCTGAAGGTTTACAGGGCCAAATTACTCAGGATCTATCCTAGGTGTTGATAGATTTCAATATTACTACAATTCAATGTAGATCAACAGTTTAACGGATGGCTTTTATTGCTATATATTGATTGTTAGTTATAGGGAAATTTACTTTTCTTTCTCTAGTCCAAAGTTTGGATACAGAGCAAATCACAGAGGGCAATGACTGATAGGCAGTAAACTCTACTTGGGAGGTAGAGTCATCAGAGAAGGCGGGCATGGCTTAATTTCTGTTCATAGATTCTGAACACTAGTGAATCAAGACATCTGTGGGTCCTGAGCAGACCAAAGTTATCTAGCATACTTTAGGCTGACCACACAGTCAACCACATGTATGTAAGTAAGAACTTGAATACTCATGGGGACTATAACTCTTACAGAATAAATTATTCAAGCATTTTTAGATCGCAATTCTGAAAATAGCTTCCTGTTGGTTGTAGAAATTTTTAAAACACTGAATACCACAGTTTATCATAAAATGAGGTTTTAAGGATACCACAGCAATATTTAGTAGGATTCAGTTGGTTTAGAATGTCTCTGATGATGAGATAAATTTAAGATAAAAAGTGATGTGATTTTTTATTTCTTCCTAATTCATGATTCGTATATGACATCAGTTTGTAATCAACATTGGTGGCATATTTTTTATTTCAAAATTCTGAAAATGATGAGCAATCAATGAGAAATCAATATGCATGCCTTTTGTCCATAATACCTCATCAGTATTTCATGTAAATATATTCTCTAGAGATTTAAAATACAGAATATGCTAAGCTTAGATTATATCATATTTCCTTTTTTATAAAAGTAAATTGTTTGCTTTAATTGTAGAACAAAAATGTTTCCTTCTGAAAAATATCCACAGGGAGGATTGGGATCATTCTACTAAAATATATGTCAGGAAATAGGTAGGAAAGAAATAAAATTTACAAGTTTGAAAGAAGTTGTTTTTATTCAACATCTTGGTGCCTTTTGCTTTTAAGATGTGCCATACATTACATTATATTAACATTACAAAAGTACTCAACTAAAAATATGCCACAAAGTCACTGCTTTGAAATGAAAATTATTTTTTCCAAGGAAAATCATCAAAGAAATAAGCATATATTGATCACTATGGGTTCACTTGGAGTTACAGGGAGTAATGCAGAAACATCCCTTGTCCTCTATCAGTTTACATGGATGATGGTACTTCCTTCTGAAATTGTTATTTTATGTATACGAATGTTTTGCTTGTATGTTTTGTGAGTTGTGTGTATGTCTGACACCCGCAGGGTCAGAAGAAGGTACTAGATCCCTTGGAACTGGAAGTTACAGATGTCTTTGAGCTATCCTGTGGATGCTGGGAACTGAATCCAGGTCCTCTTCAAGAATAGCAGGTGCTCTTAACTGCTAAGCAATCTCTCCAGTCCTTGATGGCAATTCTTTATTATAGGATGATATTATTGATAAAAATCTATTACTTTTCTAATATGATGATTTGGGTATATGTGTTCTGGTTTAGATCCCAGTTTGCATCAATTTCCCATGTGCTCCCCAAATGATATTACTGGGAGGTGGCAGAGCCTTTCAGAGGTGTATCCTTCAGGTTATTGATACCATATCCCACCCCTCCCTTTTCTGTTCTTTCTGTTGCTCTCCAGCTATGAGGTAAGCAGTTTAGTTCTGCCACAGGCTAGGAGCAATTGGGACCGACTGAACAAAGATGAGAACTTCCAAAAGCTTAAGACAAAATCGATTATTTTCTTTGTGAGTAGATATGTCCCTGGTATTTGTTATAGTGATGTGTTACAGTGTATCCCCATATGTGGTATGTAGTTCAGTAAAGTTTGGTCACTGCCACACTCAAGACTTAGAAGCATTTTATAACTAAGCAGGGCATACTTGGTTTGCCCTATTCTAGCCATGCCCACTCCTCTCTGCCTGCTCCGTTCTGCACACTAGCAACCACTACCTTTTCTCCATCACCTTAATAGTATCATCTTTAAAATGTTATATAAAACTAGGAAACAGTAATGATGCAGAATCATAGCTAATAAATCATATAGTAACCAGTTTTAAGTGCAACATTTTTATAATTTAGTGTGTGTGTGTGTGTGTGTGTGTGNGNGAGAGAGAGAGAGAGAGAGAGAGAGAGAGAGAGAATGCATTCACATGGACACAGGCATCTGGAGTGCTTATTCTTTTGTATGCAGAAGCTAGAAGAGGAAGTCTGGTGTCTAAATTAATGCCTATGCTTCAGTCAGCAGCAAGGTGCCACCATGCCTTCCTGACAATGCATTATTTGCTCGCATCCTGCTGTTTATCATGTGAGCTACTCTTTCACCTTCACTTATAATTGAATCACCACTGCTGTCAAAGGGTACTTGAAACAGTCTATCACTGTTCCTCTAAGAAAGTCCCTTCTTAAACAACTACTCATAGTGGTCTCATTTTCTCTTCAAAGCTTCTAAACACTCCTGAAATAACAGCTAATCTATCCAATTATTTAAAAAAAAAACCCATTTACTTTAGAGGATAGAAAAATATGTGATAAGCAAACACAGAAAAAATGTTATTCATAGAATGCATGCAGGCTTTTTCAGGGAGTCACAGTACAGTTCCTTTGATTCTTCTCTTTGTTCAAGTTAAAAATAAAAAGGGAGAAAACTACACCCTCTGAAAGGAAACTGGAGACAATTGAGACAATCAACATAAATTAAAAATAGAAGAGAGCTTTATTAAAATTGCTCAAATGGGCCTCAAAATCTAACTGGCTTATCTCAAAGGCATGTTGCCAAATGGTAGTTACTTGTACTTTCAATGCCTTGATGGTCAGAGGGAATTCTATCTCCTTCAGGCCAGCCCTGACACAGGGTGACTTCATGAGAAATAGTTTCAACCGATGTGGCTCCGTGAATACCCACCGACAATGACTTCACCAGGAAACTTGGCAAAAAGACTGTGTACTTTGAGTATGATGTCACTGCTCAGCCCAGGAAATAACTGCATGCTCTGCAAAGTTGTCTTCAAAGGAAAAGAAGCTGACCGTGTTAAGGAAAAATAGATGAAAACACACTTTAAGCTCACTGTAGCGGGAACCATCATTTAAAACTGCACCCTTTGGGGCAGTGGCATAATGAGACTGGCCCAGAGTGTCCACAGAGATTGTATGCAGGTTAAGAACTCAGAATCTTCAAATCTGGAGCAAGCTTGTACCAGAAATGGAGGCGAGTGACCGCCTTTAGCCAGGACCTGTTTCCATAGACAACGATCATAACTAAAAATTGAAAAACCCTAAAGGTGGCTAGAAAGCTCATTTCTGGAGGTCTTTTAAATTCATGGGCTTTTAAATGGGTTTTTTCCCCCTTTCTTTAAAATAGATGAGCCCTTCCTATACAATAAATACATTGCAAAGCCAAAAAGATTTATATTGAAAAAGCAATATCCCCAAACCTGAAAACAGTAAAAAGATGTACATAGGTGGTGTTAAAGCTACCCTGATTTGCAGAATGAGGCTAAGCTTCCATCCTCTGGTGTGACCTCAGCTCTACAGGTGTTCAGTCCCTGCAAGCTAGGGAGAAAATCCCAACATGGGGAATGGAAATGACAACTTGGAAATCTGGGTCTAATCTCTGACTCTACCGTTAGCTGTGGGATGCCTTACACTAGGCCCTACAAAGTTCCCTTTTCGGTTATTTGGTTTTTATCTGTACAGTAAAGTTAACCAAGCCTGAAAGATGTGAGGGAATGCTCTCTTGTGCCATAAAGCTATGTATGAGGGCGAGCTTCTAAGACGAGTGTGAATAACTTGTGATCTATTTTTTCCCCATGGAGGAAACGGTCTCAGAATGGCCCACAGCTGAGGCTGCCACGTCCAGCCTTCTCCACCTTCAACTAAAAGTGAAAACCTCTAGAGGAAAAAGTCATAGAGGAATAGAGTATGTGTTCCTGTAAAGTGTTCTTCATCTTGGTGTGCAGCATTACTTCCAGGGACGCTCCAAGCCAAATCCCGCTCAATCAGAGAGCAATCTATCCATCCCCAAATGGAGGTGCCATAAAACAACAGCAAGATGGCAAGCATCCGCCTTCATGAGCTCCTTACAAATATTCACAACTCCCCCAAAGTTACTGTTCCCATCAGAAATGAGCAAGCAGAGCCCCGAAGAACACAAAACCATATCCAAGCTCCCATCATGAGGCCCTGCTGGAGTTTAGGTCCACACCCAGGATCAAATGGTACCAAAGACCCTTGAATGCATTTACTGTACTGCCTCATAAAACTCCAAACCACGGGCAGACAAGTCACATGCGTGAGACGGAACCAGTTTAGTGTACACTTTGAAACTGCCTTCGAGCCTGAACGATTGTTTCCAGAAAGATACAAATGTAGCAAATATTTCTCAAAACAAAAGCAGGATCACACTAATTTAGGATGAAGGGAGAAACAGGTGATGATGAAGAAGCTTCGCACAGCCTCTGTTCCCTGAGCTTTTCCTCCAGGCCTGTTCTAAGTGAGTGGGGTCAGCGGGGCTGTTGTGGAGTGAGCGGCAATAAGAGAACGAAAATGAAAGAATGAAATCCGAGTAAAACTAAAAGCAACACTGAGATAAAATATTGGAAAGGCACAGGGACTGGAGGAAGAGAATATCTTTCTCCTACATGCGATTATTAGATCGCACTGGAGAGAGCAATATTGCGTATCTCCTATCCATGTTCTACCAAGAACAGCGCTGCACGGGAAGTTGGGATGAATTGGTATATAGATGGTAACAGATGAACACATCCTGAGTCCCAGAGCAGGTGTCTTACAGAAAGGCCACCCACACATTCAACAAGGACTTGGGCATTCTCTGTGGTCCTCTAACTTTGCTTTCTACAACAGTGACTAAGACTCTACTTCTTTACATTCACTTCTCCTGCCTAGGCAACAGTTACAGGGAACAGACCTGCATCCCTTAGTCTCCCTTGGGGATTGATGGATCCATCCCACCAAGTTACGATCAATTAGAAGAAGTAAGCAAAGCAGATATGGGCTTCCCACAATTGTTCTTCAGGGCAGGGCCAGGTTCTACTTTATTCCTTTATCCTGTTGTCTTTTTCCTTCTTCTTCTTTACTTTTTTAATTACTTTACATCCAGATTGCAGCTTCCTCTCCTCTCTTTCCTCCTAGTCCCTCCCTCTTGCCTCACCCCCCCCCATCTCCTCAGAAAAGGAAGGGGAGGCCTCCCATGGAGATCAGCCAGCCTTGACATATCAAGTTCCAATAAGAGTAGGCGCATGTACCCTCTTGAGGCTAGACAAGACAGGCCTGTGAGGGGGAAGGGATCCAAGGCAGGCAGTGTAGTCACAGTCCCTGCTTCCATGTTAGGAGTCTCATATTAAGACTCAGATGCTATGTAAGTGCAGAGGGCCTAGGTCCATCCCATGCAGTTCCCTCATTGGCAGCTCAGTGTCTATGAGCCCCTATGGGCCCAGGTTAGTTGATTCTGTAGGTTAGTTAGGTCTGTGGTGTCCTTGCCTCCTTCAATCCTTCCTCCCCCTCCTCCATAGCGTTCCCCAAGCTCCCCTTAACATTTGGCTGTGGATGTCTGTATCTGTTTCATCAGTTGCTGACTGAAGCCTGATGTAAGTTATGGTATTAGGCTCATGTCTACAAGTAAAGGAGAATAGAGTGTCGGGAATGGGCTTTCTCGTGTTATGAAATGTATTACAATATAAACCTGAAAATTGTTAAGGATAGCATCATAGAAGGACAACAAAGGAGGTACCCAGAAAGCTGCTTGAGATACCAATGTTTAGAAATGTATTTTTGTATTTTTTTAAATTAAAACATATTATAAAAAATGTACAAATTCAAAGCATCCTACACTGGAATTAGCCAAACCTAAGGTTTATCCATGCCAGTGAACACAATTAGAACAGCCATGCTGAAGCTATGGAGATTCATATTGGGTTTTCCAATTTACTTCCAAATACATTTTTTGTGCACTTATCCACAACAAAAAAGTCCATGATAGATTTAGAACTATAAAAACATTTTTCCTTATAGAACACAGACTAAATGCAGATAGGGACAGAACTCGCAACAGAAGGTTTGAAGTTCTTTTGTTTTTTCTTTTTCTATCACCTGGTTCAGTTTTGGATTTTCTGCCAATATGAAAGAATTCATAACTAATACACTACTGCTTCCTATAGTAACTCACAGACAGACTTAAAAGGTAGGTACCCCACAGAAGAGCATAAAAATTCCCTCATGGAGAGGCCACACAAAGAATGGCATGGTTTGAGATGAAGTGGTGGGGCTGGGGTAAGAAAACAGAAAATACAAAAAAGAAAATTGGCTTCCAGTTTAAAAATTTAACCCTGATTATCATACACTACAAACGCCTAGTAAGAAATTGTTCTAAATAATTACCTCTTTATATAACACCAGCTAAGCTTTGTCCATACATAAAAGCAGAATGTTACAGTTCTCTAAAGTGAGGAAAATGTGGGACCTTAAGTCATATCCTACATGAAAAATGACATTAATCAAGTCACTACAAGTCTAAACACTTTTGCAAACCTTCAGGTATGAGCTTAACTTTTAGTTTATCTTATGTGTGAACGTAAGTCAAACATTCAATATATTTATAAATTCTTTCACATTTCCTTTTGCCACATTTTAAATGATGCAGAGAATCTTTTGGAAAGCAATGGAGCACATGACAGTCGTGGCCATCTGATGTGGCTCTCTCTTCCTTAGGCAGGAAATTCAGAGAGATAGAAAGGGATGTTGGTTCAACAAGGACTGAATCCTGGAAGTGATTGGACTCAATAGTTTTATGGTCCTAATTTACTGAATTGGAGCTAAGCCAAGACTATGTCAAGTATGACAATATTAATACCTAACTGATATGATTCTCTCTTCTTAACTGTGACCAAAATGCATGAGCTGAGATTTCTCATGGAATTTCTTCTGGCTATCCTTATGTAATGGCACCTACTGTCAATGCCAGGCACATCTCACGTGGTCTCAAACAGCTTTCCAGGCTTCTGTCCCTTCACATGGGAAGAAATATGGGTTTTACTTTGATATAAATCCACGTTTTTAAGCCACCTTACTTGAACTTCCCTGGAATGTATTATACATAAAACATACAATGACACAGAAATTGCAGCTAATTAATATAATTAGAGACAAATAAAGGAAAGAACATTTTGTCCGATGCCCAATTAATGAGCTATTCTTCATCTTGGGATAGGCAAGTTATTTTGGCTTGGGACCTAGCCTAAAACATTGCTAACACTATGTGAATTTTTCTTGGAAGGGAAGAAGTCAATGAAAACAATCTTCCTGTGCTAAAAATTAATGTAATAAAGTTGCTCAGAAAACTTGTGCCTTCAATAAACAAGACTGCTAAGTATTTCCCAAGATGGAGGAGATGTTTCTACATGTTGCTTCTTCCCCACATTATCTCATCTGAGCATCTAGTGGAAAAACAGATCATAAAATCATTTACTGGGCTCGCCTGTCCTACGTTGCGAAATACTGAACTGCTGTTAGTAGGAACCCAGGAGGTGAATTTGTATGAAAGGAGGATTGTGCACTCCTGGCAAACACATCCAACTAGGGGTGGGGGGTTGAATGGAAAGAGGAGAAATGACAGAAGATACCAAAAGGAATAGTGAGACACATTGGTAAACAAGACAAGCAAGGAAGTGGCTGACAAAGAGCATAACAAATGAGGAGATATGTGCTTTGATAAGTGGGTATATTCATTTCCTAACACAGTCCTGTGTACCACAAACTGGGTGGCTGAAAACAAAAGAGACTAGAAGTCTTAAGTCAAGGTGGGCATGGACATCTTTCTTCTGACAAGTCTGGGAAAGAGTCCTTCCTTGCCTCATTCTGATTTCTAGAGACTCCAAAGAACCCTTGATGCAACTTGATTTGTAACTACCTCACATTGCTCCTTGCCTCCTGAAAGTGTCCATGGTGTCTTGCCCCTGTTGCTTTGTGCCTATTGCAGCAGAATACATCTGGCTGAAGTACATAGAAAGCATGTTCACCTCAAAGCAGTTGGACAGCAAAAAGCTAGACAGGAGGGGGTTAGGCTTCAAATATTTCCTTCAAGGACATACAGACCTTCCCCTAATGAACTAATTCCATTCCACTAAGTCTCATCTCCTAACCGTTTCCACTCCTCCCAGTATAAACGCAAGCTAGGGGTCAAGTCTTTAACACAAGAGACTGAGACACGTTCAATGTCTAAACAAAAGCAATACAAGTATTAGACATAAAAAAAATCTAAGATTAATGATGGCAGAAAACTATGGTGTGTATGTCTCTCAGAGTCTATTAGCTAAGCCAGCAACAGGAAGAACAACCATGTGACTCAGGAAAAGCATCATCAGTGTCTGGAACCAGAATAGGTAGAGGACTCTTTCATTGATTCTCTGACACTATTGTCAACATTAGCAGTATGTGGTCTATGCGTTCCATAGGAACTCTTTGCTAGTTTTTAAAAATTCAGATAGAAATCTTGGAGTTATAGAAAGAGATCCTTAGTCGTGTGCTTGTCTTGCTTTTAAAGCATGAACACCAGGAATTCAAATTTCCAGCACCCATGTAGAAGCAGAGTAGTGGGTCACACACCTGAAGTCCCAGGATGGGCACGCAGGGAATGGGAGATCCCAGGAACTTTCTGGATATCAAAGTAATGAGGCTCAGGCTCAATGAGACACCCACCCAAAAGTGCAAAGTGCAGAGTAACTAAAGAAGACTCTTGAGGTTGACCGCCCATCTTTATGTTTACTTGCACACTTACAAGCACATGTCCACCACACACACTAAAAAGACCTACCATCTTCTCACCTTACTTAAAATTGTGGACACTGGGATCCTCTTTAATTCTGTTTGCAGTTTAATAACAATCTAGGGGTTTAAAATGACTCATTCTAGATGATCTGACAGCTCTATGGTTTCAGCTCATGCCTGGTCACAGTTCCCAGACCCCAGTGTAGAATGATCTTCACAGTCGTGAGTTAATGAAGAAGGAATGGCTGTGAATGGAATAGTTAAGTTTCGTGTTCAAGCCAAGGGAAGTCAATAGCCTATTGTTGCTCTCAGACAAATCCAAGGGACAAAATGGGACAGGAAAACTACCGAATCATAAAAAATATACAGCGTGTCAGTACTCAAGCCATTGCTATGGGCCCTGTTGATGGGGCCTCCCATGGGGAAGGAAATTCACTACAGACTTGGCTTTGCTCTTCTTTTTAAGCCTTTTACTTGATTCAGAGAAATGCAATGAAATCACAGGAATTTCTATGGTTTTAAGAAGAGCACACTATCTAGAACAGTGCCAATTCTATCGGAGCCATGACCATGTTCAATAGCATAGCCATTGCTGTTTGGGGCAAGGAGCATAATTAAACAAACAAAACCCAGTTCACATTATTCTTTAAATGTGGGGAATCAAGTGAGAAGTCTGTATCATGTTCCTGCAAAGCACTGAAGTCATGTTTCCTAACGGTTCTTTGAATCACACCAGGAAGCAGAACAGGGTAAAATTTATTCAGGAAAAAATTTTAACTTTCTATGGAAGGAAGCGTTTGATTGTAACACAGTGGTCACATGGATGACTGTGAATACTTGAACTTAAAATGAATGATTTGGGTTTTTCCATGGAGCTTAGTTGTCATTTCTGAAAACTTCAGTAAACATTTTTAAATTATTTTTCATTGAAGACTCTCAGATATAAAAGTTCTAAAATGAAAAAATAATAAAGTTAGAGATTCCAACAAGCACTGTGTGTACAGTCCTAAATTTGTAATTTTTCAAGATTTGGACTTTAGCCCAAAGTAGAAAATTAAGTAAGCAACAAAAATACCCCTTTCATACTGTTGGCAGTTTTACCTACAGGGTCTCCTATTCTGGCTCCTATGAAAGAACCTTCCAGAGCTTTTCAAGTCCCATCCAACTGTGTCATTTTCTCTCTATTTGTGCTAGTATGAGCCTTGTAGAATTTTTATCTTATGAGCCTTAGGGATTGTATCTTTTCTTTTCTTTTCTTTTCTTTTCTTTTCTTTTCTTTTCTTTTCTTTTCTTTCCTTCTTCGTCTACTTCTTCTTCCTATTATTATTATTATTATTATTATTATTATTATTATTAATTAGATATTTTCTTTATTTACATTTCAAATTTTATCCCCTTTCCTCATTTCCCCCCGAAAACCCCTTTATCCCATCACCCCTCCCCCGGCTCCCTAATCTATCCACTCCCACTTCCCTGTCCTGGCCTTCCACTACATTGGGGCATAAAACCTTCACAAGACCAAGGGCCTCTTCTCTCCTTGATGTCCCATAAGTCCATCCTTTGCAGCTGGAGCCTTGAGTCCCTCCATGTGTACACTTTGATTGATGGCTTAGTCCCAGGGAGCTCAGGGGGTACTGGTTAGTTCATATTGATGTTCCTCCTATGGGGCTGCAAACCCCTTCATCTCCTTGGGTCCTTTCTCTAGCTCCTCCATTGGGCATCCTGTGCTTAGTTCATTGGATGGCTGTAAGCATTCACTCCTGAAATTGTCAGACACTGGCAAAGCCTCTCAAGAGACAGCTAAATCAGGCTCCTGTCAGCAAGCACTTGTTGGCATCCACAATAGTGTCTGGATTTGGGAACTATATATGGGATGGATCCCCAGATAGGACAGTCACTGGATGGCTTTTCCTTCAGTTTCTGCTCCAAACGTTGTCTCTGATCTCCTCCCATGGGTGTTTTGTTCCCCCTTCTAAGAAGAACCAAAGTATCCACACTTTGGTCTTCCTTCTTCTTGAGCTTCATGTGGTTTGTGAATTGTATATTGGGTATTCCGAACTTCTGGGATAATATCCACTTATCAGTGAGTGCATACCATGTGTGTTCTTTTGTGATTGGGTTACCTCACTCAGGATGTTTTCTAGTTCCATCCATTTTCCAAAGAACTTCATGAATTCATTGTTTTTAATAGCTGAGTAGTACTCCATTGTGTCAATGTACCATATTTTCTGTATCCATTCCTCTGTTGAAGGACATCGGGGCTCTTTCTAGCTTCTGGCTATTATAAATAAGGCTACTATGAACATAGTGGAGCATGTGTCCTTATTACAAGTTGGAGCGTCTTCTGGGTATATGCCCAGGACCTCATAAAATTGCAAAGCTTCTATAAGGCAAAGGACACTGTCAATATGGCAAAATGGCAACCAACAGATTGGGAAAAGATATTTACCAACCTTACATCCAATAGAGGATTAATATCCAATATATACAAAGAACTCAAGAAGTTAGACTCCAGAGAAACAAATAACCCTATTAAAAATGGGGTACAGAGCAAAACAAAGAATTCTCAACTGAGGAAACTTGAATGGTCGAGAAGCACCTAAAGAAATGTTCAACATTTAGTCATCAGGGAAATGCAAATCAAAACAACCCTGAGATTCCACCTCACACCAGTCAGAATGGCTAAGATCAAAAACTCAGGTAACAGCAGATGCTGGTGAGAATGTGGAGAAAGAGGAACACTTCTTCATTGCTAGTGAGATTGCAAGCTGGTACAGGCACTCTGTAAATCAGTTTGGAGGTTCCTCAGAAAATCGGACATAGTACTACTTGAGGTTGTGTTTTTCTTAATCAGGGTTCACAGCTGTGTATACTTGCTGGCATTTGCAACAGGCCCAGTGGATAATGAACACCGCTTTCATTATTCTTCTTGTACAATCAATGCTTACTGATCAGCTGCATACCTATGATTCATGTATGTGTACAGCTATGTGATTATTTGTCAGAAATGGATTTGCTTGTTAGAGATGCTAAAGCTAATTTTTTTTAATCTCCCGTAGTAGATTGTCTTTTAACAACTAAGGCCAGGCTCCATTTGTGATTTATTTTTTTCAGTAGAATTTGTGAGAGATATTGCAAACAGGGTGTAAAATCCACACAGGTAAAATCAGGCCTCAAGCATTTGTTTATTTCCTGAAAAGGGATATAGAATGAACAAATAGACAACTGCACTTGAGAGTTAACAGCAGCAGGTAGAGCACATGGAACTTACAGCAACGCAGTGTGGCTTGCGATGTAGCTTTCTGCACAGGGCTTCTGTTGGTTTGCAATATATTAAAAGTGCAATTCTACCCCACCCCCAGGTAATGGAGACAGTCATTGCAATGCCAATCAACAAGTTCTGTGGTGGGGCTTGGAATGTAGCTCAGTTGGTAGAGTGCTAACCCAGCAAATAGAGATCCCTGGGTTTGATATCCAGTGTCGCATAGGCCAGCAGTGGTGGCTCTTGCCTCAAATCTCAGCATTTGAGAATAGCAGCAGGATGATCAGGATCAAGGTTATCCTCATCTAGAAGGAGATCAGGTCCAGCTGGGACTAGAGAAGCTCTGGAGAAACTGACAAATGTATCAACTCCTTCATGTGAAAGAGTCAAGGTCTGAACAGAAGTAGACAGAGGTAGATGAGAAAGATTATAGGGAAAAAGGACATACCTGTCTTTGAAGATGGTGTTTATTGTATCAGATTCGTACTGTATACAGATGTAGCTATCTATTTAGGAAGATTCTAGAAGACAAGCTTGGCAGAAAAGAGAGACAGACAATCACACACTTGTGTGCAAATTGAGATATGAGAACTGAGATTATACTCAGGAGGCACATAATCAATTATCCAGTAGTTTTTGTTGGAGCAGCAATTATCTATAACCAATTAGCTGTCTATCACACACACACACACACACACACACACACACACACACACATACACACACACACACACACACACACACACACACACACACACACAAAGAAACCTGCCTCACAAGATGAGGCAACTCCACAGCTCTGTGTACACTGTGGAAAATACTCAGGTAGACATGGATGGATGG
>NC_034595.1:37540602-37561214 GCF_900095145.1 Mus pahari | reverse complement strand
AGGCCAGCCTGGTCTACAAAGTGAGTTCCAGGACAGCCAGGGCTATAGAGAGAAACCCTGTCTCGAAAAAAAAAAAATAATTTAGCATATTAATTATTTGATAAATGTATAGAAAGCATTAGATATTCTCCTCTTTCATCTGCTTGACTGCTCCGAGATCTACTCTTACCTTGCCCCACCCTGCCCAGTTTCATGTTCTTTCTCTTTTCTTCAATTTCACTCTGGCCCTTCAGAGTCTTTGGCTTTAAAATCTTTCTTCCCCCTCTTCTGTGGCAGCCCCTAAGCCATGGAGGTGGATAAGATAGATGCCTAATCTGCAGGTAAGTTCACATAATCACTTCACTTGGTTCAGCTACCACCATCCACTGCCCAAAGCAACTTCTCTAACGAGGACTGAGCACTACGGTAATTTATACAGATGTGAATTTAGAAGACAGTTCGATACTATGCTCATTTAGGAAAGTAATAGTAGTATGTTCACCCTTGGAATCTTGTGACTGTCACCACAACTCTTGGTTGTGCACAAAAACTAGATGGTAAGACCCTATTGATGAAGTCACCACACACTTTGTTCACAGGACATAAAGAAATCAAGTTCATGCTGACTGGGAAGCTCCCTGACCTCTGGCTCGTTTTCCCAGTACTGGCAAGTGTCATGTGAGCTTCTGACAGAGAACAGTCAACAGCAGCAGATGGATCTGTGAACTGCAATAATGCCTGCATGACATCGTGTGTACATGGGTATTAGTGACACAGGTACTATGGGGTAGCCACTTTCTGATTGGATTTAAGGCTTGCTCCCTAGGAGGAAACACACGGCTAATACTATAAATCTAGTTAAATTCTCTTAGTTTTTTTTAAAGCCACAATTACTATAGTAACTGCACCTGATAAAGTTTTGGAGGGGGTGTGGCAGTTAAGATTGTCAACTTGATAGGATCTAGAATCACCCATGAGCCAAGTCTCTAAGCACATCTATGAGGGATTTTCTTAATTAGGTTAACTGAAAAGGAAACACTCGAAATATAGTATTGTATGTACACCCAAAATATAGCGTTGTCTGTATAGCCTGGCTCTAAGGAAGCTAGAGGGGAAAGCGTTTCATCTTCCTACTTGCCTCTGTGTCTGCTGATGACCTATTTTCGTTATAGTTACCATTGCTGCTATCATCCTTTGCAGATATCAAATCCAGATCTTCAGTTTTATAGTAAGGACTGCAAAACTGAGGCTCTCCAGGGATCTTCCAAGCCTTTGTCCCCACAGTGGGATTAATTCATACAGCGTCATGGACTGAGCAATGATCATGTTCACAGACTCTCCAGAATGACGTTAACTTCTTACTAACCAAACTGTATAAGCCAATTGGATATATTCCCTTTTAATATATACCCATTCCATCAGTTCTATTCCAATGGAGAATTGACTAGTAGAAGACTGTGATACCAGGAGTGGTACTACGGAAACAGAAAATGTAAGGATAAATTTGTAAGCTTGGTGGTATCTGGGACTTGCTCTCCAGCTCAACAAAACCTGAAATTGCTAAAGATTTCCCTGAGAGCGTGGAAAGAACTGAAAGTCCATGAAGTGAACTATTTAACAAACTGTGCAGGATAATTACATCTGGTATGTTTCATTCACCTATTATGGAGAGCAAGAAATTTGGTGGCTCTGTATATAAGACTTCTGAGGATTTGTGGGGAAGTAAGGAGCAAAATGCTGGCTGGTAATTTCTAGCATTTCTGGATAACGTACCCCCAAAGAGAGAATGCACACAGAGATAAAATTCCCCAGCTTGAAATACGCAAAAACAATGTAAAGATTTCTAAGTATATCCCAGAAAAGAATCTCCTCTCCAGCAGCCACAGGACACACGTTTCTGAAACCTCTATTGTGTCACTGACTGGTGTAAATGATTTATGAAAAAGACCCAGCCTTCAAGCATCCTAGAAGTTAAAAGCATGGACTGATACATAGTCAGGTCCTATAGCTCAGAATAAAGATGCAAAGAGGCAGGGAGCTTAAACTCTTAATTGCTTCATTGGGTTTACTTTGCCTAGGGAAGTGGTCTCCTCATTCTCATTTAAAAAAAAATGCATCCCTATCTATAGGGAATATGAGAAGTCCTGAGTGAATGTGTGTTGTTGATATGAGCTGGCCATGTCAGTGAGCCCAATGCCTCAGACCAAAGCAAGTGTCAAGCCTTCACTATGGAAACATCTCCATGAGTCTGAATAAAAATGTTGACAATGTATACAGAAAATGTCCATCATAGCTTTCCCCATCACATGTTTACAGCCTGAAGACTGCTCCTCTATAGGAACTGCTGCTACTGAGACTGGCTAAGCCTGCCCCCTTGTTCAACTGTATACCACAAAGCACATCTCCTTGTTCTCCTGTGTGCAATAATGCTGCCTTCCTGTTCAACTGTATATGATAAGCATACTGAGCTCCAGGGAGCTATGGCTTCTCTACCAGAGAGCCCAGTCCACCCAATTTGTTTTTCTGTGTCCATTTGGTTGTCCTTTCTTTACTTTTCACTGGAGTTAGAGGCAGGACAACCACTAAAGTGTTGCTTGGAGAAATTAGTCCTACATGGCCTGCAGAACGGGCAGTTACCTCCCCTGAAAGAAATGTCCAGCAAAATGATGACAATGCTTCTCATGACTTACCCATATTTGCCTCTAGAAATAGAACTATACTCAAAGCTAATCAGGGTCCTCAAGGGGAGGTAGAAAATGTGATCTATGAGGGGGTGCACTACATTCTCAAAGATCTTAATGGGTTTTCTAATTAATTTAAGCAGAAATATGGGGAATATGTATGCAAATAAATTATAAGGATACTGGCTAGTTATGAAAGAACACAAAATTAGATCACCTGAGTTAATCAACATGAACTTAACCTATTAGGTAGGGATACTGGGTTCAATTTTTCAGTTCTCACAGTATAAAAGAGAAGTCTGCCAAAGTTTATTTAATGGGACAGCCGAAGTATAGGTAAAACCATAATATAGAGTAAATATCACGTGGCTTAGTATTAGGAAAGACTTAGGAATTTGCCATGTTTAAGTGGATTTGCCATTTACAATACAATCTCCCTGATTCTCTGGGTCTTATAATCTTTCCATCCCCTTTCTACAAAGGTCCCCGAACCTAAGGTTCAGTAGCGTTTTTGAAGATATATCCACTGGGCAGAGCTTTAGCATAGGAACTCAAAGCCCACCCCCACAGTGACACATTTCCTCGAAAAAAGCCACACATGTTCTAATAAGGACACAACTCCCAATAGTGTCATTCTCTGCGGGCAAAGCATTCAAACATATGAGTCTATGGGGGCCAAATCTATTAAAACCACTACAACTTCTAAGCATTCACAAATAACTTAGAATTAATGTGATAAGTACCTTAAGCAATAGGCAATTGATTGATGTATATAAGCACACATTTACTGCATACTTACACTTTATATACCATCAGGAACTACTTTAAGTGTACAATTCATTGGTGTGAAGTGTACCGAAAAATTATAAAATTATCATGTCACTCTTTCCCAAATTTTTTATAATTTCAGATATTCTATACCCATAGGATAATAATTCTCCTTGAATCTGTCTATTGTAAGCTTCATATAGTGGTGAAGACACATACAATATTTGCAAAAACAAAGGATAGTTCTATATGTGGAATAAATTTCATCTCCTTAAATTCAGATGTTGAAATGCTAACCTCCAGTATGAGGGCTTAAGATGATGAAGCCTAGGAAGGAGATCCCAGGAGACTCCCTCACCCTACCCCTACCATCCTATGAAGACAGAGTCACTCACCTAAGCATTAGGAAGCAGGCCCTCACCTGGCACCAAGTCAGCCAGTGTCTGAAGTGCAAACTTCTAGAATCATGTGAAATACATTTCTGCTGTTCATAAGCCACTCTATGGTAGCTCATCTGGGTATCCTGTACACATTAAGTCAGCAATGTATTTTTAATTAATACATATTTTCCTGTACATATTACTAGGCAAGTATTTAGTCTTAACTATGATACTATATGCAATGCCATTTGCAAAATAGGACCTGAGATACATTTGAGAGTAAACTAAAAAACTATTCTCCCCATTTATACGATAAATGTTGAGGATTGTCTTGGAAATTTGATGGACTCTTTAAGGAAACATTATAAGATAGATTATCTTCAAGTAGGGAATAAGCCACAGATTTTTCACAAAGCAGATCAAAGCTTCCAGGCTTTTTAAGCAACACTGCCTAGCTGTAGCAGTCTGGCAACAGAACTATGAGTTTTATAACCATGGGTTGAAAACAGTCGAATGTAGAAGCATCACATTTGCCCAGCTAAATTAACATGAAGCAGAGGAGAATAAGATAGTGTCCAAGAGCCCACAGCTTAGTGATCACCTCCCCAAACTGCCTAAACCAAACCATGAGTGGCTTCTCTTATGACAAGTAGCAAGAAAACTACAACTTCAAAAGGGTGCAGAGAAATGAAGTCACGTGTGTAAACAGATAGCTCGGTGGTTAAGAGCATTTGTTGTTCTTATAAAAGACCCAAGTTTGGTTCTCAGAGTATCAGCTGGCTCACAACCACCTGGAACTCCAGCTCCAAGGTATCCAACACCCTCTTTTGACCTTGACAGTCACACACAAGTAGCATACAAGAGGTAACATATACACATGTAAGTAAAAACTTATGATAAATCTTTTAAAAACGAAAATATTTTACCTTCAAATAGATTACAAAAAATTAAAACAATAATCAGCATCAAAATATGTAGTCCCAGCAGAAGTATTTATGATATTATGTGTCAACAAATGTTAGAAATAATTGAAAGAAGAGTGATTTGGCCTGAAAATACCCCTGTCATTTCAACTTTAGGTATATGTCTCAGCCATGGCCATCAAGGGATGAAACAGCTTACTGAAGCAAATACACAGCCAATTCTAACTCAGCATATGAAGAGTTAAACTCTGTTCTCCAGGTTGATTTTCTTTCTCCCATATTAATTCTGTTTCAGTAAACTATACGACAATTCAGGTAAGCTCTGTCTCTTAGAATCACGAGTCTGCTTCCCAGTTCCGATGCAAAGAGATTTCTAATCATCTTGCTGCCTCTGTTTCACACCAGTGTCAGCCTTGTTTTATTCTCAGATCTTTAGAAGGCCTTCCTGCCTCACCTGTCCAGCTGTGGCCTTTTCTAATATCCATCACCCCCACAATGACAGAAACAAAATTCCCCAGTTCTCTCCATTTCTATACTCAGTCAGGAAGTATCAAGGGTCAGGTCACTCCTCGATGGCACCTTTCTTGCCTAGGCTGACTATATCAGTGCCACTACACACTGCCCCAGAACAGGGGTAAAGCATTCACTGTGGCAGACACATATTACTAATATGTATGCATCTGGCTTCCTCAGATCATGCATTTTCAAAAGACAAAAATACTACAGGATTTTTATTTTTAATAATGTATATTCAAAATATATCCTCCAACACAAAGGAATGAATAATGAAGACCTTCAAAACCTACCTGAATCCTAGCAGAGGCAGAAGCAGATTGATCTCTGAGTTTGAAGCCAGCCTGGCCTATAAAGCTGCACAGTGAGATCCTGTCTCTAAAAAAAACCTACCTGAAAAATGTAATAGTATGCTTCATTACAATCTATTTTTTATTAAATACAATAAAGCTTTCTTTGAGGTGAAATTTTACATATAAAGTCTTATACCATCATTTTTAACACTCTTTTCTGGGTTAAGATTCTGATAACCCTCTTGTCTCAGCCTACAGTGTAGCTGAGATTACAAGTGTACACAACCACATTGGGTTATACTTTTTTTTTTCAAAAGAATCTCCAAGATACTTGAATTTAAGGAAAGGACACTGGTCAAAGAAAGACATTTTAAAGTTTTTAGAAGAATTTTAGATATTATAGTTGCATAGAATGTAATTCCTAACTAAGAAACAGCAAATGAAGACAAGTTTGATTAAAACAGAAGAAATCAATTGGAAATTAGACACTGGCTATTGGATTCTTTCTTTGTAATGAGGCAACTGAGGGAGTGGTGCTTAGAAAGGTTAAGCAACACCACCTTTATACTAAAGGAAACAATTGTTCCCCAGAGGAAAGAGAACCATCAATGTGTGGACAGAAAATAATTTGCAGAAGTAATTTTCTCAGAGCTGAAAGAAGGTAAGCTGGTAACACTGTCTTGTACTGTATGTAGTCCTATAATAAATCTATGTATAAAGTTTACAAAAAATTATCACAATTAACAATGAAAAATCAGACCGTGTGTGTGTGTGTGTGTGTGTGTGTGTGTGTGTGTGTGTGTATACATATATATTAAAGAGAAGAAATGGAGGTTCTGATGGGAAATCAGTGTAGAGAGATAATCGATGTGGAGAGAGATCATTTTTCTCCCAATTCGGGCAAAAATAATAGACAG
Source organism: Mus pahari (assembly GCF_900095145.1). Lineage (NCBI taxonomy): Eukaryota > Metazoa > Chordata > Mammalia > Rodentia > Muridae > Mus > Mus pahari. The sequence goes on along the minus strand of NC_034595.1, from coordinate 37,554,760 downwards.
AAAAGCATTGTAATGATTTTTAAGAAAGAAAGAAAGAAAGAAAGAAAGAAAGAAAGAAAGAAAGAAAGAAAGAAAGAAAGAAAGAAAGAAAGAAAGAAAGGGAAAGAGAAAAAGAGAAAGAAAAATCTTTTTCCATGTGAGCTTAGGTGGTAGTCTGTCATGAGAAAGCAATTCAAAATTAGGAAACATACTATGGTATTCACTTATAATTGCCTCACTCTTAAAACAAACAGAAACTGTGCCTCAAAATATCACTCTTCCCATAGTTTTTTGAAGAGCCAAGGAAAAGACACACCAAGCAAACAACAATGGATGTCGTCAGAGAGGATTCCTAGGACGATCCTGTCTCAGCTATGGCTTAGTTAGGTTCTTCTGCAGTTCGGCTTAGTTAGGTTCTTCTGCAGTTCTTACCGCTCCTAGGAACACCTGGTCAGCGATTAGGGATATGGACTGTGATCAAACCTGGAACATTGAAGGACAGCCAGGAGAGCATCCAGTCATGGAGATGACACCCTGCCCTTGGCAGAAGGACAGAGTAAGGATGTCCCGCAAGCACCTGGAGGCATCGCTTTAAAACTGTTTCCACTTCCATGCACAGAGACTGGAGCAAAGACCTTACAAATTTTCCAAGAGTCGAATTACACAAAACTCATGTTACTCAATATCCATGAACCCATGTGAAACGAGTTTGCACATAAGGCCCAAGTGCCTTATGTCATTTTACAGGACTGTTCCGCCTCCCTGACTGCAGCACCACAGCATAGTTTAAATGCTCAGCTCCGGCACACACCCTATCTAAATTAGAGATGAGTGCACAAAACTACTTACTGGAACCTCTGAAATTCTTAAATTATAATTCAAACATTTGACGTTAACAAAGAACACTTTTCCCAGGCATGGTTTCCCTTGGTTTTTAAGCCCATGTGTATTTTGAGCATGGGGGGTGAGAGGAACCCATCTGTTTCCGATCATTTTTGCTTAACTCATCAGGATATCACTAGAGAAGTCACCAGTGTCTGCATCACTTTCTCCTCTCCTTACATTTCTATTACTTCTATTCTTCAAAGTAAGCAGGTGTATCAAGTCGCAATTAAATGCACATGAATGTTACAACACTATCGTTTGAATCCAAGCCTCAAGATTCTTACAGATTAAACAAAGGTCTTAGAGCCTTTTTCCTCTCCTAAGGTCTAGATGCATTATTATATTAATGAGATACTATGTTTGACTATACTATAAGTGAAAGAAAAATAATGTATATGATAAATATTATAATATATACTGTAGAATAATTCTCAACTTATGTCAGCTTTCTTCAACATTTATTATAATTGGTGTCTAAGAGAGTGTAAGAGATGGGTTTTAAATCAAGTCCTCCAAACCCCATTCCACATGATCAGGGTTAATATTAACCAAGTTTATAAGAGCCTTTAAAGGCAAAGATCCACTTTTTTTCTCCCTAGAGACAATGATACAGAATTGAGAAGTCAGGTCTCATCTAAACAATATTACCTCAAGGGACCTCTGCATAGCAGTAGCTGTAACAGAGAGGCAGAGCGCAGCAACAGCAAAACATGCACAGTGATACTGAAGGCATGAGTTCAAATTCAGCCCAGTTCCTGGCTGTTTGCAGATCAACAACATCTAGGTCATTTCTACAAGAGAGGAAGCCCCCCGCCTCCCTGGAGGGACCATTGGTGAGAAAAAGAGGCCATGAAGGTGATAGAGAACAAGGCGGGGTATTTGGAAGAGTATAGAGGGAGAAAGGGGTAGAAATATTATATCAAATGTTTTGAAAATAAATAAATAGATGTGAGAAGATCAGGCCAGCTCCTGACACACCCACAATGCCCTCCTAAGTTTGTTCCTGTTTCCTACCTTCAACATCATTCCAGGAATATGCTTTCAAGACTGGACTCAGGAAATATGACCAGAGGGCTCTGAGGGCCTCAGCTGCAGCCTTGGATAAAACAGATAGGCTTCTGACAGGTAAACCCGTAGAGACCACAGCAGCCAGTATATACTGTGGGTAGACATCCCCCTTGAGATGTCATTCACTTCAAATGCCAGCAAGTCAGAAGGGAAACCCATGGGAATTGCCTCACACAACCTACTCTAACCTACTGCCCTTGTACCAAAAGTCACATGGAACACATCAAAAACAATAAAACTCACTGCCAATACCACTGGCAGCTTCTCACTCTTCAAGAGCGTACCTTTTATTTGAAGAAGGGGAATAATGAAGTACGCCAAATTTTGACAAAAACGCATCTTTGCAGACCATGGCAAGGGTGGAGAGATATCTGGCAGAAGGCAAAGGTGGTTATGTTTTTGTTGGATGGAAACAAATGAATATGAAAGCTGGCTAAGAGGAAATAAGAAAAGAGATGTCACAACATACCAAGCAGGCATTTACCACCTGAGATGTGGCCCAGTTCACCTTGATAGCTTGTCAGGGCTAACAGGACCAAAGAAATCAACTTTTCAGTCCCCTTCTCTTTACAGATGACAAGCACAAGCCTCCCAAAGTTCAAAGCTTGCTTGAAGTTGCCCTGTTCTTCATAGGTTGCTCTACTGGACCTCTGTTCCCTTTCCTAACTGAGAGAAGGCTTGGTCCTTGCCATGTCTCAACATCTAGGTATTCTAATGTTGTTATGTTTAAATTCAATGTGCTCAAGAGTCATTAAATACAGAGTGTACCTCAATAGGTAGAGCCAAAAAAAAAGAATAATCAACAAATGGGATGCCATAGCTTTTGAAAAAACTAAGAGAAAGTGGATTCCATGTATTGTGTATAATTGCAAAGAGAAGTGATAGCAAATCCATAAAGGGAGATAAGGCATACTGGTTTATTGTGGGCTCATTTCAAACAGGAATATAATTACATAGCAAAGAGAAAGAAATTATTCTTCAAAAAGATGTCTTGTGCTTATTTATCACCAAATAAAAAGAGTGGATTGAGTAAATAGAGTTTTTTGTTTTGTTTTGTTTTGTTTTGTTTCAAGGCGTAAATACCAAATGCAGAGCCTTGAGGTGTTTGGGAAATAGCAGAAAGACCAAGGGACGGGGAACAATTAGTTAAAGAGGGAACAGAAGCATAGATCACAGAGGTGGCCAGACTGATAGGGTGTCATAAACCACTGGGGAGCTTGGAAATCCTGGAAGGGTATATAACATGGAGACATGACCCGGCCCGTGGCCTGGCCCGTATTAACCAGTTGCACCCAGATTGTATACTGAGCAGATTATGTGAAAAGGAAGCAGAGGCTGGTAAGTAGCACCTTTCCAGTAATTAAGGCGAGACATGGCTTAGCCAAATTCACTGCCCGGGATCAAGTGTGGCCTGTGAGAGAAACAAGAGTCAGGAACAACTGCAAGGCTTCTGGTCTGAGCCAATGGATCCCTGAGTTGTCTTTTAGGGAGATGCAGGGGAGCAGCAGTAATGTCATGTCATCAGACCACATGAAATTCACTAGCAGTGACACTGACTGCCAAGATCCAAGCTATCAGGTCAGTATTACTGGTAAGAGAACAAAGAACAGAGGCAGACAGCCCTCAGGTGAAATAGAACCACACACCTTTGAAGCAAAGTGCTCCGGAGCGGGGTAAACCACCCACCAGGAAATTCTCCAGAAACCTCACAGGAAGCAGTAGGCTGAACGGGTCTCCCAATGGCCACACCTCACCCTCAACATCAAGATGCTCAGGTGTGGCCAAGGGTGCGCAGAGGCATGGGATTGTGTGATTCTTTGAAGGAGTTCTATATGTATAACATGAGTCAGAAAAGGGCCAATACACACAGAAAAGAGCATAAGACAGAGATGGAGTTGGAATGAACTGTCCACAAAGTCAGGACAACTAAGGAATGCTGGAAGCCAGCAGAAACAGAAAGGGACCAAGAACAGACTCTCCCCCAGGGCCTACAGAGGAAGCAGGGACGCTCCTGCTGCCTAAAGTTTTTATATTCCCATTCTCTGACACAGAGTGTCCTAATTTTCACTTTTTCTTTCCTGTTGTTTGATACAAGATCTTGCTATAGCACAGACAGGCCTCTAACTCATGACCCCCGGCCTCAGCCTTGCTCTCACATCTGACAGTTTGGGGTTCTGTTGTTTTTCCTGGTTTAAGCCATTTTATGTTTGTGGCAATTGTTTGTTTGTTTGTTTGTTTGTTTGTTTGCTTGCTTGCTTGTTTTACAGAATTCATAAGAAACACATATAACTTTATCTAAGGCAATGGTTCCCAACCTGTGTTCTGCTTGATACAGATTTTCCAGTCTGCTTCTCTCTATATTCTGCTTTCTCTCTGGAGATATCTGTCTATATTCTGCTTGCTTGCTGTTCTAAGAGATCTCTCTGTCTATGTTGTCCTGCTTCTGTGTGTGTGCGCACATGTGCGTGTGTGTGTGCACGCGTGCATGCCCGTCTGTCTCTCTGTGTGTCTGTTTCTGTGTCTGTCAGTTCTCCAAGTAGTTCTCTTTTTATTCTTAATGATTCTTTGGATAGCTCATCTCCTGCAGAACTCAGGCCCAGTCTTTTATTTTACAACCACAATCCTGTCATTTACTCCAGGTTTCCTTTTGACTTTCTTATGAGTCACCATCCAGTGTCCCTAGCCCTTAGATTCTTAAAAGACAGCAAGCATACATTTTTCCTAACATTGCAAAAGAATTCAGAGATCTATGTGCCTTTATTAAGCACAAACGATAAACTAGTTGGGTGAAACCCTGCCCTGAAATTACCATTTCTACCACACCTGGGCTCTGTCCCAGGCTGACCTTGAACTCAGGAATCTGCCTGCTTTTGTATCTTTCTGATAAGCCGGATCACAGTGTGTAGCTGCCTTTGTTCCTTTAGATTCTTGAAGCCTCTCATAATTCATATTACATCCTTATATTTTGCATAGTCGAGGAATTACATATTTTCAAACTCATGTCTTTAACATTGTTTACCATTCTGCTGAGACATTAGCCACACCTTCTGCTCCTGGGATCATGCTGTGTCAAATTATCATGGAGTCATTAACATTAACAGAGAGAACATTGCTCTGAGGAATGTGAAAATATGTACATTACTACCCAAACAAACCTTATGCCCACAGCAGTCATTGACACTCATGAAGGCTCACATGGGGGTCTTGTCCCAGGGGCAGGAACAATGTCACTGTGTCCCCACCTGGACCATACTGGGCTTAGCATACTTTGATTCCAAGAATTAATTGGATTTGGTCCTGTCCTCAGAAATTATGGATCCTTTGTGATTAAACTGACAGGAATGATGTTTAAATTCCAGAAAATAAGAACTAAAAACACTTGCAGAAACTTGCCCTGTAATGGTGGAAAAATATCAATTTCAGCTTCCAGGACAGGAAGTTTCCTGGGTTATAAGCCTTAAGGAATTCCACCAAGCTCATAGAATCCTTACATATGCCTTAATACAAAGAAACCCCACAATTTGGATAACAATTATCTAACTACTTAGATCACTATAGTCAAAATAAAAACCATTCCCATATTTAAGGGAAATGTATTTCTCCTCACTGAACCCACAGAATAGACTCGAGAGTGGAGGGCTAAGCTTAGTGTCTTGCAGTCCTTAACAGTGGATTTAATGTGGCTTTTTGGGGGGTCTGAAAATAAGGCACTGGAATTCTGAAGTAAGTAAAGTGTGTCAGGTGGCCTTGCTGGATGAAGTGTGTCACTGAGGATGCTCATTGGGGTTTTAAAAGCTCATTCCAGGCCATTTCTCTACCTCTGCCTCTCTGCTTGCCGATCAACACAAAGCTCTCAACTATTTCTCCAGTAGCACACCTGCCTACTCTAGGAATTCCTTGGCCATGGCATTTCTTCACAGCAATAGAGCAATGACTAAGGCAACTCCTGTTCCAGTAGCTGATGGAAGAGTGGCCAATGGCCCTGGAAGTACCAGCTCATCTCTCAGAGGCTACAGGAACCACAATGTAGTAGGACAACTTCAAGGAAGAGACATGGACCTCTGAGTGACGAACAGACTCCCCAAATCTTACCCAGCTAGCATTCGGCCATGCAAAGTAATCTGCTTAGGGGAAAACTTTTTTTTAAAAATGTCCAGCAGGAAGGGTATGCTGCCAGAGATGGTCAAAGAGGCTCACAAGTGGACTGGAGTCAAATGCCATTCAAATACTCCAGTCTTCAGGGATGCTGATGATCCCTCTCCACGGAGCGTTTAGAGTGAGCTACAGCTTTAACTGAAACCATTTCTTACAATGCACAGGAAAAGATGATGATCTACCAACTCGTTTCAAATCATCAAAGCTTCAGGATTCTTCCAACCTATAGATCCTTGGGTTGGGGGATTTACCTTTGTCTAGCTCTGATCCTCAGTGGAGCTTGGCACAAATATCCTGACTTGTCATAAGACAACATGCTTAGGGAACTGTGATGACTTTCTGGTAAATGTAAATCACAATACCTAAGGCTTCATCAGAAGCAGAACAGGATAGTGGTGGCCTGAAATACCATCTTATGCCAGAGGTTAAGGGGAAAAAAAAACAGCCCAAATAAGTACAGTAGTTATGCCTCTGGGGAAATATCCAATTTGCAAATTATCTATTTTGAAAATTTTGAATTGAAAATGCACAAGGTTTGGGTTCTGTGGCTTGACTCAAAAATGGGATTCCCTAAGATCATTCAGAAAAGAAAGCAAGGTAAGATAGATGATACAAGGGCATTTCTCAAGAGCTCCTCAGTACAGCTGACAATGCCTCCTTAAACACACAAGCTCAGAATAGGGTTTTTTTTCCTGCTTTAAAGAAAAGAGTTTTATAAAAGAGTTCAGGGGGAAGCTCAAAAGCTACAGAAGAAACACTGGGCTCAAATTTCTGCTCCTATTCCCTGGCATAGGAAAGGATGGCCAGGTTACCCTTGGCTCACACAGAAGTACAGCAATGTCATTTCACAGATCAGTTACAACTATATTACAAAGCAGACATGCAATGGGACTCTTTTTTTTCTTCTTTAAACAAACAGACACTATTTTATGAACAGTCCCATGAGATGGAGCACTGGCCCTTATGTGTAGTTCATCAAAAGACTAAGACTTATCAGGTGATTTGAGATCTGAAAATAGCCCATTGGTGAAAATGCTCTCTTTATTAAGGACAATGGTGCCAGAAGCCCAGCCAGAACCCTCTCCCGGCTTGCATTCAGCTAGCAAGATGCTAATCTGTGCCTATCATGAACACAGCCATACAAGAAGAGACTGGCAAGGAGCTCTTTTGCTCAGGCTCATACATAGAGTATTTTTAACAAAGTTCCCTCTACCCCATACTGTTATGTTTTACTTTACAACTTTAAATGATGATGTAGGTGGAAAAAAAAAGTCTAAACTAGAACTCTCCTGCTAAGATTTTCAATAGTCTCCAATCTCTGAGTCTTGGATTACTCAACTACTCTTATATTCTTGAGAGTGATTTGTCAAACCATTTGTATCCAGGCATCAACTGCATTCTTGTACATGTGTGTATGTATGTATGTATGTATGTATGTATGTATGTATGTATGTATGCATGTATGCATGCATGCATGCATGTATGTATTATGATGTATGTGTTATGTATGTATGTATTATGCATGCATGCATGTATGTATGTATGTATGACTTGACAAGTATACTGTGGTTCGAGTTACCTTCTGAACTTGTGCATGCCTTCAGGAGCTCTGTGGCTCAGAACTATGATGATGGAATAGAGCCCTTGTAGGGGCATTAGGACTGAGGACCTGTTGGAATTTGTCGAGGAATAAAAATACCAAATGTAGGCAGAAGTTACGCATTCCACTCCCTGATTACCATAACACCCCTTCAACATTCTCTTCCTCCACCAGGCACCAGGGTAACACTGGGAACTAACAACCAGATCCCGGAATGACCTCTCCTCGAGCTTTGTAAATTGGATTTCATATGTTCCCAAGAAAACTATTTAAAAATATCAATTTATTTTTTGCCATTGCTGTGCATGACTATTACTTCTTGCACTAACACATTAACTTAGACACTGCTATGATTAATGGGGTTTGCATTTGTTTCATAAACAAAACTAACTTTAAGATAGTTTTGTCACCACATAGTTTTGAAAAAATATTTAGTTACTTCTTTATCCACCAGTCTATTCGTGAAGCTAGATATGGTGTATGTCTTAGTCACTGTTCTATTGCTGTGAAGAGACCTGATGACCAAGGCAACTCTTATAAAAGAAAGTATGTAAATAGGCATTTGCTTCAAGTTTTGGATGCTTAGTCTATTCTCGTTATAGCTGGGAGTATGTAGCATGTGTGGACCATTTTTATTCAAATTAACACAGCATATATTGGGTAGACAGAAAGCCAGTCCTCCAGCTCAGTTTCAAAATGTTGGGGATAGCAGACATGCACCAGAATCCACAAACAAGGATCATAATAAATTACGAATATCACAGTTGGGTATTTAGATGAAGCAATAGAAGTAAGCCAACGCCAACTGTGATAAGACTCCGAAGGTCAAGATTTGGATTTGGAAGGGAAGTGATATTTAATCTCTGGGCCAGAGAGATGAACACACAGTAATAGGCAATAAGTAAAACAGCCTCTAAATAGAGAAAAGATGGTGTTAAAGCCATGGATTAGGAACAAACTTGACTCTTTTAAGGTCATGATGGAGCATCCCTGAAAAGCGGCAGGAAATACCATAGAGTATCAATTCAAAAAAATAATTCCAGAAAATTTGCCATATGTTGAAAAAGATGTGCACATATAGGTCTAGGAATTTCAAAAGTTCAAAAGATGCTTAATAGGTCTATGCAAGTAAAAGCCTCTCCAAATTGCAGTACACTTAAACAATCAGAAGGTCAGTGAGCTGAGCATGATGCTACACATCTGAAATGTCGACATGCAGAGGCTGTGACTGGACAAATTTAAATGTCAGACTAGCTTGGGCTACATAGCAGGATATTTTCTCAATAAACAAAAACAAACAAAGAAAATGGTACCACCTAAATGAAAAAGACAACTACAAAAGCTACTGCCCGACTTACTAGTAAGGCAAATTCATAAATGTGCTGGGGAGTTTTATGTTAGCTTGACACAACCTAAAGTCATCTGAGGGAAGGGAGCCTCAATGAAGAAAACGCCTCCATAAAACTAGTCTGTAGGCTAGCCTGTCAGCATCTTCTTAATTACTGATTGATACAGAAGGTCTAGGCCCATTGTAGGGGTACCATCCCTGGGATGGTAGTCTTGGGTTCTATAAGAAATCAGGTTGAACAAGCCATTAAGCAGCACTCCCCCACAGCTTCTGAATCAGCTCCTGCCTCTCAGTTCCTGCCCTGCTTGAGTTCCTGCCCTCATTACTTTTAATGATGAACTGCTATAGGAAATTATGAATGGAATAAATTCTCTCTTTCCCAAATTGCTTTGGTCATGGTGTTTTATCACAGTAATAGTAACCTAACTAAAACAATAAAGGGAAAGTGAAGCAAGCATGACCAACACAGAAACATCTAACCCACAAAAATAAGAGAAGATGGAAGAATTTAGAAATAGAAAACAAGCAGATAAAAACTCACAGAGTGAATTACCAATCTACTATGCTTAAGTGGTATCAATCTACTATGACATATAATACAAGTTTTCATTCTTTGGATTTTAAAGAAGTGTGGCTAACGAGTAGTGAACAGAGTTTGTATCCTAATCTACCATCTTCCCTTTCAGTGTGCTTCCCACCCATACCTCAGTCCACACCATGCCATGCAGTATCCAAGTGATGTGTCTGTATTAAACATATTCACTCAGGGTTCACCTCCCTATATGCCGTAAAACTAAGATACATGCAAAAATGTGTTATTTCTTTCTTTCATAATTCTGTATCCTACAAGAAGAAAAGAATATCTTCATCACACACTGTCCTCTAGCTTGCAGATTGCTACCAATGTAAAATACAAGAGTTCTTGGTTCTGTGCATTTGGTTGAATTTATAAGAAGTAGGTAGAATGCCACAGAGATTTCATTTCAACAATTAGATTTCCAAAGATAGCCTATTAGTTCCATATTTTAAAGAAAAAAAATGTTATTTCCTGGGATACCAAGAAATTGAAAACTAATTGTCTTCAAAGCTATCTCTTCTTATACATAAAAAATGAATTTGCATGTAGGATGAAATGGAATGCTGATGTGTATAACAGTCTTACATGAAAGTAGCCTACTGTCCACCAACAAATGAAAGCATGAATAAAATTTGATGTGTAGTGGAGTAATAGCCTGCAAAGGAAAGAAATCTTCGTACATGCTTCCAAAGAAAGCAAACGTTGGTACAAGTTACACCATGCATTATATGGACATAATGTTAAACAAATAAGCCAGTTCCATGATATAAAATACTGTATTATTCTCCTTATAGAATGAACCTCAGGTGGCAAATTCAGAGACAGAGAAAATAGAATGGCAGTTGTCAGGAGGAGGTATTGTTCGGTGAATATAATTTCAATTTTGCCAGTTAATGAACGCTCTGCAGATGGGTGGTTAATCAATAAACTTAACATCCCTGAATAGGGCATTTAGGAATGGTTAAGAATCTGGGGTGATGACCAATATGACCACTTCTATGCAAAAGGAGGAACCTTGTGTGGCAGTTGGGGTACTCTTACACTAAGCCAATTGAAAAGATCCCACAGTGCATCTGTGATTTTACTTGTGCAACTTCCTGGTATAGGATACAAAGGTGCAGAGAGGGGACATAGCTATGAGAAAGAAGAAAAGGAAGAGCTATTAGCATTTCAAGTCCTAAGCAGGGAAGAGGAGTGGTTAGAAGAAAGGCTATGGCTTAAGTCTTCAATTTAATGTCCATTTAAATCTCTTGATGTGCTCACAAGGGCATCAGTCCATTGGGCTTCTCCTACTTTGTGTTCTTTGGTATCCAAAAGGGTCTCCAGGGAGATGAGACCAGGATCTATCTTCAGTCATTTGTTTTAGCTGTTGGAAGATTTAGAATCACAGTATGAAGTCCCTCCCAGCCAGCTTCTAGAGATAGAAGAAATTTAACCTTCATTTCAATTTTTTAGGTCATAGCAACAGCAGGTTTGCCTTTCTTGGCTCCAGATAAGCACTTCAATGTTGAATTGAGCCAAGGCTGTGATGTCCTATATCTGAGTAACATTTTCCTTATCAAGAAGAAATCACTCTTGAGAGATGGCTTTCTAAACAACATCTCATGCAAACTAGTGCCTAATTTCTGGAGCTGATTCCTTGGGCTGTTGAATAAACTTATAATGGCAGCTAGAGTTACCACCTCAAAGAGCAGAATAAGAAGAATAAGAGGTAGAAACTAGCCAGACAGTTTAGGGCAAAAAAAAAAAAAAAATGTAGCCCAAGTAACCAGTTCCTTTGTTGGCTAACACTCTATCTAGACAGTTTAGGGCAAAATTTAAAATAAAATAAAATAAAGTCCTAGTAACCAGTCTCTTTATTGGCTAAGAGTCAAAAATATTGTTAGCCCTTTGACATCCTCATCCTTGCCAATGTCCAGAGATACCTGAAATATCTGGGGCCTTTGATCCCTGATCTGGTTCCTAAATTATCTTAGGGTAATATCTCCAGAGGGGAGGACGTTAGGGCAGTAATAAAGGTATGTTAAGGGAAAACTCCTGATCAAGAGACTAGCCTGATCTGGCCTGGGTGGAGACCTAACATTCTAGTTGGACAGACTCCAACAGGACAACCTGGCTAGGGGACCACCCCTTCAAAAGGCAGGGCCACCTATAGAAAGGAAAGGTTGGTTTAGTCCATGCTAAAGAGACAGGTAAAAGAATTTCTTTTTTTTTTTTTTTTTTTTTTTTTTTGGTTTTTTTGAGACGGTTTCTCTGTGTAGCCCTAACTGTCCTGGAACTCACTCTGTAGACCAGGCTGGCCTCGAGCTCAGAAATCCGCCTGCCTCTGCCTCCCAAGTGCTGGGATTACAGGCATGCACCACCACCCCCAGCAAGAATTGCTTTCTTTAATGAGATACTGTACCTTCTCTTCTCAGAGTTCCCAGCCTCTCAACTAACAAGTCCCCACAAGCTAAGCTGCCAGTAAGTTCTTCTGGGTCTACCCACTTCTCTGAGTCAAAGACACAACTTTTCCTTTCATTTATTAATTAACTTATTTACTTATTTATCTATTTATTTACTCTATCTATCTATCTATCTATCTATCTATCTATCTATCTATCTATCTATCTATCCATTTTTCCTGTCTCTTTCTTTTGGATGCTAGTCATAAGCACAACACACGTTTCCTGATACTTAGAGCTACCTTCTCTTTAAAGCACAGCCTTCTGCCCCACCCACCCAGCATGGCTGTTTCCTGCCAACTGGTGGACCTCCATCCTAGTAACTTATATGTCATGACTTTTTTCCATCTTTATTTCATCCCCCTCCTCCAGGAAGATGCAAAGATTTACAATGTGCATGCCCTAGGATTGCAGGTGAGGGTCTTTCAAACTAAAATAATAAAATTGTCCTTGAGCTTCCAAAACAAATAGTTAAAACAGAAAACAATGGTTGTGACATAAGTTTTAAATTGTATAAATTTTTGGTTTATGAGTGTCAAAGTTCATTTTAAATGCTTGTACAGTAGCGTTAGGTCATTTATTCTAAAGTATACACACGGGGGGGGGGGGAACAGAAACATCTAGAGGACAGCCCAGAAGACTTGAAAAGCTAATGCAAATGAAGCCAAAGCATGAAACGCAGTGTTCTTTGAATAACATGATCACCCTCTTGAACTTGATTTGGACAATGAGCTGTGAGCAGAGCTGGATCCCTGATCTCTCAACAGAATGTCTACCTAGAGCAGCATACACCTCTCCCTCCACAGCCTGGGGGATAGATGGAGCTTCCATCAGGAAGGAGTATTGCCCCAACACTATCTACCCACAAGTGGCCACACGGAAGCTACACTGTTTGTGGTGGTGAGCCCCTATGCCTGCTAGCGACATATCCCAGCCTACCATGGCACTTGCAGACTTCAGAGGGAGATTTATAAATATGAGTATTTGCTTTCAGGTGACATCAACCAAAGTACCAAATACCAAACAACCTTAACTCCTAAAAGAATATTCCCAGTGATCATTTTTCAAAAAATGTACTAGATTGTAGCAGGTTCTTAAGATGTCTTCCCAGGTACTCACAACCCACGTGATACTACGAGGACTACATATGGGTATTTTGTTTGGCTGGTTTGTGCTAGAGCTGAGAACATCCTAAATAATGGCTCACAAAGCATTGCCTTCCTCGCCTCCACAAAGCCCGCAAGTGTTGCTGAGCTGCACGTGTGGAGGGAAGGTGCTCGGAGGCACGTACCCCGTTTCATCAAGTGTCCGGTTCCTGGACGCTTGGGATGCTTTTCTAAGTCAGTATCTGTTAATCTTCCAGGGCATGGTGCCTCCAGGGGAAAATACACAGAAGCCTGTTTCCAACAGGTCACGTGAAGGTGGATGAGGGCGGAGGGCTTCCCTCTCCCTTTCCCAGCGCGGTCCCCTGCTACAGAGTGACTGAGCTGAAGCAATTCCCGAACATCTGAAAACCATTTGTGAAAAACAGAGGTTACTACAAATAAAGAAACTTTAAGCTGGTGGTTCGTATCTTTAGTTCATGATGTAACTAGACACTAAAATAATAGTGTATGCTCTAGTGGGGAAATTTGCTGCACAGTTATGAGATGTGCTGGCCCACTCTTACTCCCCATACCCCACCCCTCATACACACTCACGCGTGCGCACGCACATGCATACACACACACACACCCATACACACACAGGCACACACACACACACACACACACACACACACACACACTAGCAAACTGAGAACAAGTCATTCAACTTTCTCTGTACTCTGTAGAGAAGACAAATTTGGTTGGTGTTTCTCCAAATGTGGCCTTTGGTCCAACCATGCGTGATTGCTCTCTGGGAATGTGGGTAAGTCAGGTAGGCACCAGTTACAAACATAAGCTCCTGGGCCTGCCCTACTTCCATTGAATCAGAATCAGTGAAAATCAGTCCTCTGAATCTGTCATGAAATGGTAAGATCACTCAGTGGATAAAGGTGCTTGCCACCAAGCTTCATAACTTCTGTCCCCAGAATACGCATATGAAAGATTCAGACCCTTGAA
>NC_034595.1:37481098-37540544 GCF_900095145.1 Mus pahari | reverse complement strand
CACATGCACATGCACACACACGCACACACACGCACACACACGCGCACACACGCACACGCACACACGCACACACACAGACGCACGCACGCACACACGCACACGCACACGCACACACACCACAGCACAGCACACAATAAATGCAGAAGGAAATGTTTTCCAGCTTTTCCTTACCCAGCACCAGCCATTAGTGACTTCTGAATTGTGCATCCTAGCAGAAAGGACTTAGGAGCACTGAAGTTTGTGACCACATTAAATAAGTCACTAGAGCAGTGGTTCTCAATCTATTGGTTACCCATTTCTTTAGGGGTCGAAAAACCCATTCACAGGGGTCTCCTAAGACCATCCAAAAACACAGATATTTACATTACGATTCATAACAGTAGCAAAACTACAGTTTTAAAGTAGCCAGCGACAATAATTTTATGGTTGGGGTCAGCACAGCATTAGGAAGGTGGAGAAGTGCTGCTCTTATGGGTCTTCAAACCATATGGATCCAAGGTCATAAGCAGAGTATAAAAGAAATATGTAGACCCCATGCCACACTCACTACCACAAAAATGCAGTCTCTAGTCTGATATTATCTCAGTGCAAAGTGAAGGGGTAAAACTGACATGGAATCAGTGACTATTCCAAACCACTTCCCTATTCCTTTCACTTCATCTCCATCATCCATCACATATACTGACGAGCCCTAAATAAATGTCAATGACACCTTGGAGACTGGATTTTAGTACATATATGATATTTCAAGGCCAGAATTTTACATCATGTTAATTCCATGTTCTCTCATAAAACTGTGTCCAAAGATGAACAGCAAAATTGGTAAAGCAATAAAAAAATGTCTATATTCCATCTCTCATCACATAGGTTAGGCTGTGTTTACTTAAGCAGAAAATGGAAAGTAAACAGTTACTAAAAAATGTGAAAACTATTCTAAAGATGGATATAGGGATGGAGAAAAGATCTATTATTGTATTTGGCCACCAGAAAGCCATCTGTAAGCAAGATTCCATACTCTGAAAAACATCTGACTCTGCTGTACAGAGGGTCCCAAACGCAAATAGATCCGAGACCTCTATCCAAGGTTTGAGTTTGACTTCTTTCTCTTTTCTTTTCTTTTCTTTTCTTTTCTTTTCTTTTCTTTTCTTTTCTTTTCCTTCCTTCTTTCCTTCCTTCCTTCCTTCCTTCCTTTCTTCCTGTCTTCTCTCTCTCTCTCTCTCTCTCTCTCTCTCTCTCTCTCTCTCTCTCTTCCTCTCTGTCTCTCTCTCTCTTTCTTTCTTTCTTTCTTCCTTTCTTAGTCTTGCTGTTTGTTTTGTTTTATAATATTGATAATGCTCGACTGTGACTAAAGACCTTCAGTGTCTGAAAGCGTACCTCATACCAGAATAAGTACTTGGGATTTGGAGATGACTCAGGATAAGAAAGTAGAAATAATGGGAGGAAATAAATAGCACTGACTTCCCATTAAACATGGCAGGTTGAACACTACATTCTCCCCCCCTCTCTCCCAGATGTCTGCTAAAATAACAGTAAATAAATAAAGATGAGAAGAGAACTGGCAAGAAGACAACGTCAGACAAAAGATGCCAATAAATTCTTGGAGTAGGAAAACATAGTGCTGCTTGTTATTGACTAGTGGAACTGCACCTCTGGTGAGACAAGAAGATAGGGAGTTAGGCCCTCTTGGCCTGGGGCACTGCAGAAGGGTTTCGTGCTGGGGGCTGGATGCCTGCTGCTATGGAAAGGGTGCTGAATATGACTACAGCTTGGCATAGTGGCAGATGACTGTCATAAAATAAAGCCAAGAAAGTATTTCAGAAAGTGTAACCCTACAGCAGAACATGAGAGAAACACAAGAGCTGTAATGGACTGATTACAGTCCAGGAAGGCAGTGGCTAATAGGTATCTCACAAAAGGTAGGCATATAAGACCTTAGGAAGGAATTATGAAAAGTCTGTAAGAGTCACCATTCTCCAAGTAAAGTGACACAGATTCACTGAAGGCCACAAATAACACAAGGCAATGAATTTAAATACCCACAGCAAAGCCCAGCATCATAAAACACTACCATAGTAGTCAAAACACTAAGGATGCAGGGCCAATTACAGCCCATCACCCCCATCTGCAAGTAATTTATTGAAGCATGGATATGCTCATTCATTTGCCTGTTCACTGAGTCTGCTCTCCTGCTACAGTGTCACATTCAGTACCGGGTCACAGACAGCATGGCCCACAAACCTCAAACATTTACTGTATCACCCTCTGCAGAACAATTTTGATAACTTCAGAGCATGAGACGTGAAGTAAAATTCTAGAAGTTCCCAGAGACGACAACAGCAGCAGCACCAAAATTCAGGCTAAGGACACAGGAAATAGAAGAAAGGAAAGCTTACAGGCCACCTCAACAACAATATGAAACCCCAGAAAAGCACTAAAACATAAGGGAATGTTAGCGACCATAGAGGCAGGAAAGAAATTATTTTCAGCTTAGGCCTGAATGGCATGGAAAAGAAATCTCAAGTGAGAAAACAGAATAGTCTTCCAAATACAAAAAACAATTCAAAATTGTACCTTTAAACCCATTTCTTTGCTGGAGATTGTACAAGGATTGACAAAAAACAAAAACAAACAAACAACCCACAGGAAGAGGTCCCCCTCCCTCCCTCTGTGAGTGGCTGTGCAGGGAACAGCCAGGTGGGGAGACAACAAAATCTTGAAAAGAGAAAATTGGGCAGGGCAGAGGGTTACCTGTGAATGCAACTCTACCTCAGCATCATTAAATATAGAATACAAATGAAGAGATGCCAATAATTGAAAGTCAAAGAAACAGGAATGGAAACCATTGTGCAATATTAATTCAACTCTTTTAGAATGGCTAGGACAGCAACTAGATAATGTCAAGTGTTGGTAAGGACATACAGAAACTAGCATTGCCATGCTTGGTTGGTGGGAATATGTAAGGGTATAGCAACCCTGGCAATCCTTTGGAGATTAAACACAGAGCTAGGTATATACTATGGATGGATGGATCTATGCCCACAGAATAATGGGTAAATGCTTATAGCAGCATTATTGGTAATTCCTAAAAAGCAAAATAAAAACAAGATGTCTATCAGTAACTGAACCAAAGACTGTGTTTATTGAATTAGGGAAGGCTGAATGAAGCTGAGGAGAAGGGAAATCCTGTAGGAGGATCAGCAGTCTCAATTAATCTGGACCACTGAGATCTCTCAAACACTGGACCACCAAACAGATAGCATACACCAGTTGATATGAGGCCCCAAACACACATACGTTAGAAGGCTTCCAGGCCTGTTGTTCATTCAGAGATGATGCACCTAACCCTCAAAAGACTGGAGGCCCCAGGGAGTTTAGGGGTCAGGTGGGGTTGGAGGTGGGAACATGCACATGGAGACAGGGGTGTGGGGAGGAGGTATGGGATGTAGAACAGTCAGAGGGTGGATGGTGGGGGAAATAAACCATGGAGTATAAATTAATTAAAAAAAAAAAAAAGACGGGCTGTTACTCAGTCATGAGAAGGAAACATCAACCTAAATATGCCACATGTTAAATGATCCTTGGAAGCATTCTACTAAGCAGAAGCCAATTGCAAAAGTCCATATATTAGAACATGCCACTCATATGAAAATACACCATCAATAAATAATATGGATTCATGGTATTTAGGACTACTTTGAAAGGAGAGTTATAGGGTGTAGTGGTTTGAATGAAAATGGACCCCTTAGGCTCATATACTTAAAAGCTTTGTCCCTAGTTGATGGACTGTTTGGGAAGGACTAGGAGGTGTGGCCTTATTGGAGGAGCTGTGTCAATGGGGGTGGGCTCAGGGGCCTGGTCCCACTGCTCTCTTCCTGCTCCTCCTGAATGTAGAATTCTCAATCACCTCCCAGGAACTGTGCCTGCCCACATGCCATCATGCTCCCCACCATGAGGATAATACACTAACTTTCTCTAACTGTAAACAAGTCTCAGTTAAATACTTTCTTTCATAAGAGTTGCCTTGGTCAAGGTGTCTCTTCACAGCAACAGAATAGTAACTGAGATACAGGGTGGTGTCTAAAGGATACAGAGTTCCTTAAAAAATTTTTTTCATTTCTTTTAATTTTTTGTTTATTATACAAAGAAATGGCTTTCACCTTCCCCCCCATAAGTATGTATAGGTATGCTTTGCAGGGATGTTGAGGTAGCAAAAGGTGAAAAATGGAACTTGGTAATGATCGCACTTATCTGTAAATCTAACAGTATTATGCACTTGAAGTGGGTGAGTTATGTGGTGAGTTGTAAGTGACTAGTTTAAAAGAAGAAAGATTTAAAATTTACTATAAAACAGAATGGACAACTACTTAGAGACTGCCATGATTATAATATATGTATTCTACCACTGACTTCAATGTGCTAGAAGGCAATGAGATGAAGAAAATGGCTTGTGAAGTTGTATCATCCTGGAATTTAATACAATGCAGGAATAAATCATATTCGCATCTGGCTATAATAATTATGTGATAACTAACATTAAATATCCTAAAGGCTTTAAAATGGTCATCTAATATTAATAAGAGTGAATGAAGTGTACTTTAAAGATCACACTGTCACTCAGGATAGAAAATGTCACTTAGTAGAAGATGAACTCTTCACTATCTCTTCTCTCAGCAGTGTGATCACCCTGGCTGACTTCATTGATCATTTATAGGCAAAAAGGCGGATGGTTGAAAAATATTCAATTCTTTCTAAATACACATAAACATTTGCTAATAATGGCCATTTCTAACCCTTAAGACAAGTGTCAATAAATTATGATTCAAGTTATATACTTTCTCTTCTGACCCAAAAAGAACTACATTAGAAACTGATAACACAGAGTATTTAGAAAATTTGCAAATATTTAGTAGCTAAACAATGCATTTCTAAATACCAGTGTGTCAAAGAAGAAATAAAAGGCCAATAAGAGACTATTTCAAACTGGAGAAAACTAAAGCCATCAATTGACATGACTGTGCCAATAAAGTAGTGTGGAGGAAAATGTGCATTATTAAACACCTGTGTCTGAAAAAAATATCCCACATCAATGACTTCATTGAAAATCTAGAAAAATAAAGAGACAAAGCACACACTAGAGTAAGAAATGTTATCAAAAATAAAACAAATCACTGTGAAACAAATCAACAACAGACAAAATTCTCAACACAAATGGCTGATTCTGGGGCCTGACAGATGGATCAGGAACTAAATGCAGCTCTAGCAAGAGAGTGGACCCAGGTTCAACACCTACACAGTGGTCAACAACTGTCTATTAACTTCAGCTCCTGGGGATCCAACAGCCTCTTCTGGTCTCTGTGGGCACCGGGCTTGAATGTGGTATGTATTTATATGTGCAGTCAAACACCCATACATATTAAAAAAAAAAACAAGATGTCTTAATAAAATGAAAAATCTACTGAAAATATTGATCAGAAAAAGATCAATATCAGGTATGATACTATGATCTAACATTTTTTCTACATTCTTAATAGTATCTAAGAAGATAATTGATTAGAGATATTATGAACTATTTTCTACCAATACATTAAACAACTTAGATGGCATCAGAAAATATGAAAGACAAACCATGACCACTTGTCTGGATGGCCTATCTTCTATAGTCGTGAATTTTCTCAAAAAATAAACCCTAGATCCAGATGGTTTCAAGGCTGAATTTCCAAACATATGAGGAAACACTCATACTCAAGCTTTTCCAGAACATTGAAAAGCAAAACTTATTTCCTTGCTTAGTTAATGAGGCCAGCATTATTTTGATACCAAAACCCAAAAAGAATTTTTGAAAGATTTTAAATTAAAATTTTAAATTTAAAAATTAAAACAGAAAAACATCACTCAGGGACATGGATGCAAAACAAAAAATCGAAACACAGTTTAATAAATTTAATCCAATAATATCTTAAAGATTTTCTTAAACTGTTTTATTGTGTGTTTGAGCTGCATGTATTTATCTGTACCATATGCACACAGTATACCCAAGGATGCTAGAAGAAAGTGTCAGATCCCTTGAGACTGGAGGGATGTGGGTGTTGGGAACTTAACTAGGGTCCTCAGAGATGGCAGCTAAGCTCTCTCTCCAAACCTAGAATGAATTAAGGGATAATACCAATATCACAATGTTGGTCTTGAGTGGCCTTTGAGAGGATGATGTTGTTATCCCAGAGGGGAGTGTCCAGAGGGTATTACCATTGGAACAATAACTGAAGAGGAAAAACCCACACTAAATACAGTAGCACCATCCAGTAAGGTGGGGACCACATGAAATGAAGTGGAAAAAAGAAATTGAGTCATCATGTGCGAACCCTATGTTTCCTGAACTAGTGTGTCTGTTGCTACTCTATGAGATCCAGCCTCTTCAGCCCTTTCATGAAGACCCACCAGGAGCTATCCTGGGAGCTCGAGGGCCTTCAATTCTTGACTGAATAGCCACTGGATTAACTCTGTCTCCAGCATGTAGACAGCAACCATTGAACTATCTAGTCTCCCAACTTTGTAAGCCAGTATTCCAGTTTAACACACAAACACACACACTTACACACGTACGTGTAAGGTCTGTTCTCTAAACAAGTCTAATACCATGATCAAATTGTGTTCATTCCAGAAATGAAAAAGTGAGTTTAAAATAATTCACAGTATTAACAGTCATATGTGTGTGTATAAATGTATAATCATATTCATATATAAATACACACATATACAAATATATAAATATGATAATTAGGTAAAGGAAAAACATGTCACAAAACCTAGCAACCATTCTTGTGGGCTTTTGTTCCTTTTCCTTTCTTTCCTTCCATTTCTCCTTTCCTCATTCTTCTCCAGTTTGAGACAGGATTTTCCTTTGAATTCTGGCTGACCAGTACCTACCACGGCCTCCTCAGTGTTAGGATTATGACATACTGTGAGATCTATCTTTAACATCATTTGTGTTTCCAAAGCTCTCATGAAATAAAGAATGAAATGAACTACCTCAAACATTTAAGGGAGCATACAGCCAACCAACAGCCAATACCACACTTTATAGGAAACACAGTTCTTTCCCCACAGATCAAGAAGAAGCAAGGAAAACTGGTTTTATTTCTGTACAACCTTGAACTAAGGACTCCAGACAATGTTATTTTGCAAGAAAAAAATAAACTCAAGATTGGTAAAATGTATTTACATGACATGACCATTTGTATAGAAAACCCAAAATGAAAATAACAAAATGCTACTCCAATAATTAACATATAATTAACATTAAAAAAAAAACAAAATAAAAACTCACCCAGGAAGTTAGTTTAGTAAGGTACAGATCACAATAACAATATTCAAAAACAATTATTTTTTACAGACTAAAAAAGAATCAGCATTTAAAATAGCACAAAAGGCAAAAATATAAAGAGTACAGGTCAGTGGTGTACCATGTACCTACCATGTTTGAGACCTGGGTTTACAGCTCCAGCACAAGAAGGAAGTGTGGAGGGAAGAAGGGAAAGGCAAGGAGGCCAGAGGGAGAAAGGGAGGGAAGGATGGAAGAAGGGGGGGGGGAATTCAACCAAAACTTGTGTAACATCTGTATACTGAAAATGATCAACTATTACTTAGAATAATTAACCAATACAGACATATACCATATTCATGGATCATAAGACTTGATATTGCTAATGACAAGTCTCCTCAAAGCAGATCTAGAAATTAAAACACTCCCAACTCAGCTCTCTGCCTGCATTTTATAAAAAACTGGTGAACACATATAAAATATGAAGAGCATACCTAGATCAAAATCTTTGAAAACAAAATTTAAAAACTGAACTTCTGAGTTCAAGACTTCTTACCGAAGAGGCATAGACAGAAAGCACTTGCCTGTCATGTGTGGAGGCCCTGAATTCAATTCCCAGGTCTACTTAAAAATAAAATTCAATTAAAAAAAGAAACTATAGCAATGTAGTACCTAGAAGCATGACAGAAGATCTTTGCACTAGAACACAATAAGGAATTTGGAAATGCACCTATGAACAGTGATTTGATGAAGGTACACAGACAATTTGATAGAGACAGGGTAATATTTTTGAGCTGCACTATAACAGTATATCCACAGATGAAAGACAAACATAAAGATATATTCTGCATCATATATGAAATATAACTGCCAAAGGAACACACACTAAACAAAAATCTAAAGCTATTATATTTCTATAAGTAAGGCCCTGTGTCTTTGACCTAGACAAATGTGTCTTAGAAAGGATCAAAATCTAAAATCTCCTTAAAAACAATTCAGAAATTCCAATTGCATCAAAATTAAAACACCTCTGGGATCTTGTCGACTTGGTATGATTCAGAACAGACTAGGAGACATTCCCGTAGGAATATCCAAAGGTGCACTTTCTGATTGGTGTAACAGGTAGGAAGACCCTGGGTGTGGGCAGCATCATTCCATGTGCTAGGGTCATGACTTAAAAAAGAAGGAAGGAAGCTTGAGTACCAGGGTTCATATCATCTCTCTCTGCTTCGTCTCCTCCCTGTGGACACAGCATAGTCAGTCACTTCTTACTCCTGTCACCATGCCTCTCTGCTGTGATAGACTGTACTCCAACAGTGAGCCAAGGTAAACCTTTCTTTCCTTAGGCTTCTTTTGACCTTTTGACAGTTTTGTCACAAAAATGGAGGGTGGTGGATTACTAAACACTATCGAAAGTCATTATTTTGAAAAACAAAAAGACACACCAAAGACTCGTAAGAAAATAAATTTAAAATATAGATTTGATAAAGACTCATGGCCAGAATATATAAAGAACCCTGCACAGTCAACAATAAGAAAACTAGCAACCTAATAATGAAAAAAAAAGATTTGAATAGAAACTTGGCTAAAGAAGAACACAGTCATGCACCATATACTTCAGTAACTACCAACATGACAGTGGTTCCAAAAATTTAGTCACAACACATATTCATTATTTCTGTGAGTACTCTGAAAAACTGATAAGCATCTAGTGTTGCAGTTTTTAAAATGTTCCTCCTTATCAAGGGATGCCTGATTACATACAGTTTTTAAATAAGCCAATGGGGAAATGCTCAACATGCTCAATCACTCGGAAGTTGCAAATTTAAACCAAGATTAAGTTATCTGCATGGCTAAAAGGCCACCTGGTGATGGCAAGGATGCAGTAACATGCAGCTCTCATGCATTGCTCCAAAACTCCAAAGGATAAAAATTATCCTACATTAGTTAGTTCCTTTTACCCACAGGAAACACACTTCTGGACCTACATGGATGCATAAAACCAGAGATGGTACCAATGTGACATCCTGAACATACTTGTAATGTAAGAAGTGTAAGATAGTAAATAATATCAAACCATAATATCATGTCTGAAGTTTTTTTAGAAATTATGACTTGTTTATTTCTAGAAATTTTCATCTAATTTTTTTTTTGCACCGCATGTAACAAAGCTACAGAATTCAAGCTTGTGAATAAAGAAGGACCAGCTGCTCTAGAACACTGTGAAACCTGAGTTCTTAGAAAGTTGGACATCACCTATGATCTAAGTCAACCATTAAGCTACTAACACTTATGAGGAAAACAGGTGAAACTGAATGTCTATGTAAGTTGAGTGCACAAGTGTTCAGAGGAACTTCTATTTATGATGGCCAAGGAGAAAGATGCGCAGGCTCTCCATAGGTGTGAGCCAATGCACAACAAACTGTTTGACAAACACCCAGGAACAAAAGGCATAACATTATTGCTTCCTGCTACAGTATGAAGGATCTCAATTATGCTGAGTTTTAAAAAAAAATCACCCTAAGTGATAAGAGTATATCATGCCACTGACAGAAACACTAGGAAGTGTCATTCACACTAACAAACCTTGTTGTTTTCCTGATGATGTTGGCTTCAAAAGGATGAGAGGGAGATATTTTCAAAGGTCATGACAAAATATTGTAAATATTGTGTCATTGGGGTATGCCTGTGTTAACACTTGCCAAGTTTTACATTTTAAACATGAACAGCTTACTGTGTGCCAACTACATCTCAAAATAACACCAATCAAACAAAAAAAGGCTGCCTCTAAGTACAGCAGCTTAGCTCAGGGGGGCTCCTTGCTTGGGGCAAGTAGTTGTAGCATTAAATTTCTTTCAAAGCCCAGAGTTTGTTTTTAACCATGCTGAGTTGTCATTATTCTGGCAAAGTGCAAGACAATAAAAACAATAGCAATGGGCTGGAGAGATGGCTCAGCAGTCAAGAGCACTGACTGCTCTTCCAGAGGTCTCGGGAGTTCAATTCCCAGCAACCACATGGTGGCTCACAACCATCTGTAATGGGTCCAATGCTTTCTTCTGGTGTGTCACAAGTCAGTGACAGTGTACTCACATATATTAAATGAATAATAAATCTTAAAAAAAATAGCAATTACACACCACAGAAAAAGACACAGGCATGTCTTCTTCAAGGAACTTAGTTGAGAATGAATGCAAGAAATCACCAACTCTTTCTGACACTCATGGGACTGTATCACTATTGAATTACTAAAGATACCATTTGAAATAATTCTAGGAATGAAAATATCCCTGTGTTTGAATGAACCACCACAGATTACAAAATACTGTTTTAACGCAGTAGTAATGGATTGTGTTTATTACCAACACACCAGTTAACCATCCTTATCTGTGCACATCCTTATGTGGGAACTACTCGAGTAATGTGTAGAGTTGGGTTCAGCTTATATAATGAGGCTAATCGGTAAAATAACCAGCTTTGGGGGACCCTAAGGAGTGAACCAAGAGAGCTTACAAAATAAGAGTATAACAATCAGAAGCAAAAAGAAATAACTGCTGGAAGCAGAATAAATGAGAAAAAAGTAGCGTTGGCTTTCCTAACAAGTCTCACATACCATGGAATTGTTCTTTGAAGTACTGGTACAAATGGGTTGGGAAGCAGAGCCTTCGTGGCCTCACTCCTACTGCAGGTTCAATATACTAAAGAAATGTCTGATAACCATAGCACACTCATGTAGTGAGCGTTTTAATTTTAAAATCCTAA
Organism: Mus pahari; assembly: GCF_900095145.1. Lineage (NCBI taxonomy): Eukaryota > Metazoa > Chordata > Mammalia > Rodentia > Muridae > Mus > Mus pahari. The sequence goes on along the minus strand of NC_034595.1, from coordinate 37,529,467 downwards.
GGACTATGCAAACTCCTACCCATGCCCAAATTGTATGATACTGACTGTGGGCTGTGAACTGATTTCTTTGCTTAATACTAAATATCCTCAAAGTTCTGGCCTGTTCTACTTAGTGATTAGGAAAATATCCATGTGTGGGTTTTGCTAAAGACAATAAACTGTAAAAATAAGCTACCGTAGTACCTGCCCAAGCCAACCCTCAAAGGAATCTAGATATTACTAGGATGTATCAGATCCCATTGACCACCTTAAACTCCTCTCTACCTGCTTCCGATCTGTCAGCCTGTGTGAACAGCAGCCGAGGCGTGGAAAAGGAAAGGCCCACTTACACACGCAAGGCCCAGAGTTGCATGTATAAGCTTCCTCTGGGACTGGCTGTGACGCAGGGCAAGGAGAACAGGTGTGCAGGGCTTGCAAGGTCAGTTTGCTCCGCATGCCAAGAGAGCCCAGAACGACTTGAAACAGGTTTGAGTAAGCAAAGCGTTTGAAACAAAAACCAAATCAAAGCAAAACAAACTCCCCGGGAGTCTAAGAATATTCACCGTGGGTTACTCAACCCCTTTGTTGGATTCAATATTAGCAAACAGTTTATCCAAACCTCAAGGATGAGGTAGAATTTCTATCCGTGTGAACATTTTGAAGGAGATGGTGAGGGGGTAGCCTTGATGTGCTTTGAGGCCCTGTCTGGTACTGTTGGTGCTTGGTGGTACCATGTAGAAAGCAGGCCAAGATCCTCAAAGCACCCAAGACGAAATGAAAAGGTACTAGCCTCAATCAATGACCCCGGTCAGACTCGGTGCTGGAGGAAGCATCTGTGTCAAGCCTCCCATATTTATACTTAAGCCCCCCTCATGTTCTTAAGAACAGATTGGGAGTCGTGGTTCTGTACCAAGTACTCAGCCCAGGCCAGGGGGTTTGGGGGCATAGGTTTTATTCTAGCAACAAAGTACAGTCACCTGGGAGCGATTTGTCTGTCGCCCCAAGAACTTTCCTAGATAGGTCTTTCTACTACGGCTGAAAAAAATCTGCCATGGACCAAGACTAGCAGGAACAAAACATGCTTGTAACTAACACCATTGTTTCTAGTATGATCCACCCCAATCTAGGTGGATCTCTGAAAAGTTCCTTACTGACCAAGGCAGCCTATGGCCCTCTGTCCCAACCTACTCTAGGATTCTCAGGAGCATTCATACCCAATCCTCTCTGTCTCCAAAAGTGCACCCCTGCTGAGAAAATAACCACTACTAACACAGGGATGTGAAAAGGAATTTCAAAATCTAAGCAAAAGCAGAGGAAGGAAATCCCCCAATTTGGACAAGTCTCCATATGCAAAGCAGAGGAAAGGAGGCTATCTGGTGATAATTCCCACCAAGAGTATTTGGCCATTTTCCCAAAATTACCAAAGTAATCCTGTAAAAATCGCATTTATGTAGGCTAAATTATGAACAAGCTGCCCAAGTTGTAGGTGCTAATTAAAAGCTACCTGCTTCTTAAAAGCCATGCAAAGGTGCTTCACACATTAACAGGACCCTCCCTTGTGGCTTTGATGCTCTCAGGACCCTTCCTGTAGGATTCAGAATAGGGGTGGCCAGAACCAATCCTCAGGCAACCTCGCTGGCCACGCCCCCACCCACCTGCCCAACCTGCGCAGGCTTCCGGGGGAAGCCCACCTGTTGCTCATCTTCTCACAGCCTTCCTTGGACACAAAGGGGCGCTGGGCGACAGTGTCAGTTGTTCACGGGGCATTGGAAAATTTGAAACCAGGACGAGTGTGTCAATACCCGAGCCTTTCCCAGGAAAGCAAGAAAGCTAGACTCAGCGAAGGGTTGAGTTCAGAAGGGGTGCGGATTGCAGGCAACGCGAAATGACAGCTCCCGGGCTCAGCCTCTGCGTTCTCCCCTGACTCTGCTCAAATGAAACCGAGACCTGGGCGCAGGGGAGAAGTCCGGACAGGGTCCTGGTAAGTTCTGCCCAGAGCTTGACTCCGCTGACCTGGAGCTAGACGCCAGCCCCCACTTCAGATTCAACTCTCCGCCACCTGTCCCAAGCTCCTGAGAAGGCTCAACCTCCAGACAGAGCTTCACGAAAAAGTGTGCTTCCCCTAAATGTCCAGAGGGTAGGGAGTCGGGTAGGGAGTCCAGGAGGATAGGAGATGCGCCGGCTGTCCTACCTGTCCTGCGACACAGAGGAGGCACCAGATGCCACGGGTGAGGCGAGCCAGGAACCCCGGGCGGCTACGCGTCACCAGCCGCGCCATGGTCCTGGCAGAGACGCGGAGCGGTGACTGCGGACCCCTGGCTGGCAGGCGCAGCACAGGGCCGGGTGGGCGCGTCACTGCAGCGGCCGTGCAGCCAGGCTGCAATGAATGGGAGCGCGTGCGGCCGGCTGGGGGCGTTCCGCGTGAGTGGGGCAGTCCCCGCCCGGTTGTTGGGCGACCCCGCCCCAGCACCCTCCTGCTCCTCCCTCTAGGGTCAGTCAAGCGCCGTCCAGGCAGCACGGTGTGTCCTGGGGGGGGGGGGGGGGCGGAGGTCTGCTCTCTGCCTCCTATTTTCTTCATTTTTAAAGGAAGGTCACGGCTGTCCTCTTTGCTCCAGTTTGGAACGCCACCCTGGCCATCCTGAGAGAGAAAGGTCCTTCGGGCGCTGGCGTTTCGCAAGAACCTATGCCCAGGGCCCGCCCCTAGCAAGTGCATTCTTTTGGCTGGTGCTCTGGGGACCCCAGCTGCCTTTCAGGCTGCGCCAGAGTCTCCCGGGACAGGGAACCATTAAGAAACGTGTGATCTCATAGACTGGGACAATGCAATGTCTGCAGGTAGACATTTGTCCTCAGATCGCTCACAGCGATTCTATTCTGAAACTGGTTTGCTTTGCGGTGTGAGTCTGGTAAAGGAGAAGGAAGTAGCCTGGGACTCACAACAGCTGGGTTCGGAGGAGCTGGAGCTGGAGCTAGTGCCACGCACAGCAGGGAACCCAAGAGGTGAGATCAATTAGGTTAACTTGGTTGGTAGTTTTTCATCTCCCTTTCTCCGGTCCATGTTTTTATTCTACTTCAAGCTTATTCTGAAACAAAATAGGCTCTGCGCTCTGTTGCGGTCTTTTGCCACTCTGCCCAGCTCTTTTCTCCCTGAAAGCCTGGAGCCCTGGAGTCGCTTGCCCAAAGCATCTTTATAAGAAAGCAAGTCCCCACCCTCCCAACAGTCTTCCAGGCCACTCCACCCCTCTCCAACCTTGGCAGCAAAGCTGGAAGAGGCGGGGAACTGGCCCCACTTCAGTAAACTCGATGATAAGGGGAGTCAGCCCGCCCTCCTGAAATCACTTCTATAAAGTTCCCATGTGCACGCTCGCTGGGATGAACCCAGCAACAAATTACGAAGATGCTGCCATACTCCCAAGCAACCATTCACTCAGTCTTCAGATTCCTGGATATCTTCCTATTCGCTGGGCACTATGCTTAAAAGTCATAGCCCATCAGGAACTGCGATCAACAGGGAATGAGAGGCGAAGCTATGGGCAAATTGCTTTAAGGAAATAAATGCTAGATGTCTCAGCCTCAATCTTTGTGTGTGTCCACTTGTGGCTTTGCTATTTGTTTGTTTTGTTGTGTGGGGGGTGGGGGGAATTAAAGGGGACATTTTCTCAGAATTTATCTATTTTCTCATAATGTGCATCTTTTGAGTTGCCAAAGTATGAAAAAGAAAGTACTTTTGTGATTTTTTTACTTTCTGGGATGCTAAAGCTCAGAGGTCAAATTTGTCACAAATTGATGAGGAGCTTTACATCGCTTTTAAAACTTACAAAGGGGAAAGACCAATACCCCCCTCCCTTACCCCCACCCTTCACAGCCCCACACTCCCTCCCCTACCCCCCAGCACAGAGCCTGCCATGGCAAAGATTTCCTATGGAAGATGGACAGTGTGGTACTAGGGTGGGTGAATCTTAAGCTTAGCAGCAAACTGAAGGGCTGAGGGAGGGGAGGAGGTGCTCACATTTTGTGGGGTACCTAAAGCACACAAGGCTGAAATCAAAAGAGATGAGGCAGCAGTGTTGGGCAGCAACGCTGAATGCAATCCATAAACAGCCTGCAGGGTGGGCAGAGACCATCCCACCCTGACACTGGTGCTGACTCTTGATGGTTGGGAAGGTGCCGGGGACAGAACCACGTCCAGGAGGTGACACAGCCAGAGAACTTTGGCACTCAGAGGGAGTTTCTACCTTAGGTGAAGACTCCAAACCCCCAAATTTTCCAATCTAATCCAATAGACACCACACTGAGCAAAGAAACGAGAAGCCAGGAACATAAAGTGACGTCTCACTTCACCTCTGTGTCATTAGGAAAGCCTAACTTTCTGTCTCTCAAACAATGAGACAGTAGAAGTACACAGAAATCTAAAGTTAATTAATGTGGGAATCAGGTGTAGGATTTAAAAAAAAAAAATAGAAGGTTGTCTTAGTCAGGGTTTCTATTCCTGCACAAACATCATGACCAAGAAGCAAGTTGGGGAGGAAAGGGTTTATTTGGCTTACATTTCCAAACTGCTGTTGATCACCAAAGGATGCAGGACTGGAACTCAAGCAGGTCAGAAAGCAGGAGCTGATGCAGAAGCCACGGAGGGATGTTCTTTACTGGCTTGCCTCCCCTGGCTTGCTCAGTCCACTCTCTTATAGAACCCAAGACTACCAGCCCAGAGATGGCACCACCCACAAGGGAACCTCCCCCCTTGATCACTAATTGAGAAAATGCCTTACAGCTGGATCTCATGGAGGCATTTTCCCAACTGAAGCTCCTTTCTCTGTGATAACTCCAGATGTGTCAAGTTGACACAAAGCTATCCAGTACAAAGGTCCAAAAGGAAAGAGGCCACCTAGGAAGATGCTTATAGTGACTGTTCATGAGCACTCCATACCTTCCCGTGTGGATATTAGTCTGATTGCTGGAGAATACAACGGCGCTGCACCTCTTGAAAGGTGCAGCGGAGGAAAGTATTGTCTCTCCTCATGTATTGTGAGGAGATGGCCCTTCCTCAGACTACCTCCCAGGCTACACATCCAGGCCCTCTCTCAGGCACCAGATTCAAATTCTGTGGAGATTTTGTTTATTTGCGGTCCTATAGGTTTTCAAACTCCGCTGAAGTACTACCACTCATTTGGTAGTTTGAAGAAGGACTAAGAAAAATATTTTTTTTCTCCATCAAGAATCAAGTAGCCTAGGTGATATACAGGGTGGATGCTATGAAGCAAAAGCCTTAACAGGCTTAAAAGGCTTAACCAAGCCCAAGGAAGTCCTGCGATCTAGGAGACCCCAGGCACTAGCAATGGTTCATCATCTCACCCCATCGACAGCCTTGCTATAAACTCTGAGACCTCCTGCCTGAGATTTGCCGTAGCAGAGTAGCACCAACCCTACCCTTGGAGGAGCCATGCCATCACTGGTCTGACTCAAGCTCTCCCTGTTCCTCCCAGTGATATTTCTACTCTATGGTTCACTGGGTTTTGGTCTTTCCTCCACCTTTGTGGGGCCAGAGAGCCATGGGACCAGGCAGAACATGCTTGGAGCAAGAGTAAGTTCGAGTCCAAAGTCCAGAAATCTCCTCCTGAGATGGACAGGAATTGGATTGCTCCTCCAGTGCTCCAGACCCGCATGCCCTGTGCACATAGCCCTGTGCCACCTTTGCCTCACCTATAGCCAGGTTAAATGTCCATTCTCCTTATAAGGTCATGTCCAACAGCACCTGTAATTCCTCCTCATGCAAATAAGGCATCCCCAGGCCCCTTGCTCCGCCAATGAAGTACACTCACCCTGGTAGCCTCTACTCACCCCCCCACACACACACAGGGCTTAAATAGCCTTTGCTCCCCCGTTGAAAGGAAGAAGTTCTCCGAAGCTGTTCCCAGGTGTGCTCTCTTTGCCTGTTCACTCACTGCTGACCAAGATCCAGCCTGCACCCACTCGCCTGGCTAAGCTTCCCTCCCTCCAATCCAACCTGTGCACAACGGGCCTGACATCAAAGGTGGTCAGACACAAGACGATTGACGATCACTTTTCTTCCTGTTCCTTTTCATCTGTCATCTTCACCCAGTCCCCACCATCTCAATGACACTCTTCCAATATACTGTTACTCTCACTTTTTGATCTTTCTTTATACCTCAATACAAAATGCCCTGTTATCTGCTTTGGCCTGCCTTATAGAAGCAAGCACTGTGGGAGAAAGGCACAGAAGAGAACACATCTGGGTACCACATTACATCACCTGCACCAGCCTCAGCTGGACCCTCTCTACTCCCCCTTAACCTGCATTCCACAAACCTTTCGTTCACTCACATCATCTGATGACTGTGTTAGTCTTTCCCACACCTAGAAATCCCAGACTCATCCTCATTTTATATATATATATATATATATATATATATATATATATATATATATCCCTCAAAGGGCAGTTATGCTTATACTTTCTGTTGCCTTCCTTCCTTCCTTCCTTCCTTCCTTCCTTCCTCCCTTCCTTCCTTCTTTCCATTCTTCATTCCTTCCTACTTTCTTCCTATCAATCTACTCCAGTCAGAACTGGGCCCCAATATCTCTGTACAAATAGAAACTGCTCTACTCACCAATGATTTGCATGGTTATACCCTCAGCTTTGTCCTCACAGAATCATGGGACATGGCTGATTTTGGCTTCCACCATGGAATCTTCACCGCACTCTGTCATTTATATGTTATTTCTGGAACTTGACAGTCAAGCAGGTCCCTTCTCCTCCATATTCCCTGAGCTAATTAGCTCCTTATTGAGTGCTTTCAGTATCTGAGTTGACCGTTCTCACTTATATAATACTTTCATTATTTACCTATATGCACTGATATATCCATATTCCTTTCCTCTCGGAATCGTTTGAATTGGTGGCCATGCTTTCATTAATGAGATTCATTAATAGATTCATTAACAGATTCTCTCCTCTAATTCACTGAGGTATAGAAAATAGTAAAAAGACTTCACAATCTTATTCCCAATGCCTAGTTAGCCCAATTCCTATTATGTTTGGCAAGTTGGCTTTATTTAATTATAGGTAGATTAATTAATAATTCGCATCATTTAGAATGCTGGTGTGAAAACCAGTAACAGGGACAGTAAGTCCTTGAAGATAAGCATTTTATTCAATTGCCTTTTAATCCAATTACCTATAAGATCACCACAGGAACATACTAAGTACTCAGAAGCAAATCAGTAAATTAGAGGACAGAATTCACTAATCACGCAAATTTATAGGAAAATTTCCAATAAAAAATCCTTAGACCTGTTTATAATTCCTGACTAGATAATAAAAATGTCAATAAATAATAGCATCTGATTAAAAAAACCAATCACGTTCATCATCATCGTGATGTCTCCAATAAGTATATATATATATAAAGTTTGCAAGACCAAGGGGCCTCTCTTCCCAGTGATGCAAACTTTATATGACCCAGCACAAGGGAAGGCCTGGGCCAAGTAGTGGGAGTGGGTGGGTAGGGGAGCAGGGGTGGGGGTGGGGTATAGGGAACTTTCGGGATAGCATTTGAAATGTAAATAAAGAAAATAATAATAATAAAAAAGGAATAAAAAAATTTTACCTGAACATTTTCAACAAAAAAGAATATATATATATATATATATATATATATGCATATACACACATATATAAATTATATATCTAGAAAGCCTACCACACTAAGTGATCATTTCCCCCTAAATATGTAGAAGTTGAGAAGAGTGAAACCCACATTCTGTTACTCAGAGCTAAGACGTATCTAAATTGTTTCTCATGACTACATAGGAGACAACATACATGTTAAACAAGAAAGGAATTTTCTGGCTCAAATCCCATTTTATTCCCCACTTGGTTTTTAAATAGCTGGAAATGCCCTCCTTGTCAGCCTTTATTTGCCTCAGTAGACAAGCAAAACACAGAGCAAAGCTGTTCAGTGAAGCAAATGGTTTCTTTTTGACGAGTTGGATGTCATATGCGTTGTTCCAAGAAAATATACATACCTGCAGCACACAGTTCAAAGTGTCTTCCTCTGAGCAAGGCCGTTTCAGCAATAAAGCAGGCTACAGAGACATGTGGCTTCAACTATCACAAACTGTTAAATTATGTGCACAATAAAAATGATAGGAAACATAAAGTAGAATCTGTATAGCTCACAGAAATGACTCAAAGCCATATTTCAAGAAAGTAAATACTAGAAACCAACAGTTTTATATACTTTCCACCCAACATAATCGATGCTCTAATTTTGTTTTTTCTAAGGATTTTTCTTTAGGCTTGGATACTGTATTTCTGGGCTTTTACACAGTAAACATAAATATTAATGGATGCTACACAAGCATGCTTATTTGAATTAACATGCAGATCAAAATATGTAAAATTACTCTGCTTCCTTCAAAGGGAAACACAAGGTCTCCTGGGGCTGTAACTTATCAAGGGGCTTATCTTTCTGCTCTGACATGCTTGTTGTGAGCAGTGTTTGAGCTCACAGCCTTTTTCTGGCATGCATCTCACTACATTGATGCTCTCCTGTTAGTAATGTACATACTTAATCTCTCGGTGCTGGCTTGCAGGAGGCTCAAGTCTAAAATGTGACAGCATTTGTTTTTCTTACCACATAAAAATGACATCACAAACTGTTAAGAAGTTAAACCATATATTATGGCTTCATTTAAGAGTCACTGTTTACGTCACATGACTGCCCAGCAGGGACTGAATCTAACACACTTAACATTCCTGAGCCTAATAACATACATAAGCTCCTCTGGGTGCGGCCCGTTGGGTGTGGTTTCATCCACACAGAAAATCTTATATAATAACCTCTCCAAAACTTTTCATTCTTTCTCCATGTGTTGAAGGATTTGTGCAAAGAATACAGTAAAGGACAACAGAGACTAAGAGACTATGAAAAAAATAAAAATGTTACATTTGGAACTGACACACTGATTCTTCTCGTCTTCTCCTGGGGCCGCAAAAACCTTTACCTGAAATTAGCAACAGGCTTTTCAGAATTCAGTCAATCTGTCAACAATGGTCAGCCGCCATTTTCTCTTAGCCATTCCGAGAATATGGGAAAGAAGGCAAAAATGCAATCCCAGTTCTTTTGAAATACATGAGTACGTTTCAGAAAGGGCAAGAAACCTGTGTCTTATCAACTATTCTGTCACACACGAGCCTTTTGAGAGCAGAGTTCTTCCACAGTTCTTTTGCATCCTCATATCCGGAACACAGTGGGCACTCAATAAGCATGTGGTGAACCACACTGAGTACTTGTTACGCAAACCTCGCTGATGAGCTCTGTGAAAAAGACATACTGGTTCTATGTATACGCCAGAATTCCCAAGGCCAGTATTTCCAGGGTCAGAATGTGAATTCTCTAAAGTACTTAAGTACTCGCACTAACGTGAAACCCAAAATATTACCAGTGGCTTAGTGGATACATTTCAATCAGCTAATTTAAAGTTTATTGTGCGGGTTTGTTCTCATAAAGCACAGTGTCATTTGGAACGCAAACGTCATTTAGTTTTGGTACACTCTCCTCCATGACATCACAGGCCCAAGAGCAGCTTCTGCCCCAGGCTCCCAGGCACGTCTAGGAGCTGGTGCATACGTGAAGAGCTTCTTCTTCCTCCTCGGCGCTGCCTACGAGGTGGCTGCCATCTGTTTTGCGGCATCATGGCTGCCCTCCGCCCTCTGGTGAAGCCCAAGACCATCAAAAAGAGGACCAAGAAGTTCATCAGACACCAGTCAGACCGATATGTGAAAATTAAGCGAAACTGACGGAAACCCAGAGGCATCGACAACAGGGTGCGGAGAAGGTTCAAGGGCCAGATCTTGATGCCCAACATCGGTTATGGGAGCAACGAGAAAACCAAGCACATGCTGCCCAGCGGCTTCCGCAAGTTCCTGGTCCACAATGTCAAGGAGCTGGAGGTGCTGCTGATGTGCAACAAATCTTACTGTGCTGAGATTGTTCACACAACGTGTCCTCTAAGAACCGAAAAGCCATTGTAGAAAGAGCAGCACAGCTGGCCATCAGAGTCACTAATCCCAACGCAGCGAAGAAGAAAATGAATAGATGGCTTGTATGTGTGATTTGTGTTTAAATAAAGTCACAAAAACTGAAAAAAAAAAAAAAAAAAAAAAGAACAGACCCCTCAAGTTCTTAGTCCCAAGATTCCTAAATAACTCCTGGGTACTGGATCTCCATGCATGGCAATGCTAATTACTTCCATTTGCATACAAAATTACACTCCATTTTTCAGTTGTCACCCATGCCTGGAAATTATAATTATAATCAACTTTTGTTTTGTTTTGTTTTATTTTGTTTTGTTTTTAAATCAGTGTCCAAACTAAAGCAGATCAGGCATCTTTTGAACAGATATTGGCCTCAGTTTACCTAAGGACCATGCCATATACTACTCTTGATTGGTTTTGAAAGAAATATAGGTTTGTATATGTGGACACAATTTCCTGGAAAAGCCAAATTTGACACTCCAACTTGGATTGCACTGGAAAAATCACACAACGAGAATAAACACATGGGTACAGAGGGGTATGTTTATTTGATTTCCTTCTCGTGAACAGCTTAATAAAACAACTTCTGACACATCAGAACATTGTGGTGTGAAATATAATTTGAAAGCAGTTCTTACTTTTGGCTCCCAACTAATGACAGTGTATCACACATGCTACCCTTATTTGAAGATGTAGCTACTAATGATCTCAGATGGTGCAGAAGAATAGGAACGGAGACTATCAAACACAACTTAGGGTTACTTCTCAAATGCATTCACCAGAGCTCAGGAATAAATAAGCAAGGAAATTAGAACATGGTCGTGAAAATCAAAGGAAACCAAATTGAAAACAAGAACAAAAAAAATTGGCAACACTAAAAATGACCATGCTTCAGAAGAAATTGTCCATCTCTGATTATAAGATTAAATAAGCTAAAATGCGAAAATTGCTTTATAAATTTTAAAGCACCATTAAAGAGTTATTCACCATTTAATGTTATCCTACTCTGTTCCAGAAGAATCCAAGGCAGCTCACAAAGACACACTTAAGGAGAGAGTGAGAGAAATGACACAGCTGTTAAGCACACAAGCCTGCAAAGACCTCGCATGGGGAGGCACACAGCCCGGCATAACTGGGGGTCTGGAGGAATCTGACATTCTTTTCTAGCCTTCACCACCATTGCATTCTCATGCATATCCACAAACATGTAAAAAATATACATATTTGTATTAAATGTTTGGCTAAACTACTCTTAATACTTTCAATGTGTCAAAAGATGCATACCATTTGAATATCCAATACTAAATAGTCAGCTAGAAAAAATATACAGACTAGTGACAATATATATACTAAGCAGGGTGTATTTATGTGCTTAGAACATACATGTGTTATATACACACATACATATGCATGTCATAATTAAAGAAAAAGGGGCCATGAAAAAAAATTAAGTGAGAATATTAACATTCTTTGGTCCACTGTATAATTATGGTGACATTTCAGGTTCTTTGCTTTTTGTTATTGTTTTAATGTTTTTACTTTGGATGGAAGTTGATTTTTTAGTTAAAGGAAGCCATGAAGATCTTCCCATTTTGAAAATCAAATGGTGGATGAGAAAGAAAAGCAATGATTTGCCTTGAGTTTGAGTCAGGCATGAACTGACTTAAAATACACATTGCATATATGTAGAATCCAACAAACTGGTGCTCACAGAGCCAGACTAGAGGCCTATAGAACATTCTGAGCCTTGAGGGAGTGCAGAAACTTCCTATCCCCCTCTCTCTGGTGCTTTGTATGCATTCTGTCAGATGTGGGCTAGTTATTAGTATATCATAGTCATTAGTGAAAATGAAACTAAAATACAAGCTAGAGTTGTTTGTTATTCATAATGTCTACCGTTGAGAACAACAATTTCAACAATTGTTTTCCTTTCTGAATTGTACTTCTAAACATTTCAAAGGAAAGGCAAGACCTGAAATGGAACTCAGGTGAAAACTGAGAACTGATGCAGAAAGAGTTGTGCAAGTATAGAGAAAAGCATCTCCCTTTTTTAAAAGGCACACGATAGAAGGAAGAGAGCAGAATCTGCTGAAATGAACCTGGGATTTCCACCAGTCTCAGCCACAGAGACAAGGGCTGGGCGACTACAGCTGGCTGAGTTAGCAAGGGATTGGGGAAGGGGACGAAGTCATGGCCAAAACCAGAAACAGCCCCATACCCCAGTAGCTGTTTGAGGTAAGTAAACTTTGACTACGAACATGTGTATGGAAGTATGTGAATAGTCCTTTCAGACAGTTGAGGGGATGGCAGAGACCTAAGCATCTCTGTAAAGAGCAATTTGTCGTAAAACGATGAAATGGTCATCAAGTAGTGAGAAAAAAAACCCTCCTAGAAACACCATTTGATTTCTTCTTCCTCAGGACCTTTGGGAGGCATCTTCCCAGGTACATGTTTGTAAATGCTTTTATGCTGAGGAGAAAGAATAAAATGCTGTCTGGATCTAAGCTTGAACAGTTGTGTACCTGTAGAAAATAAATGTAAACTGGTGGGAAGAGTATAGACCAATATACCAGACTTATCTGTTTAACTATACGACCCAGAGACTTGGTTCTGGGTGTAAAAGCTAGTTTAGTGACTTCACCTTCTTTCTAAGGTGTTAAACTGCCCCCCCCACACACACACACAAAAAAAAAACAAAACAAAAAACCCAAAAGAACAAAACAAAAAATCGCGAGCAAACATTTGGAGCAGGCAGAGGCTTCCGATGCTGCTGCTTAGAGCACGGACATATTTATCAACCTAAATGTCATAACTCTGGGCTGGCCTTGCAAACAGTTGTTCTCAGTCACTGACAAAGCCACACTGAGGATCTCCACAGAAACTGAGTCTCCTATCAGAAACTATAGAGCTCTGTCCTAACCATCATCTTAAACAAATTTTAGACATAAAAATAAGGCACGAGGCTTATAGTCATACTTTTTAAAAGAGTAAAACCTGTGAATTATTTCAGGAATTTGCTCTTTTATGCAACATTTACACTTTCCTAAATATTTTCACATACTTTCTAACAGATGTCACTTCCTTTTAACCTTGATCCATGAGACTAGAGGAAAATCAATATCCAAGCTGAGCCAATCTCCAAAGGTAGGCTTATTAATTATAACTCACACATATTAATAACCAATATTGCATACAGTCAAAGTTCCACTCCCCATTCGCTTTGAAAATTTGACAACTACATTTTTGCATTTCTCTAAAGAATTTCATGTATCATCTTGCCCCCTGTCTCATTCTAGGTAGCAGCTATTGTTTTTGTTCCTCTGTAACACAGAAACTGATGTCCATACTTCTGTGTATCCTTTCCCCACTGAAGACATCCTGAATTAAGTCACACTCGTTTTTGCCTTATGATCTTGTGTGGAACTTTCACACATGATGAAGGGTTCTAATGTGATATCAACTATGAACATATGGTCCTCTTGACTAACAATGACATTCACTTCTCTTGGGCTCTGGCCTCCTGTGTGTAGTTATTGACACTTGGAGAAATACTGGGACAGTGAATAGCTGAGGTAAGAGTTCTGAATTAATAAAGTTACTAAGTATCTCACAAATCAGAATATTTGAAATTCCACAACAGTTTGCAGATATATTTCAAGATTAAGTAGCTAGTCTTTGTGCTTATCACAGTGAAGGCCTTAGTACATTGGCTTTATAATTGCTTGGCTGCTTGTTAAAGATCTTACCTAATGCCTAAAAAAAAAAAAATCACAATCTTTATTGTTTTTAATATTTAAGCAATTCTTCCCATGTTTTAATGTTATCAAACAGAAGAAATAAACAATTTGGTTTACAATGTATTGTGTGAACAATATTAGCAACAGATTCTTCCACGTGGTTCCAAATACTACAATCTCACATACATTTCCATATTGGAAAATTTCTGTATCAGTGCTCGCTGTGTTTGATTCCAACAGCTGATGGCAGTAGGAGTGGTAAGATCCTCCCTACTATCATTCACACACACACACACACACACACACACACACACACACACACACACACATACGCACACTAGCCTGTCAGAAAAGCTACTGAAGTAGACTTTCCAGGAAGAGGATATGTAATCTGAAGTCATTTCTCACCAATATTGCGGTGGCTTACTTGAGCAAGTCTCTCACTTTGGGGGATTCTAGCCCAGGTTTTGGAAGACTGGGAGCCATCCGACCTGACGAGCAAGATGGAGAGTTAGCCAAGGCAAAGGAAAAGGCAGAAGAATCATGAAGGATTCCACTAGTGGATCTGGGCTCAATGCCGGGCTTAGAAGGTGAATGTTTTATTACTTGGCAAGATTCCCACCACATGTCACTCCTGGTGTCTTGGACATTCTAACCCTTTCATTCATCAATTCTGTAAGGTCTTACATTCCTTCTCGGCCAAGGACTGAAGGAAGATTTCACAGGCAAAGGGGAAGTCCCACCCTGTGTGAAGGAATGAGTAGGAAATTGGTGGGCGCACAGAGACCCTCCATGAATTTGCTGTCGGGGATGTTAATACACCTCGTGACAGTAAAATACCAGATGATACTTTCCCTGCTTCTGTTATGTATATCTAACAGAGATGATAAATATCAACAGTCTCCATGGCCAGGCAGATAAGTATGTGAATAAGTCACATATGAAGTAGTACAGCAATGTAGATAATTAATGTCTACTAAAAGAGATTTTTTAAAAAATATAAATTAACAAGCCAAACAAACTAGTGAGGTTTTAATACTACCAAGGTGGGCCCCTAAACAAAGCATTCCCTAACTTCCCTCTATGTGGGGCGTGTGGAAGTCGACCCTGTGAAGGAAAAAGAAGCGAGATGGAGAGCAAGGTGTCACAGGCTCCTGGGACTCCTTGAAGAGTTCTGATCTGCCATGCACTCACTGGATCTAAGATGAGTCTAAGAACACTGGTGAGACCACAGAAAGGAACCAAGGCCAGGCCAGTGGCTGCTTCCCTATCTTCACAGAAGTCCTAATAGGTGATGGTGGTCCTCCCCAACTCCTTCCGAGTTCCTCATCAGGCAGGGCTTTCATTGGAGCACAGTGAAGGTGTGGTGAGATACAATTAGTCTAAGATTTAGGGGCTCGGGATTGGCTCGAATACTCTAATATAAGCTTATGCAATGGGCAGTAAACTCAGATGTGCACCCTTATGCTGGTCTCTGGAATCTGATTACCCAGGACTCTTCACGTGACTCCGTTGTCTCTCACCCCCATCCTTGGTCCTGTTCCCACACCTCTAAAATATCTGCAATGATTCAGAAGGGAAGACCAGTGAAAAGTGATGTCCCAGTTTGTCTTCCTGCGGCTATGATATCCTGACATAGGCAACTTTGGAAAGAAAGGATCTATTTGGCTCACCACTGCAGGTGAGATAGGTCTATCATGACAGAAAAGCAGAGGTGGCAGGAATCTGAGGCAGCAAATCTCACACCATCCACAGTCAAGAGTGGAGAACAGTGCGGGTATGCAGACCAGCACTCAGCTTGCTCTCTGCATCTCATAGGGATTGGCTGCCTAGGGAATGGTCTTGCCTGTCATGAAAATGGTCTTTCCACATCAATCAAGGCAAACCTTCCCAGACATCTCAGAAGGTAATCTTCAGCTAGACAGTCTCTCTCAGGTGTATCTAGAGGCCTGCCTTGTAGGTGTCAACTTGACAGCTAATACTAACTACCACAACTAGTGAGTATGGTAAAAATCAGTGCTACCAATCAGGACTTTGTGACAGCTCAAAACTGCAAGTTCTGTCTCCAAGACTGATGGCACCAGATGGAAGAGCAGGCATACTGTGTTACACCATGCCTATCCAGAGTCCAAGAATCCATTAGACTCATCCTCTCTAAGTTTCTGGAGAGGCTTCTCAACTCCACCTCAGATACAAAATTCAGGAAATTTTAAGTGCTTTTTCTTTTTGTGGGAGGA
Organism: Mus pahari; assembly: GCF_900095145.1. Classification (NCBI taxonomy): domain Eukaryota; kingdom Metazoa; phylum Chordata; class Mammalia; order Rodentia; family Muridae; genus Mus; species Mus pahari. Next base: position 37,513,457 of record NC_034595.1, on the reverse strand, counting down.
AAACCAGTGTTTGCTTGATTCCCCAAAACTAATTATCTACAAACCATCACAACAACTCTCAGGAAGCAGTGAGCAGAAAGCAGGAAGGGACATTGTGAAGATCTCTACCACACAAGAATGGCTCCCATAGAAACCATCTCTAAACACAGGGTTGTACCTGGGGAAAACCTAAGTGGGGGCAGAGATCCTGTCCCATTCTCAGGGATGCTGTAGAATGGCTAAGAGCCATATCCTTTATACATTTTAGTATTTCAATCTGGGAATGCAGCATAACTACTTAAGCTATTCCCTATTCTAGAATAACTATTTTTAGTACTTGAGTTTCGTGATAGGTATGTGAAAAACGACTCTACATCTCAACCCAGTTATAAAGACATTTGTTCTTCAGATATTATAAACTGCTTTCAAAATTACTCATTTATTCCCATCACTATACATACACACTGCTCTTATTCCACCTCTCAACTCATTATCTCTTTTGTTAATACATGCCTCTATTTGTTAAATTCAGGGCTTTGTTGGTTTCTTCAAGGGAATTTACAAGGAAGATTTTGAGTGACAGCAGGCTAACACAAGGCATGCTGGACATTAGCAAAGATTAACATCCACTGGAGGAATAGATGTGAGTGAAGTATGAGAGAAGTAGTGAAGACCTCTGAAAGCCAGCCTTTTAATAACTCTTAGCATGACTGAGCATCTCACAGTACAACACAAGCAAAGTATTTTAAAGGAGTGATTGGAGATCTCATGCTGTGTGGGCAAAGGCTTATTAAACTGCTCTCTGGGTATAAGGATAAAGATCTGGACAACCACAAGGATACAAAATGGTAGAATAGCAATTGAAACCACTTACCGACATACTCAAATGTGCACACTTTAATTCTAAAATAAACATTTTTTACATAATTAGACAGTAATTTCTATTTTTTCACAAGTAGCCTAAACAGGAGGCATAAGACAGACTAAAAAATAAAACAGCGAGGATTCACTCTTTATGAATGGACTGTGGGAGGCAGTGAGGAAAATCTGATAATCGATTGGCCTATAAACACTTCACTGTACCTCCTGCTATCATCTCTCACAGACTAACTGCTAATGTATGGCATGAGTTCATTCTAGAAAATCCTGCTGGAGTCCTCATCTTTATGTGAAATATAATTTATTTACTCACTTTATATCCCAATACCAGATCCCCCTCTCCTCCCGGTACTCCCTAATCCAGATCCTCTCCATTCCTCCTTTACGTCCTCACACACTATACCCCCCTTACTCCCATCCCTGGCACATCAAGTAAATGCAGTGCTAGGCAAAATCCTCTCCGACTGAAGCCAGACAAGGCAACCCAGTTAGAGGAACAAGACTCACAGGCAGGCAGGCAACAGTTTATGAGACAGCTGCACTCAAGTTGTTGGATGATCCACATGATGACCAAGCTATACATCTTTTACATACGAGCAGGGTACCTAGGTCCAGTCTGTGTTCACTCTTGGGTTGGTAGCTCACTCTCTGGTGGTCCCAAGGGTCCTGGTTAGTTAACTCTGATGGTCTTCCTGTGGAGGCCCTGTCCACTTTGGTTCCCTCAGTCCTTCTTTCAACTCTTCCATCAGACTCCCCAAGCTCCAACTACTATTTTACTGTGGGTCTTTGCATCTCTTTCCATTGGCTACTAGTGGAGTCTCTCAGAGGACAGTTATGCTAGATCCCTATCTGCAAGTATAACAGAATATTGTAATAGTGTCAGGAATTGTTTTTTGTTTGTTTGTTTGTTTGTTTGTTTTGCCTCTGGGATGGGTCTCAATTTGGGCCAATCATTGGTTAGCCATTCCCTCTGCCTTTTCTCTATCTTTGTCCTTGAACATCTTGCAGGCAGGACACATTTTGGGTTGAAGGTTTTGTGGGTGGGGGTTACTGTCCTTATCCCTCCCCTGGAAGTCATTCTTGGCTATAGGAATTGGCCACTTCAGGATCCATATACCCTACTGCTAGGAGTCTCTGCTAGAGTCAACTCCACAGGCCCTAAGGGCCTCCCTCCATCTCAGTTCTCTGACACATCCTAGAGATTGCCACTCATTTACCATTGATTTCCATTTCTTTCTCCTTTCCCTATACCTGATTCCCCACTCCCCCTCATTCTGCTCCCCTCCTTATCCTGTTTCCCATCCAATTTCCTTCTTCTATCTACCTCAGATAACTATTTCATTTCCCCTTCTGAGGAAGATTCAACCATCTTCCCTTGAGCCTCCTTGTTATTTTGCTTCATTGGAACAGTTGGTTATAGTGTGGTTAACCTTCACTTTATGACTAATATCCACTTAAAAGTGAGTACATACTATGCATGTCCTTTTGGGTTACCTCACTCAAGATGATATTTTCTAGTCCCATCTATTTACCTGCAAAATTCATGGTGTCTTTGTTTTTAATAGCTGAGTAATACTCTGTGGTGTATATGAACCACATTTTAAAAAATCTATTCTTCAGTTGAGGGACATCTAGGTTGTTTCCAATTTCTGACCATTAGTGAATAAGGTTGCTATGAACATATTTGAGCAAGTATCCTTGTGGTATGGTGGAACATCTTTTGGGTTTATGCCCAGGAGTGGTATAGCTGGGTCTTCAGTTAGAACTATTTCCAATTTTCTGAGAAACCACCAAATTGATTTCCAAAGTGGTTATACAAGTTTGCACTCTCAACAGAAATGAAGGAGTGTTTCCCTTACCTTATCTACATCCTTGCCAGCATGACCTGTGATTTTGATTTTAACCATTTTGATAGGTATAAAATGGAATCTCAGAGTCATTTTGAATTGCATTTCTCTGATAACTAAGGATGTTGACCATTTAAGTGCTTTTCCAAGATTAGAGATGTGGATCAAAGATCTCAATATAAAACAAGACGGCCTAAACCTGACAGAAGAGAAAGTGGGGAATAGCCTTGAATGCATTGGCACAGAAGGCAGCTTCTTGAACAGAACACCAAAACCTCAGGCACTAAGATCAGCAATTAACAAATGAGGCCTTATGAAATTGAAAATCTTCTGCAAGGCAAAGAACATTAGGACAAAATGGAAGCCTACAGAATTGGAAAAGATCTTCACCAACCCTACATCTGACAGAGGCCCGATGGCCACAATATATAAAGAACTCAAGAAACTAGACATTAACAAACCAAGTAAAAAATGAGGTATAGATATAAACAGAGAATTTTCAACAGAGGAATCTTTAATGGCAAGAGGTTTTAATAGGCAGATGGTTGGTCCTCTGAAGCAGCTGAACGGGAGAAAAGTGCTGTGTATGGGAAGATTTACCGTTATTTCTTGAGCATTAAAAACAAACTTCTACTAAAATATTTATGTGTTATTTTATGAGATCAAATTTTTAATTCACAGCATAACTCCATATTTGACTAAAGCTCAAAATAGAATTCTTTGAGTAAATAGTATGTTAATGTTTAAATTTAAAGAAATTATTCAGATATATTTTTTTTTAGAATAATCTAGAAGGGAGATGATCTTGATTTGTTTAATTAAACTGTCCAAATTAAAATTAAAATGTCTTTCCGAAATTAATTGATACTAACATTACTTTTAGCCTCCAAAGTTGGCAAAAGTTGACCTGAGTTTATGAGGTAGTTTTAAAAAAATGTGGAAACCTAGAATACCAGATGTAAAAGGGCTCATTTTCTATAGCGCAGGGATGCTGGTCACTAGGGGCCTAGTTGAAGCTACTTAGTTCGTTTACAGGCATTATCCATTATGAAAAGGATGTGTGTGTCTCTGTGTGTGTCTTTTCAAAGGGGCTTGTCACTTTAAACCTGAAAATTTGGTCCTAAATGTAATGCATGTTGAATCACTGATGTCCCTTTAATACAGGGAAAATTGTCCAGTGCATCAACTTCCTGTTAATGACATCTGGTTGTGCTGAAAGTTTGAACTTGTCATCCATACATCTAAACTATGGGGTGAACAGGATGAATGCTACACAACTCCACTTGCCACATCACATTAATTTTTGGACGTTTTCTAGCTCTGCTTGCTATTATTTAAGACTGCCTTTGGCTAAACACATGGACTACTGAAGCCCTGTGCGCAAGTCTATGCTGCTCAGAGCTAGAATTTACATTTTATCGTTGGATTTATGGAAACTCTCTCTTCTTCCCTGGAAACAGAGAAAAGAAAGACATGATGAGCTCCCCACCGTGGAACTCAACTCCCATCGCCTCCCTCTGTGGAGACTTGCACCAGTCCCGCTACTCACGTCATTTCGACAGCACTACCCTAAGTACCATGTGATTTAACAAACATTCCTCAGTTCAGAGTAGTACAGCATGATCTCCCAGTCCCTGGTCTTAACTTGAGCCATGATCAGGACCTTAAGATAACAGAGATTATAGATCTGCCTTTAGTGCAACTATATCAAATTACTTTTTCTAAGCCCTTAATTCAACACAGGCTATATAAATGCGTGCTTGCCTATGCCAGAGGCCAGCTGAGAACTCAGATGATCCAGTCAATGTCCTTGCTCCAAAGTCACTTGCATTCTAATACTAGAGACAGACAACAAACAGAGCATGACACAGGATACCAAAAAGTCTAGCTGCAATGGAGACAAAGCAAGCGTATGAGGTCCATTAGTTTATGTAGGGAAATCAGAGAAGACTCCGTGAAGTGAGAGAAAAAAAAAATCATGGAAGATATGGAATGGAATGATACTTTGACTTGGCATCATAATGAAAAAGCTCAAAAGTCTGTGCTATTGAAACACAGCGAAACAAAAGGTCAGAAGTGAAGCTGGAGAGGTGCTCAGGTGCTCAGTCTCAACCTCAGTCTCCTCCATTTGTCTTGAAATGCAATTCCCAACATTAACAGAATTAGCAGGTGGGACCCTTGAGCAGTCATTAGACCTTAAGGGATCTGCCAGTATCGAAGGAGAAGATTCTTTTTAAAAAAGGGAATTTGATCCATTTATATTCTTCTTGTTCTCTCATTTCCTCTTTCCTATGGGCTCCCTCACCTCACTTTCTCCCTTCTCTTTCTCCTCCACCTTCCATACCTCCCTTTTCCAATTCCTTCCTAATACCCCACCCATATCCTCTCTATGCTGTCTGTCTTTTCTTCTCTCTCTCTTCTCTCCTTTTTCAGGTTGTTCAGAACAGATCTCTGAAAGACATTCAAGACATCTTGGAACTGGATACTGGACTCTGGCAGAAATCAAACCCGTCATTTCCTTGATCATGGTCTTTCTAGGTTTTAGAACTATGAGATATTAACTTTCTTTTTTATTTAGAATCTACCTACTAGTTCTATTATAGCAACACAGAAAGCATTAAAGATTGTAGATTTTACTGAATACCATGAAAAAAAAAATCATTATTGAAGCTCACATAGAGTTGGTATGGCCCAATTTACATAAAATTTCCTGACAACAGGAAGGACGATTACCTGAATGGGATGGTCTAGGGTACTCTGATATCTATTATTATTAAAGCTCCAACCAAATAATGAGTTGAGGGAGCAGTAGGAGTGTTGGTAATAAGCTGCCATATGTAGATTCCACCATCATGTTAGAGCTGTGTGATTCAGTGATTTGGAAAACTACCAAAGATGATTCTAATTATTAGGTGTAACTTACAGAAAAGGAGAAAAACAAAATAGAGAAAGAATTAAAGAGTTAGGAGTACTTTGGGGATGTGTAAAATAAGCACTTGCTATTATAGATACTGGCATAGAGAAGTAAACTTGGCAACTGTCATGTGTCTTCTATTGCTGCATAACTAATTACAACAAATGGGAAGGTCTCAAACAACACCTACTTATTATTTCAGCCCTTGCATGAGTTAGAATTCTAAGGTCAAGAGAGCTACACCATTTGCTCAGGGTCTCACCAGGCAGAAATCATGATGTTGGCCAAGGCTAAGTTTCTCCTCTGAGGCTTGGGATACACTTCCAAACTCACTGGCTATTGGCAGAATTCATTTCCTTGCAGCTGGATGACCGAGGTCCCAGTGTTTCTGCTGGCTCTCATACAGTGATCACTTTCAATATGAGGGCTTTTCCTAGTTTCTTGCCATGGACTTCCTTGCACAAGGAGCTTCAGAGCTGTTTGCTTTCTCCCAGGCCAGCAGGAGCACATCACTCTGATGTTTCCCATGCTTTGAAATATTCAGCTAACTGCCAGGCCCACTGAGGTAATGTCCTTTTACTATCTCAAAAATCTAGTAAAACTGATTTGTATCCTACTAACAAGGTGATAACATACCATAGTCACATGCCCTGTCCACAATTATCAGGATGAGATTATATAGGGCATGCACACCAGAGACAGGAACCCAGGAGATCATATTAATGTCCCTCCTACTATTGTAGGTTATAGGATGCTTAGAGAAGTCTGGAGTCCAGAGGCGAGTCAGGACTGTTAGACTAAAATAAAGGCCTTGGGGGATTATAGATAGAAAGTATGAGATTAATATAACAGATAGTAATGTCTAATGCTTACTAAGTACACCTGTGCCAGGAACTGTAGCCTGACCCTTGGCAACTTTATGGGTTCCCTTTTCTCCTATCCTCCTCTGTCCCTATTCTACCCTTCCAACCTCACAACAATGGGTAGGAGAGAAAGATGGTTAGAGGAGAAAGGGAGTGTCAATATCAATAGACTACTTCCTGCTGATTAAGAGGGTTTGAGTTCCTTGGGGCAAGTTTGGTCTTCACTGCCATCAGGATATTCAATATCTTATCTTGTTGGGTACAACCACTTGACAGACCACAACAACAGCCACCAGTCACCAGCAAACCAGCAACCAGGAAAACAGCAACCAGCAAAACAGCAGCCAGCAGCAGGAGAAGCAGCCATAGCCCCTGTCGGGACTCTAACATTTATATACCTTCTCAAGAGTCTCCAGAATTTCAAATGTCATACACGTGCAGAAGTTATCTGCAGCTCACAAAGCCACACCTCTGCTAGAGTACAAGGAAAATCATAGTCAGGTGCTGTGAACAATCTGAAGCAGCCCATATCCCACACCTGGAGTTAAAACAAAACATTATAATAATATTTATTATTATAATAAATGTCATAATAATATTTATTACATTATTTCTGTATTTTTAAAAGAAATGAAAATTCTTACTACAAGGCGCCCTTCCAGGTGTTCTACACATACTGCTCATTCAACTTCCAGAATAATGCTTTGAGGTCCTTACAACCAGTTTCACAGGTAAGAGACTAATTCACCCACTCAAATTTTATCTGTGTTTTAGGTATGAGTTTCAAGATTTAAACTCAGACAATCTGGTTCCCTGATTAAATACTGTACATCAGACAAGCGATATAAGGATGACATTTATTACACTTCTTCAATATTTTCAGGTAAGGAAAAGATCAATCAATCAAAGAGGATATTGGAGAAACAACCTTTAAGACGAAATTATAGGAAAACAACACTCTTTACAATAATAGCCATGATATAAAATATCTTGATTTAATTCTAATCAAGCAAGTGAAATATCTATATGACAAGAACTTCAAACCCCTGAAGAAAGAAATTGAAGTAGATCTCAGAAGATGAACAGAGCTCCCATGCTAATGGATAGGTAGAATTAACATAGTGAAAATGGCCATCCTACCAAAAGCAATCTACAGATTCAATGTAATCTACATCAAAATTCCAACACAATTCTTCACAGACATGAAAAGAGCAATTCTCAGATTCATGTGGAAAAACAAAAACCCCAGGATAACCTGAACAATAAACGAACTTTAGAAGAAATGTCCTTTCACCGTCCCTGACCTCAAGCTGTACTACAATAGTTATAAAAAAAATGCACGCTATTGCTACAGAAACAGAAATGTTGATCAATGGAATCAAATCGATGACTCAGAAATAAACCCACATACCTATGGATACTTGATTTTTGATAAAGACAAAACTATACAATGAAAAAAAAAGCATCTTCAACAAACAGTGCTGGTCTAACTGGATGTCTACATGTAGAAGAATGAAAATAGATCCATAATTATCACCCTGCACAAAAATGCAGATCAAGGACCTCAACATAAAACCATACTCACTAAATATCATAGAAGTGAAAGTGGAAAATACCCTTCAACGAATTGGTACAGGAGAGAAGCTCCTGAACAGAACACCAATGTCTCAGGCTCTAAGATCAACAATTAATACATGGAACTTCATAAAACTGCACAGCTTTTATAAGGCAAAGGACACTGTCAATAGGGTAAATTGGCAGCCTACGGATTGGGAAAGGATCTTCACCAACCCTACGTCTGACAGAGGGCTAATATCCAATATTTACAAATAACTCAAACATTTAACACCAGCACCCCCAAATAAACAAATTTAAAAATGGAGTACAGAACTAAACAGAGAATTCTCAATAGAGGAATCTTAAAAGGCCAAGAAGCACTTGAGGAAATGTCCAAAGTCCTTAGTCATCAGGGAAATGTTAATCAAAACAACTATGAGATTCCATCTTATGGCCATCACAAAGACAAATGGATGGAACTTGAGAATATCACCTTGAGTGAGGTAACCCAGTCCAAAAGGACATGCATGGTATGTACTCACTTATGAGTAGATATTAGCCATAAAATACAGGGATCATGTTACATTCCACGGACCCAAAGAAGCTAAGCAGGAAGGAAGATCCAAGCAAGGAAGCTTGAATCTCACTTGGAAGGGGGAATAAAATAGTCATAAGAGCCAAGTGAAGGCAAGGAAATGGGAAGGAGGGGAATGGGGGGTCAGGATATGGTGTAGGGAAGGACAGGAGAGATGGCTAGATGGCCATGAAAATGAATGGAAATCTGCAACTGAGGGTGGTGGTAAGGAGGTGAGGGTCATCCCCAGGAAGAGACAGAGTCCTGGGATAAGGAAAGCATCCAAGAATCAATGGGAGTGACTTTAGCTGTGACTCACAACATTGTGTATATGGAACCTGAAGGGGTCACCTACTATAGCCAGGCAGGAACCCTAGTGGAGCTATAGAGACACCAACCCACCCACAAAGCTTTCAACCCCCAAATTTATCCTGTCTACAAGAAATACAGGCACGGGGAATGAAGCAGAGACTGAGGGAATGGCCAACCAATAACAGGCCCAACTTGAGACCCATCCCATGGGCAAGCACCAATCCTTAACACTACTAATGATACTCTATTATGCTTATAGACAAGGGCATATTGTCTTGTGAGAGGATCAACCAAGCAGCTGGCTCAAACAGATACAGACACCCACAGCCAAACAGTGCATGGAGCTTGGGGATGCTTATGGAAGAATAGAAAGAATTACCAACCTCTAAGGAGACACAAACCCCACAGGAAGACCAACAAAGTCAACTAACCTGGACTCTTGGGGCTCTCAGACTCTGAACCACCAACCAAAGAACATGCATTGGCTGGACCTAGGCCTCCCTGTACATATGTAGCAGATGTGCAGCTTTGTCTTCGTGTGAGTCCAGAACAACTAGAACATGGGCTATCCCAAAAGCTGTTGCCTGTCTGTGGGATATGTTCTTTTAGCTGGGATGCCTTGTCTGGTCTTAGTGGGAGAGGAAGCACCTAGCCTCTCAGAGACTTGCAGTGCCAGAGTAGAGGGATACCTAGAGGTGCCCCACCCACTCAGAGGAGAAGAGGAAGAGAATATGGGGGAAGGGTTGTGACCAGGAGGGGGCAGAGAGTGGCATGTAGAGTTAATAAATAAAAAGTAAAATTAATATGCAACCTCTGAGGGTGGGTTGTGGGGGGTTCCCTCTAAAAACTACCGGAGGCCTGGGATGTGAGAAACTCTTAGGACTCAAAGGAAGGGACCTTAGATGAAATGCCCTACAGTGAGGAGAGGAAACTTGTAGAGTCCACCTCTAGCAGAAAGACAGGGCATCCAATGGACAGATGAAGTTGCCATCCCACAGTCAAAAACTCTGGCCCAGAATTGTTCCTGTCTAAAAGAACTGCAGGGACAAAAATAGAGAAAAGACTGAGGGAAAGGAGGTCCAGTAATTGGCCCAACTTGGGATCCATCTCAAGGAAAGGATCCAAGGGCTGACACTATTATTGATGCTATGCTATGGTATGCTTACAGACAGGAGCCTAGCATTGATGTCCCCTGAGAGGCCCAACAAGCAGCTGACTGAGACAGAAGCAGATATTTACACCCAACCAATGGACTGATATCAAGGGCCCTTGTGGTTGAATTAGGGAAGGGCTGAAAGAAGTTGTAGAGGAAGGCTACCCCACAGGAAGATATCACTCTGGACCACTGAGATCTCTCAGACAGTGAGCCACCAACTAGACAGCATACACTAGCTGGTCTGAGTCCCATGACACATATACAGCAGAAGACTGCCTGCTCTGGCCTTAGTGAGATAAGATTTCCTCAACCTTTGAGAGACTTGAGGCCCCAGTGAGTGGGGAGGCCTGGTGGGTGATAGAGGAATAGAGAGGTAGAGGGATAGAGGGGGGCAGGGGGGACATCCTCTTGGAAACAAGGGGGAGGAGGAAAAGGATAAGGAACTGTAGGAGGGTGGACCAGGAGGCAGATAATGACTGGACTGCAAAAAACATAGAAGAAATAAAAAAATAATAAAATTAAATTTAAATTTTAAAAAAAGGACAAGAGATTAAAATTTGAGCCTCTGCTTTCCAAATAGCCTAATTTAGAAATTTCCATAAGATAGAGCAGTGGCTAGCTGGATCAAGTGCTAATATTTAGACATAAATTTCCCATGTTCTTCTTCATCAAAATATAGCACAATGATCCTATCACTAGCACAGGTACTCAGTGAATACATATTTTGTTGACTACATGTCTAGTTATATCAGTGAGCAAAATAGGTAAGCCATGCTTATCCTTAAAGAGTTTGCATAAAAATGAAAAGAGATGATTGGTAGTAATATGCAAATAAAAGCATTACAACCTCGTTCTAGATGGTGCTGGAAAGAATATCAAACTGGGTTCAAACAAATAATTAGGACTGAGTTTAGTCAGCTTTTGATTCATTGTTTGATACTGTTCCTGGGTTACTACAGCAGAACACCCCAGACTACGTGGCCTGGAAAATGGAAATGTGTTTTCTCACAGCTCTGAAGGATGGCTATCTAAGAATATGATGGTGTCAATGATGATTTCTAGTGCAGTGTAGTCTGGATGAATTTGGGCTACTCTGAGGAAAAACTTTAGATCTGGTAGTTTACAAACAATGTGGGAATTTATTATCCACAGTTCTAGATGATGGAATCCAAGATCAAGATACCAGCAATTAAATGTCTGGTGAGTGTCCCAGGCTATCTGTCCCATAGGCTACATCTTCTATGTTGCTCTGATGGCAGTATGACTGAATAGTCTCCCTCACCTGAGAGTAAATGTGTACATCTCAAACAATTAGAAACACAGCATATGATGTTGCAGACACTAAAACTGAAAAAAAAAAAATAAAGAACAGTAAATTGGTGTTAGTGGGAATGTAGAAAAATGTAAACCTTTTTTGTTTGTGGAATTTTAAAAAATTGTACAACTACTTTAGAAAACATCTTGGCACTGCCCCAAATTTTGCCGTTATTTGGGTTGATCATTTCAAAAAGAACCCCCCCACACACATACACACTAGCATTTGCTTTCAGCACACTCACCTCCCTGACTCTGACACTCTGACGCTAATGCACTTTGTCCCTACAGATTTGTCTGTTCTGGACATTTTCTACTCTTAAAATCACACAACATATGGTCTTTGTGCCAATATAAACTCATGGATTTATAGCCAAGGGAATTGAGAACATATGTCCATATAAAAATGTATGTGTATCAGTGTTTATAGTAGCATTATTCACAACAGCCACAAAGTAGAAACTTCTGAAGTGTCCATGTACCCATGAATGGACACCCAACGTGGTCTAACTATTCAATGACTTATTACTCAACCATAAAAGGCATGGGGTGATGGCATGGGGGTACATACCTGTGACCCCAATACTTGAGAGATGAACAAAGAAAGATTACAGGATTCAAGCCAGTTGAGGTTATATTTGGGAAGAAAAAAGGAGAAAAAAAGTTGAAGTATTGGTGCAAGAGACAATAACTCTTGAAGACATTATGTAAAGTGAAAGAAACTAGACACAAAAGGCCACACAGTGGTCATGGATACCAGTGAAATAAGCTCTACTGAAGAGGCAAATTCATAGAAAACAGCAGATTGGTTTTTGGATTTGGAACAGGAGTAAATGAAAATGAACGCTGATGGGTAGCATTTCTTTCTGAGGTGGCAAAAATACTCAAAGTTAGGGCATGGTTATACTCATATACCTCCCTAACACATTAAAACTGCTAAATTGCATTCTTTGAAAAAGAAAACATTATAATATGCAAATTATATCTCTGTGAAATACTCTGCTACAATAATAGTTTGGCCTAATTACCTAACTATATTTTAATTTTATACTTAATATTATTATTTATTTAGTTGTTCAATACGCACCAATTAAGAGGCTTTTTCCAGAGGGGGAAAAATTCTACTTCCTGAGTGTATAAAGTTCAATATGAATTAGCAGCTCTTAAGAATTAGTGGACCAAAGAGACTAATAGAAATGGTAGCATATATCATGTGTCATAAACCAGGATAATGACACATACAAAAATCTGCCATACACCAAAAGTTATTGACATAAATCCCTTCCTTTTCCTTTCCTGTCCTTTGGAGATAGTCAAATAAAGAGGCTATGGGAAATCAAAAGCAACAGGGGCTTTGTTGACCTGTTCCCACACCGCCAGGCACAGAGATGGTCACAAAGATCTCAGGCAAACCTTCAGCTTTCAGCTGAATAAGTATGCTGTTGACTTCTGCCTTCGAGAGCACAGTTCTTCAAGCATACTTTCCAGTGAGAGTCTCTTTTTTTTCTGACCTGATTTTCATCAGATCTTATTGTTAAAACCATGCTTCCCTTCCATCTGTCATATCTGAAGTCTCTGAATCATTGAGTAAAGAGGTGTAACATTAACACTGAAATGGTAGTCTTGTCTGTTTCGTGAAGGCAGTAGTGATAGATACTAGTCTATGCCTTCCTCTTGCATCTAGGCACACCTCAGACCAGCCACCCAAGTCAGTGATCAATAGTCCAAGGAAGCTGATGACACCAGAGTTGAGTTATTAAAGAGAAAAGGATAACCATCTCTCTCTCTTTTGTTCAAGACAGATTGTAACCCCGGCTACCCTCCATCTCTCTATGTATCTTAGAATAACCTTGAACTATTGATGTTCCCGTTTCCACTTCCCAAGTACTGGGATTAGAGCTGTACCATCATATCCAGTGACTACGGCCAATAGAGAAGGTTGTCCCAGAATAGTTCAGTTGTGTATGTTTTTAAAGGAACACTGACAATGAGAAAATCTGCCAGTAAAAATTACTCCAAAGTGGTTGGCAACCTTAACTATAGTCGTTTCCCCATTTATTTAACCTTAAAAACATTTCCAATGATTTAAGCTATTTCCTGTGCTTCATGGTATGGCTTCCCACAGCCGAACAACTTTACATCATTGCATGAGAATGCACAATGGGGAATGTTCAGACTAATGAAGAACGGTTTTATCTCAGCACAGTTGGACCGGTAGCTATTGTTCTCCTTTCTCTTTTTATTTCACATGCTTGTAGCCCAGGTCCTAGATGGCCATGTTCCAGGCAGGTGAACTCTAGGAAGAACAGCCTTTGCAGGGGCCTTCATGGCTTTCCTTGGCATACATCTGCCCCTACTCTCCTTGCTATATGTTGATTGCATTCCAGCAACAACATTTGAGCTGAAAACACTGGGAATACTGAGGGGGTGGAGCAGCCTCATCATTCATAAAGGATTTTGCTAGTATTTTATGATCCGTATGCCTCATCCATACGGATGAACATTACTTACTGGAACAACATTACTAAATATGGTGACGTTTTGGCTCATTATTCCTCTAAGTTTTCCTTCTTCGATTCTTATGGAAAGGAGAGGAAAGCAGCAGCTAACAGCCCTTGTCACCACCCAGAACAAGGATTCTCTTAAGGAAGAAAATAGAACTGTCACCCATTTCTAAAATCGCCATTCAAAGACAAACTGCTTGGCCCACGGGGAGTGCCTGCAGGGTCTCCTCCCGCACAAAAGGCATATTAAAGTCATTTCATGCACAGAAGGACAAAGAAAGAAAGCTTCCCACATTGCTGCCAGAGCACCTGTAAGCCAGCTGCCTTGTGCCAAGTCACTGCAGCACATGTGGTCTTACAAGAGCTCTGCACACATTCCCATAGTCCTTCTGTCCTCCGGGGAAAAAGAAAGAGTTCTGCTGCCAAGTCTCCATCCCCAAACGCTAATCTTCATTACAGAATTGCGGGTACCATCTGTGTTGTACGGACACTTGGGGACTTTTTAATTTTGCTTGTTGTTTTAACATGCTTTGTGGATATGTTCATGTTCAAACACAAAATCACTGAATAAAAGTTTTAAGAATCGGACTCTGAACTATCTTCATCCTTTGGGTGAATCTGCAGGGGGGCAGGGAGTACCAGGGGGGTAGATTACAAATTTCATTAGGTGTAAGATTTTTATTTATAAATTGCTTCCTCTTCTGATATATGACAATATATTTAGATCTCTGCCAGTAATTAATAAAGCAACCCTACTCCTCTTTGTGCCGCTGCAAGTTCGAGTCCTTTTCCTGGTTTTAATTCCAGTTAGAAACCAGGTCTTCCCACGTCGTAGATATCCATTCATGCCACTTCCACTTTTAATTTAAGCGCTATATCAGTTTGAAGCTTCAGTTTTAGTCTCACTGCTTGGCAGGGAGGTCAAGTCTTATACACCAGTTCACTTCTTCCATCTCTTAGAACAAACCACAGAACCCCCAGAGTAGTTGGATCCTAAGATAGGAAAAATATTTCAGACTCTTGAAGCTACTAACCCAGACCAAAAAACAGCTTTAGAGTCCAAATTATGGTATGACTTAAGGAGGTCAAAGCTAAAGCAAGTGAAGAAGGCACAAAAGTACTTTGAAAAAAGTCACCTCTGGGGACAAAACAACAAATTCTTTAATATTTTCTACACAAACTGGATGTGTGTAGGAGAGGGTGTCCATGATATTCTTTGGTTTAGACATCCTTCTTTCAAACAGAAAACATGGAAAAGAGCCTTGTGACTCATTTGGGGAAGCAGGTGTGTCATGTTTACCTGTTCTGCACTTGTTAAAGCATACAAAGACACTTGACAGTTCATTTTAAATAGTTTGCCTCTGTTGAACACACACTGTTCACATTTATATAATCAGTGGCTAAGTGCTAGCAGATAGTGGACTACAGCTTTGGCCATGCTGTGGTCACTGCAGGTATCCGAGGGTAGGAGTTAGCTGCTCTCCTGGAAGCAGAAGGAATGTCTTAGAGGATGGAAGAAAAAGGTTGTCACATAACGCACAAAGGTGTCAGTGACATTCGGTACATGAGAGGACAGGTATGTTGACTGAATGATCAGGGGACTAGATGCCAGTGACATCTTGGAGGTGTCTACACAAGTTGCAGGAGACCCACCTCTGCTGCCATGTCTTTGGCCTCTGACCTTAACTTAACAAATGAGTGGTAAGAAAAAAAAAATGATGTAAGCCGAGATAAATAGATTGATCTCTAGTTTACAAAAAGAAACTCTGAGAGTCAATGAAACATTATTGACAGGAACAAAACAAAATGGTCTGGTAGTGAGCAAGTTTATTAATAGCAGAGCTTTAAAGATGAGTGACAGCATACTCCAAAGATAGAAAGGAAGAGATAGAGAGTTCGAGAGAGATGGGGGAGTCACCGCCCAGTCACCCAGCCAGAAGAGCGAGAGAGGGGCACATGGTTTTCTGGCAGGGTTTCTAATGCTCTCGAGGTCTCCAGTTGGCCAGGCTGCTGCTCTGCTTCAAGCGGCTGCCTTCATGTGAGCTCACTACTGGCGATTTCTGTTGCTTCCTTCAGAAACAGCCCTGCATCAGGCAGCTTGGTTTTCTCTTCAGAATAAACAAGGATACAAGTGACAGTCTAAAACTCACACTTAATTTTAAAAAGTTGATGATGGTTTCTAAGGGCTGCTAGCCTTAGCATAGAAAGTGGACTCAGGAGCCCTCTCCTTTGAGGTCCTTGATTGACATTTGATAGACAAAAGCAAAGATTCAGGCAGCCGCCAGTTGTTTTGCACTATGAGCTGTATATATTCGTAAGGTGCTATGCTGTAACTATTTGTATAAAGACAATCAACCCCAAAGTGAATTCTTCATTCTGTATTCATTAGTGCATTCATTTTTCCTCCAATTTTTAAAAACTCAAATCAAAACATTGTGAGATTCTAGATGAATATCGGATCGCAGGCTCTGAGCTTCCTGTCTGTAAGGTAAGTCAGCAAGAGAATGATACAGTGTATTTATGATGTGATTCATAGCCACACCTCTGGGTACCAGCTGGATAGCAACCCTGCGACACACCTAAATGTGTGTGTCAGAGGAAAGACTTGATATATCCTATTAGAACTATGTGTAATATACTACTCTATAAAGAAAACACAGCATTTCTTGGTACTTTCTATTGGTATGTGCGAATGCATATAGTGCATCCAGAAGGGCCAATCCTCAAAAGTGGTATAACAGTTATGGACAAACAGTTTGGGTTATAATGGTCAAAGGGGACTTTTCCTTTATTGTATTGAATTAATGGCTTTGGGGGACACTTTATTCCATGTGTTCCTTATGCAAAAAGAAATAATAAACATTTAATTAAAGGCCGTGCATACCATCTGGTCTAGGAAAAGCTGTTCGCAAACCCAGAAGATCTTCTTTGAAGAAGTGTGATGTTTATAGCTGAAGAGCTAAGCACAGTGTGCCTAAGCCAGATTTGCCCAGGCTTGTGTCCCAGCTCTCTCACTGACAAGTTACTCAGCCTCCATTTGTCCTTAGCTGTAAATTAGAAGAAATAATTATAACTCATATTAGCAGGCTATTATAAGAATTAAATAGGTTAATATATGTAAAACTTGAGATATGCGTAGACAATGTTGGACAAGCTGCTTAGTGTACATTATAAGGGTCATTGCTGATTATGTTTATTTATATTAAGATCACCTGTCTGCTTCAGTAAGTAGTATAGACCACAGAAAACCCCTACTGTTTACACAGACACAGAATTTGGTACAAAACAGCATAATGACAAAGAAACTGGAAGAAGAATGGAGTGTGAAATTATTAATGCAGTCAGGCCAATGTGAGGGGCTTGCTCTCTCAAACCAAGATATAGCTATGTTGTTGTTCCTGGGTAGTCCTTAAAGAAGATGGACATTTTTCTGGCTGGCTATGTGAACTTCCAAGATGCAAAGTCTGGCTTTATGAACCATATATCTTGCAGGTAAAGAAAGAAAAATTCACAAAGTGTTTAAAGCCTTACTCGAGTTCCTATAGTGTATGGAGAAGCTACAGATCTAATTTGTCTGATGGCTCATCATCTTTCTGCTAAAATATACCAAGAGGGATAAGAGAGGAACAGATGCTATGCCCCTCTCTAGAGTCCATTAGATAAGGCAGAAGAGAGGTGTGAGGCCCATTAGGTAGAACTGTAAGAGTGGCATATGCAACTCAAAAGATGGCAAAGATGAATACCTTCCTCCTGTGTTTTAGGAAGAAGCACAAGGTACAGGCCTCAAGTCCAGGCCACATGCTGTCAGTCCTGGCTGACCAGCTATGTAACTGCTGAAGCTGTCGTCTAGCTTCTCTATGTCGTTCCAACAGATACCGACAACTGCAGGTTTGCAGAAAGTCTGATCATGTGCTCAATTGGACTGAGTCTTTCCCAGTCTCTAGTGGATCGTTTCATTTATGATAAGCCAGAATTTAGCAAGTTTATCTACATCAACACCAAATTCCAGGAGTTTAAATGTTGATATAAAATCAGATATTTTAAAAAGTGAATCGTCCATCCCTAGCACAATTCTTCATTCAATGGAATTATTAGCATAGATTGGCTGAGAAATGCTGTTGGAAGAATGGAGTATTTATAAGAGTTCAAGCACTGTCCTCATCTTCAAAATGACATACTTCTCTAAGCTCTTGGGAGAACTGATTAAATACTGATACATGCCATGCCAAAAAAATCCCTGCTAATGATGAGCAGAGTAGGGCTGGGTACACTCCCTGCAGCCCCCAACACAGATAAAATATGAGCACCCCCCAATAATTTGTAAAGTAGTAGGAAAGAGTCATTTTAGTGAGCATACACATATTTGAATGTACACTCAAAAAGATTATAATTAATTTCCCAACCATGTGAGTTGTGTGTGGGCATGGGCGCGCGCGCGCGTGTGTGTGTGTGTGTGTGTGTGTGTGTGTGTGTGTGTGTGTGTGTGTATGTGTGTGTAGGTATTTCCTTAGGGAGAGACTGATGCTAATAGCCCTGTAGCAGTCTTATTGACACTGACTCCAAAGGTACAAGTATGTCTATAGCAGGTGACATGGCTATAGTGAAGGAAAAGCAGTCACAGTAAACATCGGAGGAAGTGGAAGGTGTTGGCACCTGGAAATTGAGAATACCAAAGGATCACAAAGAACACTGAATTGAAGATAGTCAACACAGGAACTGTGTTCTCTTAAAATTTGTATTACTTTTCTATTTCTACAGTAACAATAACCTCCCACATTCACTAGCTTAAATAAATACAAGCTGATTTGCTTACAGATCTTGAGGTTAAAACCCTATAATGCTCTTGACCGGGGAAATTTGTAGTGTTGACAAGCTGTGTCTCTCTGGAGACTTCAGCCAAGAACTGTCCTGTGCCTCTCCCAGCTTCCAGAAGTTGCAGAAAAATCCTTCCCTCAGAAAGGTGCACACCGATGTCAGCTTCTGTCAGCACATCTGCCTCTCTGAGTGGCTTCCCACTCTCCTGTTTTCACTTGTACAGGATATGTGTCTTTAGATTGGGTCCACCTGAATAAGCTGTCTGTCAAGACTGGACTTCATTGCAAAGCCATATAGTAGAAGGCAAAAATTCGTTTCCCTGCCACAAACAGGGATAACTGAAAAAGTGGGGAGGAAAATACACAGCTTTTCATCCATTGGCCAAATGGCACACCAGACAGCTAACTGCTTAGAGAGCGAAGGAAATAAGAGGTAAGTTCCTAGAGTTCCTTGTTGTCTGCCTGAAGGCTGCACTGGGACAGGATGCCTAAAGGGGCAGAAAACAGTATCTGCTCACCCTAGACAGGGATGCGATGACAACAAAGTAAGGGATCAATCCATGTTTGAATGAAGCCTACATAAGGGTCTTCCTGAGTCATGATTAAGAGGTCTTCTCTACTGGACAGGGGAGGCTCAGAGTCATGAGCCCTTCTGAAGGTGTTTGTTTGGTTGGTTGGTTTTGGTTTTTGTTGTTGTTGTGTTTTGAGACAGGGTTTCTCTGTGTAGCCCTGGATGTCCTGACCAGACTGGCCTCAAACTCAGAAATCCTCCTGTCTCTACCTCCCAAGTGCTGGGATTAAAGGTGTGTACCACCACTGCCTCACAAAAGATACTGATACTGAACTATCACTCAAGTGTAGGATACTGGAGCTTCATCTGAAAAAATGCTTCTGAAGGTCTCAGGGAGACCAACATGAACAACTGAACTGAACTCAGAACCCAAGGAAAGAGACCAGGACTCTTTAAAGAATGACAGTAAAATCCATACCTGACGAAGTAATATTCATGCCTAGCATGTAACAACAACAACAACAATGACAACAACAAAATAGAAATACCATGTAAGGGCTGGAGAGATGGATCAGTCATTAAGGCTAGGCTCACAACCAAAAATGTAATAAATACCATGTAAGAAAGTCCAGCCATGACCAAGATAAAAAATTTTTAAAAGAAAGGCTAGAAAATAATAAAGATGATGAAATTATAATAGAAGACATAAATTAACTACATTCAACTTCTAACACAGTGTAAACAATGAGCCAAAAGGTGATCTACAAAATAGAAATTAAAAGATCCATTCATAATGACTAAAATAGGAAAAACTAGGCAATTAAAAGAAATTAATTTATGAAATTGAATGCATAGTAATATAAATTATCCAAATGAAACAGGAATTTGGGGAACGATTTAAAATGAATACACCTTAATAATCTTTAACAACATGGTATATTATACAATATACAATATATTCAATAGAATATGCTATAATATATGTAGTGACCAATATTTTTCCAAGTTTGTTTGTATATATGCAAAACTCCATGAACCTAAATAATTGAATGATAACAAAATATCTATAAAACAAGGCACAAACTAGTCAAAAGAAAACAAAAGCCAAAAAGTATTAACCTATACCCAGTAAATTTTAAAAAATCTTTTGAAGAGAAAAAAAAAGACATTTTCAGACAAAAATTGGACCTCATTTCTAGCCAATCTGTACTATATGACCTGTTAAAGGGGGGTGCAAAGGCAAAGAAGATAATCCATATCAAAGCCTGGTTCTTCATAAGGTGCATCAGCAGTGGTATGTGTTTGGATGGTGCTACATCTACTACAGTAGTGACACACGTGACAGGCCCAGAAACCTGGACACAGTCCCGAGGCGAAAAGTTCACGGAAACTTAGTCTTCTGGAACCGTGGCATCCTGTATAACAAATGCTCCAATAATGTCCTTGCTTTATTCAGTGAATGGATCTGTGTGCTTTCCCTCAGTATTGTTTTATTATAGGTGCCTCCAAGCAATGACTTGCCAAATACCAAAGCAAAATTGAACTTTGCTTCCTGGCCTTCACCAATGCCTTAGGTAGTCCCTGAGCCAACCATAGGCTTTGAATTCAGAAAGAATGTTGCCTATTCAGTGACATTCAGAATTGCCTCTAGTATTGTAAGAGAGAGATAGTGAAACAAATCAGGCATTACTATCTACTACATAGAGTTAAAAATCTCAGGGCAAGCTTAGCAAAGTAAGTTTAGAATTCTTATTATAGTTATGTATGGCAGACTACATTACTTATTAGTAGAAAGTCCCCCTACACAATCACTTAGAATAATAGCTGAGTTACTCCCATATGCAAGAATTTCCAGTGACCTAGAAAGAAGGAAGGTTGTGGTCTAAGAAGGAACTAGAGTAAATACTTAGAAATATAGATAGCTGAGTTACACCCATACACAGTAGTTTGCAACAGTGTAGGGGGAAGGTGGACTATACAATAGACTAGAATTGGAACTATGGCAAGGGCATGAAGCCCCTGCCCCTGGCTTTTAAGATTAAACTGACCTTAGGTAGGGCTGCTTTTGATCCCAGTTGTTAACATTGACTTTTTATCCCAGTTGGTTCCTGTTAGCTTTTTGTATGCATTACTCTGTTTTGTGTAAAAATCACTTATAAGACTGGTGCTTGCTTTGAGACAAATTGCATTTAGATACCACACTCCCTTGTGTCCATATTTGTTTGTCATCTGCGCCAACTTCTTGCCAACCTGTCTGAAACCCCAATTTCTTCCGTGGATTGAGGGAGGCCGACTGAGGCCAGTCCGCAGCAGGATGGGTGTTTAAAATGTTTTAACTATTATTTTCCTTAAAAGAGAATGAAAATCAATTAACAGTGCATTTTGTCCTTTTTAACACAACTATATTTAAAGAGCCACTTGGTATCTGTCTTATGTCACACATGGCCACAATGGCCAAAATATAAACAATAAGATGAAAACCTGTTGTTGTCAACTTTCATTGTTAAAAATTGATGTTCTGTCACGTTAAAGTAGAAAACAAAAGTTTAAAAGGAAAATTGTACATCTAGAAAAAATACTGGAAACTAAATCAATAAAATCAATCTAAGAAGCTTTGTAGCCAATGGTAGCCATAAAATAACTCGTGAAAAATTCAAGGTTAATCATAAAAGAGGAGGAAAATATGGAAGAGGAAGGAAGGGTGGTTGTGATAAATTATAAACAAGCAAGAAGACAGTTGACACAAATTCAATCAATCACACCAATAATCACCTTCAGTGTCATTGATACAAAGTACAATCAGACAGAGATCTCCAGAATAAAATAAAATAAGATCAACTGCATGTCTTGAGGAAAAGGATAAATCTTAAAGAAAAAAGGGTGGGAAGTAAAATCATAGGGGAAATTTGTCGCAGAAATGTGCATGGTAGCAATGTGCTGTTTCATTGTTCTTTTTGGTCTTTGTATTGGTGAGGCCCTATTACACAATAAACCTGAACCTAAAATGTTCTAATAAATGTGTATGGGACACCTTTCCCATTGAAGAACCCGGACAGCCAGTATCTGGCTGAGCGTACACGGGAAATACAAAGATTTGCATTATGTTGAGTATGGCTATTTGATCCTTTTCTTGGTGCTGTGACAAAATGCTTCATACAGCATCAACAGCTTAGAGGAAGAAAGGTTTCGTTTAGGTCATGGTTTCAAAAGCTTCACTCTATCATGGTGACAAGAGTGTGGTGGAACACAGTTATTCAAGCCATAGCAACAGGAAGAATGGAGCAAGGAAGGAAGCAGGGGTTCAGAAGTAGCACTGCTCTTCCCTCCACAACACATACCCACTAGTCTACTTTTTCTAACTGCACCCTACTTCTTAATATTTCTAAAATTTCCCAAAATGTCACCATCAGTTGGTGACCAAGCCCTCGATGAGACTACAGGGGGCATTTCATATTTAAACATAATAATGTGGAATCAAAGATACCTGGACCAGTTTGATAAAGTTCTAAGCCAGTGGTTCTCAACCTTCCTATTTCTGTGACCCTTTAATATAGGTCCTCATGTTGTGGTGATCCCCCCCAAACATAAAATTATTTACATTACTACCTTATTACTGTAATTTTGCTACTGTCATGAACCGTAATGTAGATATCTTATGTTTTCCAATGGTTTCAGGAAACCACCGTGAAAGGGTCATTAGATCCCCAGTGGGTTGTAACCCACAGGTTGAGAATCACTATTCTAAGCACAGATAACTAAATTGAGCCCTCTTTGAAACAGTTTGACTTCCTATCTTTTCATGAAAGCCATGCAGTTTTAGGCCTCCTCCTCCTCAGTGACAGAGCCTGTCCAAAAACAGTATTAGTGGAGAAATAGAAAGAGCAGGCCAGGGACATTCTAAACAATGATTTAATGTTTTGGGTTTATTCTGGGTTTCCCCATGTTTCCAAGGTAACCATTTGTGGTAAAGAATTAGCATCTCTGGGGTTAAGTTAGAGGGCAAAGTCTAACAAAATTAGTAGAATTTTGTTAGTATTTCATTTGCAATCCATGAGTGCAGCAAAGAGCCCAAGCCAAGGACTGACCATGTGCCAGACCCCTCTGCTCCTACTCTGTGAATGCCCGGGATGGAAGGACACAGGAAGGTTTCACTGGGTCGTGCATTCTATTTTACCATGGGGACTGAATGATCTAAAGGGAGAAGGAGAGGAAACTTTTTGAGTAATAAGGTAATTATTATCATTCAGACAAGGATCATGACCGGGAATTTGGTATGGAATTCTTGTTTTGGAATGCTGGCCAGCAAGAAAGGAACATTCACCAGGGCACCTAGGCCTTCAGAACCGGAGCAAAAGGAAACGTTAGCAGAAATGTTGATGCAGTGCACTCCATCATTAGTCCCCTTCTCCACTGAGGCACACACACACACACACACACACACACACACACACACACACAAAGACGCTTGAATCAAGAGAGGCCAAGCAAAATTGTTACCAGTCCTTGGGATGCCTTGGAAAGAAACTGGCTGCCCTCACACATAGGATTACACATGAGTACACATTACACATGAATTCATCTTGGAACAGAGAGTCAATTAGGAGTGCTAATGATGGATCACAGTCTGGCATAGCACCATGACTCAGCCTGCAGTGAGCCTCGCACGAGCTCCTCACTTTCATGACGGATACAGACATCTGCATACAACCTTTCAGCAGACGTGTTTTCACAACCGTGAGCTAAGTGGCACCCCCAAAGAAAGATGCTGTTAACTTCTTCTTCCAACAGAGGTGTTGTCATAGATGTCTTAGACTCAACCATCCTCAATTTGTTGTCTACAAAGTGATGTTTCTGTTTATGATCAGTGCTTAATGTTTTGATCAGTATAGAGCAAGATCCTTGAAAGGACTTTTTAGAAGGTTGCAAAGGCAATTAAAAAAATTCATATGTGAAAAAACTTAAAAGTGACAAAAAGTTGTCAGATGTCCATGGACTACTGGGATGCAGTCATTCATGAAAAAGAGCAATTTGGAAGGACAAAGAGCAATCACAGTACAGGAAGGCCTCTAAGCCTATGCCAAAGACAACAAGATACAAAACCGTTATTACTATGGAACTCTTATCCTTAGTATCAGAACTCTATTATCCCAATGTTAATTCAAGAGAGGGCTCTACAGATATTGTGGAACCGTATGGAAAATTTCAAAAGTGGCAGAGCTGGTTTTCTTTTGCTGAAAACACTACAGGAATACATAGCATCAAGAAGGAAAACTGCATGCCTACGTTTAAGGTTCAAGCTCCAGTCATGATGGACCTGAGAACAAAGGGACCTAGAGCAGGCTATCAAAGATGACCATTGTGAAAAGTGCTTGGCATAAGTTAAACCTATCTTCTGGTGCTCTTATACTGGTGTCCTAACCAGGCTGGTCTGTTGCAAAGGGAAGTCAGTTCCAAATGGTTGAGAGTAGAATACATTTACAGCAGAATATTTGGGCTCCCAGGTTTACTGTGCCAAGGCAGAGGGAACAGAGAGAGGGAGTCTCGCATCAAGTCTCAGGATGTGCTGGGACTGGAACCTGGCTTAATCACCATCAGGAAGAGCAGAGAGGCTTCATCCAGCAACAGATGGTAGCAGCTGCATAATCCCACAATCAAACACTAGGCAGAGCTCTGGGAATCCTGTGGAGGATGGGGAATGAAGAGTGGAGGAGTCAGAGGGATCAAGAACACCAGAAGAACAAGGCCCATAGAATCAACTGACTGGGACCCATGGGGACTCACAAAGACCAGGGAAGCTATAGGAGTCTGACCTAGGTTCTCTGCATATATGTTATGGTTGTCTAGCTTGGTATTCTTATGGTAATCCTAGAAATGGGAATGAGAGCTGTCTCTGACTCTTTTTGCCTGCTTTTGGGACCCTTTTCCTCCTACTGGGTTGTCTTATCTGGCTTTGATATAAAGGGATGCACTTGGTCTTATTGTAGCTCTATACACTATGTTTGATTAATGTCCCTGGGAGGCCTGCTTCTTTCTGAGAGTAGGAAGAGGTGGGGATGCATATGGGTAAGAGGAGAGATGGGGGCCAATACTTAAAGGACAGGAAGAAGGGTAAACTATAGTTGGGATGTAATACATAAAAGGAGAATTTTTTTTTAAATGGAGAAAGAGAAAAGAGCTTGAAAAGAAAAGCTATGTCTTCTACACAGTTCTACAGTCTATTCACCACAGAGGTACAGCAAAGCTTAGAGCTGTGCATAAGGCTAACGTGGCTCAGCAGAAGGTGGCCTCTGGCCCCATGTGCCCACCGAGAGAAATTTTAGAAGGCTACAAGAGCTTGGCTTAAACGGGTGCTCAAAAATACTGATTCAGATATAGGTGTTCAGTATGGCTAAAAGAAAATGGAATTCATTGAAAGCAAACACTTAACTCTTGTTTAATAGAATTCCTTGTCAGGGAGTTAGGAAGCCATCTTTGTTTATCTTAGTGGGCTTATTTGTGAATGCACTTAAGTGCTCATGCCTGTACACACACACACACACACACACACACACACACACACATGCCTGTAACACTGAGGATAAACACTAGGACCTTATGCATGCCAGGAAAATGCTCCTGAAGTGAACCATAATCCAGCCTCAGTTGGATTTGAATTGAGAAACAGAGTTAACTAAACTGGTCTTTCCAGAAAAATAAGTAAGAATTTGAGGAGACAAGAAGCAAAGGCAGGAAAGACAAGAAGGAGAGGATCAATGACCAGGCTAGACACAGAAAGATGGACGGAACAGTTTCTGATATCTGGAATTACCCATATGTTTTAAAAAGAAGAATGTCAGAGTTTCCATTCATACAATCTTAGTCTCCATGTTTCAGAAGTATAGTCAAGCTACTAAAAGAAAGATACAACCACCATCTCCCTACATACACATACATACACATATGCACATATACATACACATAGAAAAACATGTACACACACAAACACACATGTACATATATACTACACATGCACACACATTCATTTGCACACACATAACATACATACATACATACATACACACACACATGAAACACACACATACACACAATCATCTATTTTTCACACTGCAGCCAATAGCCTCTAGGAATGTGAGAAAATACACCACATGCATCTGTGTACTATTCATGTGTTTCTTATGAATACTTCCTAAACTTTAAAGGGCCAAGAAATCCAAGCAAATAGAGATTTCAGGCCCACCCATAAGCTGAAACATTGGACTCCTCCCTAAATGGCACTCTGAGTCCCCACTGTCACTCTAACTTCAGCACAGCTCCAAATCCTAGAATTCCTTCCAATCTCCAGACTTGCAGAGCATTTCTCAGAGATGTAATAAACCCATCAGAAGAAAAAGCCAGGTAGCTTGTAGGTCTGCTAGCAGCCCACCTCCCTCTTAAAGAGATCCCTGGGCATCCCAGGGCTCCGTGAAGAGGGGCTCTGTGCTGCCTGTTCTTCTGAAAGGTGCTGTGTTCACAGTTATATTTACTTCTTGTTTTCCCTTAACCTGAGAACAGGCATTGAAGTCTTCAACTAAAACAGCTGGTACTTGGGCCTTTTGAAAAGTCAACTTAAAATACCTAAAAGTCAAGGTGATGGAGAAAGGGGCATATTAGAGACATCAAACTGTAAAGAACGTGATCAAAACAAGTTCTTTGTCCAGCAGGTTCTGATACACGTCAGGACTTGTGATTAGTTATTTGGTTGGTTTCTTTGTTGTTTTGACTGTTATAGAATATAGAAACTAAAAGCCTGGCTAAACCCTAAAGCTTTGGCATCTCCTGCATTTTCCATCCAAGAAGTGTGGAGAGTTACTTCCATTCTTAAGACATAGGTATATCTCCTGTACACGCCAGACCACACATCAGTGACTCAGAGGCAGGGGTCTGCTTTCCTTACCTGTTTCAAGACAACCTGTAATTCCTATCTTATCCATAATTTGTGGCCAAGAACTTCCTGGGTTTATTTTAACCATGGCTCAACATAGCATGTTTCTCTTCCTATAATTTTTGTATAATGGTGACTTGTTTTCCCAGTAACTCTGTTCCTGAGGAGCTGACCCATTGGACATTGGCAACCCAAATCTGTGTTAAATTAACAAGAATCCTCATCCTTTATGAGAAGGCTAAAGACAACAACAGGAAATTCTGTTACACAAGTAGGATTCTCTGACTCATTTCTGTTACAAGGTGGTGTGTGAGCAGGCTCTCATAAAGTCAGTGATATCTATCTAACTGCTTTTAAAATGTGATAATTTTTTGTCACTAAATAACTATTTAACCACAATATCCTTTTATTTCTCTGACCCTACAATGCTATAGCATATTAAATCTATACTAACATCCTCCTATTGGCAATTCCTTTCTTTATGGAATGACTTTCTAATTGGCTTAAACAGAGAACAATTGTGTCACGGAAGAAAAATGCCCATCATCCTTAAGTTGAGCACTCTGCACTATTAACATTTACAAAGAGGGAGGAAAGGCCTGGGGAAGACATGGGACTCTAAAGCCCTGGTCTAGGATTAAATGTGTGCTAATCTATCATTGTATCATACTATAAAAGCACTCCACTCTCGCCTCAGCATTCACACTGCATGGAATCGGTTCGTATATATTTCCCATTTGGGGTTTTGGGCAATGTTCCACTGAGATCTCGTCCAGGAAAACTCCCTGAAGGCTTTCGGGGTCATAAGTCCTGCAGGTTTATGATGGTTTGATTTTAACTTCTGACTACATTGGGCAAGATTTTACATACCTGATGATAGCAGGCCTCACGGCAAGCCAAGGAGTTCTGCAATCCAATTGGTGGTAAGTCCCGCTGATTCCCTAAAGCCTAGCAAGGAAGTTGAGGCTAAGGATAAAACACACAAAAAAATAGAATTGTTGCTAGGCACACAGAGTCTGGCCCTCCAACGTGTTAGGGGATTGACTTGAGAATATGTGCGCTCGTGAATTTTTATATAGAAACTGTGTCCTGAATTCTATGGCCTTGCTACATCTGATGATTATGTCCCTACAATCACGTGAAAATCCCCGAGGGACATGAAGAGATGACTCTTGAAAACCAAAGCAATAAGAACCACAGATTGAACCAGGACCACTTGGCTTTTGAAAACATGCTGACATCTTCCACCTATGGCTACCTGATCACCTTTTCTCCTCCAAGCCTACCCAATACATCTAATAAGGTGGAAGTACTTTACTGTTTCAAGATTTGCTTTTCCAAAAAAAAATATCCTTAGATAAAGTTTATCATTCTGGTTCATAGTATATATTTGTTTTCTTTCCAAGCAAGTAAGAACAGGCACAAATAATTTTTACTCGTGTTCATTTTTTTCTTTTAATCCTCTTTTTCCTGTATTGTTACATTTGGACATATGTGTGTGGTCTAGAAAAATGTGTTCTTCTTATGGGAAAATAGTTGTACTGGTGACGTGTGTGTGTGTGTGTGTGTGTGTGTGTGTGTGTGTGTGTGTGTGTGTTTGAACTCAAACTAAGATGGAGTCATTTATAAAGAGGGAGAACCTTAACTGGAAGACTACTTTCATCATATTGCCTTAGAGGCATTGTCTATGGGGCCATTTTCCTTGGCTAGTGAATGATGTGGAATGGCCCAGCACACTATTGGCAGTGCTCCCCCTGGACAAGTAGTTAAGGTTGGTATAATAAAAACAAGCTGAGCTAATCAAGGGGAGCTAGCCAAGGCCAGGTTCCACCATAGTCAGATCTTGCTTTCCAGGTTTTTGCTTTGAGCTCCTATCCTAGCTTACCTTCATATTGAACTGAGATCAGAATCTATAATCCAAATAAACCCTTTCTTCCTCAGTTGCTTCTGGTCAGGACATTTATCACAATGATAGAAATCAAGCTAATAAGATGGGGTAACCTCATGAACAACATTGAACACATAATGAAGCAAGTGACAGGGATATAGCTCTCCAGCTATACATGATCTAACATATCACAATATTTGATAGTCTACTTTGTCCTATAGCTCTTTGAAATTCAGAAAACGCTATGTAGTCTCTCCCAGAAGGATACTTGTAGTTTATACAATATTATGTTTATTGAAAAGCAGATTTTGAGATTGGTGGTTACCATACAATATTCTAACTTGTGATAGTTTGTCGAGAATCACCCAAAGATTATCATACCAACTAAGACCCTCTCACCAGAGAAAGACAGATAACACCAGGAAACATTCTTGATGAAACAAAAAGGAAGCTGATAACTTCAAGGAATGTTTTTGGCCTGATTGTTTGGCTTCTTGTCATGGTAGGATCAGCCTCTGCGGAGTCATTTGGGATGGTTAACTGCTGTTTGAAAATTATGCTTTTGCTAAAATGGTAGTTGCAAAAATAAATTCATTGCGTGACATAGCTGGTTCATGTGGTTTGCAGATTTTGGCTTTTTTGTTTGTTTTCTGCTGTTTTTTTTCTTTCTCCTCTCTACCCACTATTCATGTAGAGGGGAAGAATAAAATGGATACAATACAGGAAAATCAAAACACACAGCTCACAAAGTTGACAATCAACCTGAGGACCCAAGAACATGTTGAATTTTTAGAATCCACTCACACGTACAGGATCAAACATTCACATTTTCTTGCAGTTAAAAATGATTTTTTTTGTTGTAGTCTTCTTTCAGTTATCAGCCACAAGATCAGTGCCACCTCTGACAAGGGTTAATTAGCATTGCCTCATAAGAGAGACCTGCAATGCACCGGTACCACAGTAAACAGATAGACTCCCCAGGTCCTTGCCGTATAACCACCATATCTAAGGACACCTAATTACTTTAATGAAATAACGGTCACCTTGTGGCCATAGGGAAACAGGAAGAGGGCATGGAATAGAAAAGGGAAAGAAATAAAAAAATCTAAGATTCTTCAAAATTTTTTATTTGGCCCTCTCTATATATTTTACTGCCCTACTGAAACTGTGGAGAATCAGTGTCTCTGAGTTCTATTGAAAGGTAACAGAATAATGGGAGCAAGTGCAGGTGCTTGTGCACACACACACACATACACACACACAGAGGTGTACACACACACATAGACAGTCACATATGTACACATTTGCACAAATATACACATGCATATACATATGCACACAGGTACACACGTACACATGCACACACACAAATTCATCCACAGAGGTACACACACACCCACATGTACATGCACACACACACACACACATACACACACACACACACACACACACACACACAACACACACACACACACACACACACACATACACACACACACACACATACACACACACACACACACACACACACACACACATACACACAGGTGGACCTACATACACACTCCCACCATTTAAACTACACCCAGCAACACTCCTTGTGAGGCCCTGTCAGGCAATCACCAGCATGCATGGCAGTCGAGGAGATGAGCGTAGACTGATGCTTTGTTAAAATTGGACTTGTAAAGCAGGCTTCGAGGTCCCTCTGTGGTTTTGGCTCAATGACTTCCCTGAGCTTCAGCAGCTCAACTGTTGGAGCGCAAGCCCTGTTCCAGTGCCAAGGATTTGTCCACACGCCTTTCCCTTGCAGTGAAGCCTCAGCTCTGTCAACATCCTTGTGACTAGAGAAAGGTACCTCCCATCGCACATGTGAGGAGTGTCCCCTGGTAATGAAGTCATAGTGGGCTGAATGCACAGGCTTGAAATGATCTGCTGCACCAGTCCTCAGGAGGGACGGGAGAGCCGGTGAGCATCCCGCAGTACCTGACCCCTTGGCACAGAAATCACAATTGGCTTTCAGGGTTGTATAGCTTTTCCATTCAGGTGTTTCCAAGCTCTGCTATTAGATCATTACAATTCACAGGACCTCTCTGCATAAGGTGGACGGGTTAAAAGATCAGATGGCTTCATCAATGTAGTCTTCTGTCAAGGCAGGCTTGCCAGACAATGAAGGACTTTGTTGCCTGAAACCTAGTCCTCATTAGACGTCTCTCTGCTTTGGAAAACCAGTCCCAGCTGAATAGGCCTTTCTTCCCCATCATGTACATGATGTGCTATCTACAAGGATATCAAAATAACCATATTCTGAAATAATTGGACCTCTACATTTAAAAAATGAGGACTGGGGTAATGATGGATTTAAAATATCTTGTGGTTCAGTCTCCTTTTCAGCTTCTCCCAGCAACTCAACAAAATACATATAAACACACACACACACACACACACACACACACACACTTGGACACATGCACACATGTACGCACGCACACAAATAAAAATTTACACCAGCAGCAAAAGTGTAAGTAAATGGCTTATTTTAAGAATGACAGTATTATTTTAAGAATTGCCGTGTCCCACTCTCTCCACCTCATAGGGCTTCTACACAGTTACAGTGGCCACTCATAAACCATAGCACTCACTTTCGGATTTACACTCTACTCACTTGAATAGCTTCCATCAATTAGCTGTGTGATCATTTTGTGCGTTAGTTTCAAAGAAAGTGGCTTTATTTTTAAAGATAAATGATCAATTAATTTTATCTGCAAAATTAGGGAAATAAGAGTGAATATACAGTGCCTGATTCTTTTACCAAAACCATTCTTTTACACCTAGCATTCCCAAAGTGGATAGTAGAGGGGTAGAAGTCTCTCACTAACCTCCCTAAGGGTGATGTCATTCAAGAATGCGGCTGCCACACCTTGTCCTCTTCCCCTCTGTGCCCTTGTTTCTTTTCTCTATATCCAGCCAGAGACAGGAGACAGGAAGCTTCAAAAAGGAAATGAAATGGACCATCTACCAGAGTAAGTCACAATAGACAGAGCCACTCTTTGGGGATTGACACAGACTAAGTTTTTGACCTTCCAGCATTCCCAACAGCACCCAAATATTAAAGAAGGGAATGAGGTTTGTCACTCTAAAATTTTTTAGCCTAGAATTAAAGAAGTCCTCATCTTTTCATTTAAAGAATGCGGTTGTGATGGTACCCTTTCTCATATTTTCTGTTGATTCTTTGTGAATTTCAGATCATGCACCCAATTGTTCCTTTTATAGCACCTTGCCACAAGCTAGAGTAATTTGAAAAGAATGAACCTCAGTTAAGAAAATTC
>NC_034595.1:37478181-37480986 GCF_900095145.1 Mus pahari | reverse complement strand
TTTATTTTCCATATAAAAGTCAACCCACAGACAGCTACAGTGAACTTACATATAAAAAAAAAAAAAAAAAAAAAAAAAAAAAAAAAAGCCCCACCCCATTGCCCTGAGGATAAGCCTGTGGTGAATTTTCTTGATTGAGTATTGATATGGGAGGTACCAGCTCACTGCCAGTGGTGCCACCCCTGAGCTGGTGGTTCTAGGTGCTATAAGAAAGTGGGATGAGCAAGCAATGGACTGCAAGCCAATACACAGGGATCCTCCATGGCCTCTGCATCAGTTCCTGCCTCCAGGATCCTGCCCTGTTTGAGTTCCTGCCCTGACTTCCCTCAGTGATGAACTATGATGTGGAACTTTAAGCTGAAATAAATCCTTCTCACCACAAGTTGTTTTTGCTGTAATGTTTTATGGGCCAAAGAAAGATCAGAAAGGAATGACTTTTGAATAAAAGTCAGTGTGTTTTTAAAATTAAGAAATGTTTGAAGGGGGCTATTATCAGACCAGTAAAAAATTTGTTTTGTGCCAAATCAACAAAACAACAACAACAGCAAAGCCAAGGTGCAATTGGGGTGGAATCCTAATACCAAAATTAAAAAAAAAATAAGGAAAATTTACAAAGTAGTGTCTCACTCTTACTAGGAAGAGAGGCCAAACTAATAAATAAATCTGAGAGGAAATGCATGAGTAGATATGACCGAAACTGCCAAACTATGAGAAACTAGACAGCAGAATTTTAATCTATAATAGAAACAAAGTTGCCCCTGACATTTAAATTCTTTAGTGGCATATCAATGCACTGGACAGTCAAAGGGGAGCTCTAAAAGGATACTGGCAGAGCCAGGTTTGGGGCACAGGCCCATAAGCTACGTGGGAGGTGAAGGCTGGGGGGGGGGTGTCTCTCATCTATGCCCTCTGTGAACTTCAGATTGAGCTGAGCCCAAGGTGAGAGTGAGCAAGTTCATTAGATTCCATCTCAAAGTAAAACTATTTAGAGATAGAACAGAAGATAAAGTTCAGGATAAAGTAGCATCCACCTGAGATCCTAGGTCAATCTTTAGTGTTATAACACTGGAAGAAAAGGTAAAAGGGATGCCCATGGTGCCAGGCCTCTGAATCTGCCCATTTGCTTCTTCTCATTGTTTAGGAGAAGGGAAATGAGGATAAAGAAATGACTTAGCACACAAGCAAGATGTTGAGAATTGACACATACTTCTCTAAATGATAAAACTGACTCCATGGCTGTGAGCCCATCTCTGGGCTCAGATGGCAAAAGGGGTAGGTTGTGATCGGAATTTATTTCATTTTGCATAGAAGCAGTGCTCCCTTACCAAGAAATCGATAGCAGACCTCCTTACAATTCTTTCAGCACATAAGCAAAGAGGAGCCCAAATTGTGGAGCCCACTTTCACTCTTGACTTGGATAGAATCTGTGGAATATGGATGAAAATAGGGAGAACTTACCTGCACCTGCAGCCTGGAAAACCATACATGCATCCTATGCTATAAACAACCTAAATGTTGTCCCCAGCTTCCTGTTAGATGTCATTTCTTCTGAATTCTTTATGATACCAGTTGCCTCAATCAAATCATGCTACAGTACCCAATTGAGACTGGAATCCTTACAAACGTGTTTGGTGCTTGCTAGCTTCCTATTTATTTGAGGTTAATCAAAAGACAATGATGAAATTTTCACCACTGGACATCCAAAAGGAAACAGATGAAGTGCTAAAACAATAACACCCAGTATTAGAACATCATCAATCAGGCCCCTGGCAGGCTGGCCACTTCTCCAGCTGTGAGCCTGTCAGCTTAATGATCTATTTAGGCTGATCTGGAACAGACAGCCCAAAGTAGGTGTCCTTAGAGACCCACACCACTGACTTACTCACTAGTTAATCCTCACTAGTTAGTCCTCTTCCTCTTCAACTAGACTCCAGAACACGTGTGACCAGGAAGCTGGTGGGGTAGGCTCAGCCTGCATGGCTTCCTACAGATGATGTAAATGACAGATTTCCAAGTTGGTGGGTACAGTACTTGGAAACTTATAAGTATGGAGAAGTGGGAATGTGGTCAGCTCAACTTCTGTGATTCAGTGTCCTTAAGCCTTAGTTCCCCAATTCTAAGATGGGGATAACAGTAGTTAGTTTCCTTTTAGAGTTGCCAAGAATAAATATGATGAAGGCAACCTTTGGGTTAAGAATCAATATCAAAACTAAAGGGATGGGGAGTCTATAAATGGCAGCTTGGAGAATCCCCCAGCAAATAAGTAAATAGCAAAAGAAAGAATGGCATGTAGAATATTGTAACACTAGTATTAGACTCCTACATTGAGTGCAAAGATGGACTTTTCATATTGAAGCTCTGTGAACACAAGGAAGACTGTTTCAGAACCCTCCCGCAGGCACTCTGTTAAGAAGCTTAATCACCAATGTGACACAAGGCCTGATATCAACTTAAGGAAGAGAAGATCTGTTTTGGCTCACAGTTCAGAGACCAGCGTCTTTGACTCTGCTGATTCTGGTCTCCTGATGAAGCAGAGCATCAACGCATCAGAGCAATGTGGAAGAGGAAGATGTTCCCTCCCAGCATCAGGACACAGAGCAAGGAGGGGACTAGAAACCAGGAGTTGCCTTCAAAGGCACATGGCTAGCAATTCATGTTCTCCAGCTGATCCTAATGCCCTAAGTTTCTACCTAGTACCAAAAGAGTGATGCCCACTGGGGAACAAGCATTTAAAACATATGCCACTGAGAGAAAATGTTCATATTCAAAGCACAGCGCGCGCGCACACACACACACACACACACA
>NC_034595.1:37470694-37478111 GCF_900095145.1 Mus pahari | reverse complement strand
ACACACACACACACACACACACACACACACACACAGAGACAGAGACAGAGACAGAGACAGAGACAGAGACAGAGACAGAGACAGTGACAGAGAAACAGACACAAATCCAGAAAGAGCAGAGAAAGAGACATAGAGAAAGAGAGATAGATAGGTGGTTAAAGTATTCAGTAACTGTACAGATACATGTATCTACTATAGTAACTTCCCAAACTTCCAAATCTTTGCTTATTTTTATTCCACATCATATGCAGGAACTATGCTGTGTAGTCTGTATCATTTAAGTCAATTTTTATACAATTCTACTTATCAGGACCTTTATTAATAATTATTATTAAACTAGTAGGACAGCTCCAAATTTCAGGTCTTATCCACCTCTATCACCCCAAATAAAATATATTTACCTAAGACATTATTTCTTGTAGGTACTTGCTAACTGATGATACCAAGAAGAAATGAATATCTTTTAGGAACCATAAACTCAAAGTTAAGATTTTGTTAATGTTACCTGCTTAGTAGAAAATTACACATTAAAAGAAACAAGTGTTAGATGTATAAGTATGTGTGTTCTGGAAACAACAACAACAACAACAAACCTTTACCCGGTCCCCAGAGCTACCTATGATTACTCCCAAGCAGCAACAGGTAGGGGAGTAGCTAAATATCCACAGCCCTTCTTCCTGGCCTGAACTCATCCTGGTCTTGGCCTCCATTGCAGGGAGGTGAGACAGAATGAAACTGGAGTTCTTGGGGCAATAAGTAATTAAGGGAGAACTGACAGATATCACCAGTGTGGATCCAAGTCACCCAGGAGAGACTTGCTACAAGCTAAGGTTAAGCAAAACTGTAAAAAAGAATCCCAAAAGCTACTCTGAAGGCTGGATCTGATGGGCACCAATCTGGCCAGTTCTAGCCAAGGCCAGTAAGGAAGGCCATGGGAGACCTATGATTATTCACTTTCCCACAGTTATCTATGAATTTCAAGGGCTCTGGGACCTTTTCCAGCATGTCCATAGTTTAGCTATTTATTTATGACACCGAGAGATGTCAATAACTCATGTGGCAGATACAGTGAAACAAAAACCTGGCTCAGAACTCAGCCAGGTAGACTATGATTATGTTTTTCATATTTCAGAAAAGATTTGCAACATTTATTCCTGGCTGACTGGAAATTTCAGGTCCTATTTGTATTAGTAATGTTTTAGTTTTATTAAATGGGTTCTGATTGAACAGCATGTAAGTCTAAAATATTCCTTATTTTCTTACTTATTTATAAGTCATCCGTAGCCAATCATCTCAAATCATGTAGGACACAAAGACAAGGCCTGCCACTTGATCAAAATAACTGATAAAAGGTAAAGGTGGGTGACTTAGAAGGTAAAGGCACTTGCTGTGTCAGCTGACAGTTTGAGTTTGGTCCTTGGAACCCATAGAAGGTGGATGAAGAGAACCAACTCCATGATGTTGACCTCTGATCTCCAAAAGTGTCATATGTCCCCACAATGATCATTTAAAATTAAAATGTAATAGAAGTGTGTACATTATGACTTAGATGTAAAATAATGCAATGATGTCAAAGAGTTCTAGTTCCTCATTTCCTACTACAGTCTGCAAAGTTCTGGAGAGATGGACCTGGGGTGAGGCAGAATTGGACAAGCAGAGGGACAGTGGAACAAAGAAAGACGTAAGAAGGTGAGAAAGCAGGAGGGTGGTAAGCAGAGGAAACACCAGGAGACCGTGCGACTTAACCGCACTTCATCCTTCCTGAAGCAGAACCCGTATCTATGAGCCCCAGAAGCCTCTCTCTAGCTGCATCTTCTTGAGGGCAGATTCTGCACTTTTCAACTAGTAGATAGCCTTGTGCCAAATTTTCCCTTGTTCCAACTTCTCCTCAGTTCATCCCTAAATAGGATGGCAGATCTCAGGAAAGCAGGCATCTTCAATGCAAAGCAAACCAGGGAGGTCAGGAATCTAAAGAAAAGTATGGAGCCCTTGTAATCTGTTGATGGAGCTGTTGTAAGTCATCTGAACTTCACAGTGAGTGGAAATGTAAGGTCGACTTAGCTTCCAGATCTAACTATTCCCTTGCTACCAAGAAGCACATACCTTGCCTCTCCTTGCAGGTCAAGTGAGAAGGTCAGGCTTCCCCATGGGTCAAAAATCTAAATGATAAATCCCACTTCAGGATACAATCTCTTCAGACTACACAAAAAAAGAAAAGAAAAAAAGAGGTCAACATCTACATTTATCCCTCAAACATCATCTGAGAGAGGAAGAAAAGCAAGCTTAGACAAGGCTAGCAGCAAAGCTCTTCCGTGAAAAGAGAAGACACGTTAGTGCTGCCTATATTGTTCACTCAGTGTAAGCAAAAGCTAACATTTAGAGAAAGATTTACAAAATCAAAAAGGAGGAGGAGGAGGAGGAGGAGGAGGAGGAGGAGGAGGAGGAGGAGGAGGAAGGAGGCAAAAAGTATTGGATCTAGTCTCAGAGGAAATCCCTCCCATGAAGCAGAGTAATTCTCAAAAATATTTTGAGATATAACATTTTAAAATATCTAAATTCTACAAATGAAGAGGGATTCAAGGTTTCCAAAGACCAAGCCAGGCCCAATGTGTGCTTCTTCCTGCTGCTTGTGATTATGTATATAGAACTCCAGCCACTTCTCCAGCACCATGTTGGATCTGCCATGGTCCCTGCCATGATGATAATGGACTAAATCTTTGAAACTATAAGGAACCCCAACTTAAATCTTTCTTTTATAAGAAAAAATAATAATAAAACCACAGAGGGAGTTGAATAAATTCACAGTTAAAAGTAAAAAATAAAAATTACCAAGAGGATACACACACATACACACACACACACACACACACACACACACACACACACACACATGGAATTCAGAATTTCTCTGAACTCCTGGTAGAAATACAAAACTGGAAGGAAAAATATGACAGCTATTCCTCAAAAAAATTAAATACAGGCCAGGAGTGGTGGCATATATTTTTAGTCTTAGCACTCTGGAGGTAAAGGCAGGCAGAGTTCAAAACCATGAGTTCAAGACCAGCCTCATCTATAGTGAGTTCTAAGATAGTCAGGACTACATATACAGATGTCTCAAACAATGAAAAAAACAAGACAAATTTAAACACAGAATTATTATTTTATTGAACGTGTGTGTGTGTGTGTGTGTGTGTGTGTGTGTGTGTGAAAGAATTAAGAGATGAGTTTCAGATATTTTTCCACAACCACATTTATAGCAGAGCTCTTGAGGAAGTAAAAAGGTGGAAAGAGACTAGGTGCTGAATGACAGATGACTTTATAAACAACATGTGGTACATACATAATATTGAATATTATTTAACTTTAGGAGAAAACTATTACAAGTTATGATATGCATGAATATTGAAAGTATATGTTAAGTGAAATAAGTTGTAAAACATGAAGTTTACTATAAACCCCACCTGACAAAGGACCAAGCAGCTTCCTAGAATTCTGGGAGTTGTAATTCTTGAAAAATAGCGGTGCCTCATGGGAAACTATGGTGGCCTATGGGTTTGTCCTTATATGTACATGCAAAACATGTCTGGAGGTCATTCATCTGGCAGTTACAGGAAGTGGTCCCAACCAAAGCCCATCCTGGTGAGGACGTAATTATAACTTTGTTGCAAATTGACTCAAATGATGAAGCTGTTTTCTCTCTGCTGAATCTCAGGATTAACAAATACAGTCACCACATGGCAGATACTATATGATCTTACAGATAGGCAATACATAGCACAGTCAAATTCAAAGACATGAAACAGAATATTGTGTTTTAGGTGTGCATGGTAGGATGAATAAGGAATTGCTTCAACAGTACAAAATGACCTGCAGATAGATAGTGGTCAGGCATGCACGGGATGGATAGATTTGACACTGCTTAACTGTATACTTTACCATAAATAAAGTGGTCATTTTGCCATATTTACTTTCCTATAACTTTCTACTTTTAAAAATTAGCCACTATGTTGATAATTTGATATTATTTTTTATGATTTTTCCTTTTGTGTACTTTTTTAAAAATTCACTTCATTTATTTACTTTACATCACAGTCTGCCCTACCATCTCTCCTCCCAGTCCCACCCTTACATACCCCCTCTTCTCCTCAGAGAAGAAGACCCCCCCATGGGTACCCACCCACATTGGCACATCAAGCGGAAGCAGGACTAAGCAAATCCTCTCCCACTGAGGCTGGACAAGGCAGTCCCGTTAGGGGAAGGGGATCCAAAGACAAGCAACAGAGTCTGAGACTGCATCTTCTCCAGTTGTTAGGGAACCCACAAAAAGACCAAACTGTACATCTGCTACAAGTGTTTAGGGGCCTAAGTCCAGCCAATTTATGTTCTATGGTTGCTGCTTCAATCTCTGTGAGCCCCCATGGGTCCAGGTTAGTTAACTGTGTAGGTCTTCTTGTTCTGCCCTTTACCTTAATCCTTCCCCCAACTCTTCCACAAGACTCACTCCAGTTTCCGGCTATTACAAATAAAACTGCTATGGACGTGGTTGAGCAAATGTTCTTGTGGTGTGGTGGAACATCTTTTGGGTATAACTCCAGGAGTGATATAGCTAGGTCTTGAGGTAAAGCTATTCCCAACTTTTGGAAAAACCATCAGTTTGATTTCCATAGTGGTCGTACATGTTTGCACTCCCACAAGCAATGGAAGAGTGTTCCCCTTGATCCACATCCTCACCAGTTGTGCTGTCACTTAAGTTTTTTGTTTGTTTGTTTGTTTGTTTTTGATCCTAACATTTCTGACAGTTATAAGATGGAATTTCAGAGTCATTTTTATTTGCATTTACCTGATAACTAAGAAAATTGAGTATTTGTTTAAGTGTTTCTTGGCCATCAGAAATTCCTCTGCTGTAAATTCTGTTTAGCTATGTACCCCACTTTTTAAGTTCAGTTATTTGGTTTGTCAGTATCTAATTTCTTGAATTCTTTATATATTTTGGATTTAGTCCTCTGTCGTATGTAAGGTTAGTTGAGATCTTTCTCATTCTGTAGGTTGTTGTTTTATCCAGTTAGTT
This sequence comes from Mus pahari, assembly GCF_900095145.1. Taxonomy (NCBI): domain Eukaryota; kingdom Metazoa; phylum Chordata; class Mammalia; order Rodentia; family Muridae; genus Mus; species Mus pahari. Next base: position 37,473,043 of record NC_034595.1, on the reverse strand, counting down.
GTGTCCTTTGTCTTACAGAAGCTTTTCAGGTCCCATTTGTTAACTGTTGATCTTAGTGCCTGAGCCATCGGTGTTCTGATCAGGACACTGTCTTCTGTGCCAATGTGTTTGAGGCAGTTTCCCCCACGTTCTCTTCTATTAGATTTAGTGTATCTCATTTTCTGTTGAGGTTTTGGAACCGTTTGGACTGGAGTTTTTTTCAGGATGATAAGTATCGATCTATTTGCATTCTTCTACATGCAGAAGTCCAGTTAGACCAGCACCATTTGTTGAACATGATTTCTTTTTTCCATTGTATGGTTTGGCTTCTTTCTCAAAAATCAAGTGTCAATAGGTGTGTGAGTTTATTCCTAAGTCTTTAATTCCATTCCATTCATCAACCTGTCTGTTATGCAGTTTTTAATCACTATCACTATTGCCCTGTAGTACAGCTTGAAATCAGGGATGGTGATACCTCCAGAAGTTCTTATAGTTTGTGTACACAATTGCCCTCACTATCCTGGGTTTTTTGTTTGTATGAAGTTAAAAATTGATCTTTCAAGGTCTGTAAAGAATGGATTTTCATATATTGAACCATCCCTTCACCCTAGTTTGAACTTGTTCATGGTGGACGATATTTTTGATATGTTCTTGGGTTCTGGCTCCAAGTATTTCAGTATTTTTGCATCAATATTAGTAAGGAAGCATTGGACTGAAATTCTCCTTCTTTGTTGAGTCTTTGTGTGGTTTAGCTTTCAGGGTAACTGTGGCCTCATAGAATGAGTTTGTCAATGTTCCTTCTGTTTCTAATTTATGGAATAGCTTGAGGAGTATTGGTATTAACTCTTCTTTGAAAATCAGGTAGGATTCTATACTAAAACCATCTGGCCCTGGGCTTTTTTGGTTGGGAGACAATTGAAGACTACTTCTATTTTCTTAGAGGTTGTATAGGTCTATATAAATTGTTTCTCTGATCTTGATTTAACTTTGGTAAGTGGGATCTATCAAAAAATAGTCCATGTCATTTTTATTTTACAAGTTAGTATAGCACAGGCTTTTGAAGTAAGACCTAATGACTCTTTGGATTTCCACAGTGTCTGTTGTTATGTTATCCTTTTTGTTTCTGATTTGGTTAAATTGGATACTGTCTGTCTGGCCAAAGGTTTGGATACTGTCTGTCTAGCCAAGGGTCTGTCTGGACCCTTGATTTTTTTTACCAAAAAAAAAAAATCAGCTATTGGCTTCATTGATCCTTGTATTGTTCTCTTTGTTTCTAATGTATTGATTTCAATCCTGACTTTGATTATTTATTTCCATCTATTCTTCTTGGATGTGTTTGCTTCCTTTTGTCCTAGAGATTCAGGTGTGCTTTAAAGTTACTAGTATGAGATCTCTCCAATTTTCTTTATGAAGGCACTTAATGCTATGAATTTTCCTCTTAGCACTTCTTTTGTTGTGTATCACAAGTTTGGATATATTGTGCCTTCATTTGCACTGAATTCTAGAAAGTCTTTAATTTATTTATTTATTTCTTCCCTGACCCAGTGGTCATTAAGTAGAGTTGTTCAGTTTCCATGCGTTTATAGGCTTTATGTTGTCTCTGTTGTTTTTGAAGTTCAGTTTTAATCTATGGTAGTCTGATAAATACAAGGGATTATTTCTATTTTCTTGTATCTGTTGAGGCTTGCTTTGTGACTGACTATGTGGTCCATTTTGGAGAAGGATCCATGAGATGATAAGAAGAAGGTATATTCTTTTGTTTTAGGATGAAATGTTATGCAGATATCTGTTAAATCCATTTGGTTTATAACTTTTGTTAGTTTCACTGGGTCTCTGTTTAGTTTCTGTTCTAATGGCCTGTCCATTGGTGAGAGTGGGATGTTGACATTTCCCACTATTATTGTGTGAGTGTCAATGATTTTTTTTCCTGGCTTAAGTAAAGTTTCTTTTATGAATATGCATACCTTGCATTTTGGGCATGGATGTTCAGAATTGAGACTTCATTTCTAATGGACTTTTTCCTTTGTTGAGTATAAGTGTTCTTCTCCATTTCTTTGATTAATTTTAGTTGAAAGTTTATTTTATTAGCTATTAGAATAGCTACTCCAGCCTGTTTCTTGGATCTGTTTTACTTGATAAAACTTTCTCCAGTCCTTTACTCTGAGGTAATGACTATATTTGTTGCTGAAATGTGTTTCTTTTTTACAGCAGAATGATGGATCCTGTCTATACATCCATTCTGTTAGCCTGTGTCTTTTTTATTGGAGAATTGAATCTGCTGATGTTGAGAGATAGTTCTTGATTTTTGTGTGTGCATGTGTGAGTGTGTGTGTGTGTGTGTGTGTGTGTGTGTGTGTGTGTGAGAGAGAG
>NC_034595.1:37466122-37470679 GCF_900095145.1 Mus pahari | reverse complement strand
AGAGAGAGAGAGAGAGAGAGAGAGAGAGAGAGAGAGAGAGAATACGTACACGTGTGTCAATTTGCTCCTGTGAGTTTATTTATGTCTTGTGTTTTCCTTAGGTTGGAGTTTCCTTCTAGAATCTTCTGTAGGACTGGATTTATGGATAGATATTGTTTAAATTTCATTTTGTCATGGAATACCTTGCTTTCTCCATCAACAGTGATTCAAAATTTTGCTGCATATAGAAGTTTGGGCTGACATCTATGGTCTCTTAGAGTCTGCAAGACATCTTCTCAGGCCTTTCTGGCTTTTAGAGTCTCTATTGAGAACTCAGGAGTAATTCTGATAGGTATGTCTTTATATGTATTTGTCCTTTTTCCCTTGCAGCTTTTAATATTCTTTCTTTGTTCTACACATTTAGCGTTTTGATTATTACGTGGTATGAGGTTTTCTTTTCTGATCCATTCTATTTGGTGTTTGATTGTTCTCTCATAATACTTAAGTCAAGTAAAATTAAATATAATCCTTTTTACTTAAATATAGGATTTATCATTGATTCCATCTTAATAAAACTACCCCTTCCTCTTTTTTGATTATTCACAATATATGTCTATAATGAGATTCACCAGTATTAGATGGTTTTTCAGTCTTTCCTATCAAAGTATGAAAGATACCCAAAATATTTGACTTAAAATGGAAAAAAAGGTTTTGGTTATGGTTTCCATGTTCAATCCCCTTGCTTTGTTAATCTGGGCCTGTGATTAGACAATACATGACAGAGGCACTCGGTGAATGAATCCTCGTCACTTCATGGTCCCTGGCAAGTAGAGTCAGATGGAAAGGATCCAGGGTCTCGGAGTCACCGTCACGAGCATGTCTACAGTCAGCCAGTTTCTTCTAACTAAGATTTGCTTTCTAATGGTTCTATCCTTTCCCAATAATGGCTGCTAAGGACATGTCAACATATAAGCCTTTGGAGGAGATTCAAGATCCAAACTACTGTAACATCTCTAAAGTGATGGTATTGACATGGTATGAAATGTTGCTTGGTATGTTGTTGTTGTTATTATCCTTTTCACTAATGAAACCACTGCTATAATATTGTTATAAAAATGCCAGTCATGAGTAGGTTTATATCTCATTACAAGAGGTCTCACGTAGCTGTTACCATTTTTCCTATTATTCACACAGCAACAAGGTATAATTTGGAAGTAGAGCCTAGACTTGAAACTAAACCCTGGCACCTTGATTTTCACTTTCCTATCTTTCATAACTGTGTGAAATAAATGTCTCTTCTTTATAAATTACATAAACACTTGAACTTCATTATCCATAAGCAGAGGGCATAACCTTTATTTAACCCAGATGGATCCCTTTGGCCTGGTAGACGTTTTCCCCATTACTTATTTGAGGCTCACAGGTTCCAGTGAGTCTGGCTATTACCTCCTTTAACTAAATTCAGCAGGAAGCAGTTCTCTCAGGTATCTTCATAGTTTTGTCAAACTCTTCTCCAGGCCAGATCACCTCATGGGCAAGTCCCACAATGCTAGTGGCAATGGGTAGCTAATTACAGTGCGACAATAATGTAAGGCCTGAGTCCTCTACTGCTTCTAGACTTGAACACTCATCTGGAAATGTCACACCTTGTATAATATCCTGTTCCAGTACCATCCCAATTCTTAGGGATATTTTCCATTGTACAGACACTGAAAGGAAGGAAGCCACTTTGCCTTAAAGAAAACATCAGGGAAATTACCATCCAAGGCTCCAAAGGGATGCCATTTCTTTCATGAAGTTTCCTTAAGAGCACATAAAATAATCTCGTTAGTGTGTTCTTAGTTACAGGAGTATGCAAATATCTGGGTTAGTTTTCCCCCATTGCTGTGACAATTCAAACAAAAGAAGGGACAGTTGTTTGGCTCATATTTCAGAAGTTACAGCCCATGGGCACCCATCTCCATTACTTTGGGCCTAACATAAGGCAGATGCATCATGGAAGAGTATATAGCATATGGAGCTCACAACATGACAACATGAAAGCAGAGAATGAACAGGTGGGGTCAAGAACAAAGTTCCCTTCCCAGGTACACACACCTCCAGTGGCATACTTCTAACTAGACCCTACCTCTCAGTTTTCTTCTACTCACAATAATGCCATCAGATGACTCCATCATTGACTAAATCTAAGCCTTCAATGAGCTCTTTACTATCAGCTAGCAAACATGCTTCTAGCCATGACCCTTTCTGAAATAGTGCAGTTGTGCCATTACACAAAGCCAGAAGATTCTGTTGATTGATGAATGAAAAAGAGCGAAAGGAATACACACACACACACACACACACACAGTGCCTAAAAAGAGGCTGAAAGAAAGCCACTGCTTGACAACCACATCAATACTGAGTTTAATGGCTGAGAGCCCGATTTAGAAGATCTTTTGCCTGTGGGTTTTACTCAATCATTTCTGTTTTGTTCTGGAAAAGTCCTCAGGAGATTGAAGAGTCTGAGAGTGACTTATTTGCTGGAAGACTGCTCTCAGTTTACCTCCATCATCTAGCAACATCTTCTCCAATATGCCAAGTCTGCAGAACAAGAGAATGATGAGAGAGGACCTGAAATATGGGAGAAGGGGCTCAGCAGGATATCGAAACAAGCCAACAAGAGGATTTATTAGCAGTGGGATTCTACAACCAGGCAGATTCTCATTTAGACAGAAGCTGAAGGGGGTAAAGAAAGCAAGAGGAACATGGAGGGAAGAAAGAAAGAAAATATGTTCGTAAAGAGATAGAAAAGGCCCTTCGGGTCTGCTCCAGTATTGGGTCACCTAGGCCATGGAGTGGGCAGACACCCCCACCGTCCCGAAAGGACTGCCCACACAATCTTAGGATCTCTGGTGAGTGGAACACAACATCTGCTCCAATCCAATTGCACAACAGACCTGAGACAGCACTAGAGAGAAAGAGAACCAGCCTGACCAGAGGCACAAGTCCCTTCTGGTCTGTGCCAGCACCAGGTCACCTAGGGTGCAGAGTCAGCAGAAACGCCCACAGTCCCTAGAGGACTGCTCACACGATCTTAGGATCACTGGTGAGTGGAACACAACATCTGCTCCAATCTAATAGTGACAGGGTTGTGACAGCAGGAACAAGGACACCAGAGCCTTTCCTGACCAGAGGCTCAGGTTCCTTTTGATCAGCTCTGCTTTACCTTGTTTTCGAACAGACCAGACAACTCCACAGTTCTCAAAGGAGACACCACTTCCACACACTGAAACACGCCCAGGATCTTAGGACAACAGGATCCCAGGATAACAGGAGCTGGNTCACACTAGTATTTGAGTGTCTCAGAGGAGCTTGACTGCCAAGAACTCAGACACAGCCAGAATCTCAGGTTTACAAGAGACCACAATCAAAGAATCACAGAGAAATCTGGACTCTGAGAAGTCCTGAATCAACTGGGATTATAGGAAGGACAGTCTCCAATCAGATATATTGAGGGCAGCAAGCACTACAGATAATCAGATGACAGGAGGCAAGCATAAGAAAAGAAGCAACAGAAACCAAGATTACTTGGCATAATCACAACCAAACTCTCCCTCCATAGCGAGTCCTGGATATACCATCAGAACAGAAAAGCAAGACATGGATCTAAAGTCACTTCTCATGATGATGATGGAGGACTTTAAGAAGGAAATACTGAAAATCACAGGTAAACAGATAGAAGACATTAACGTGGAAACACAAAAATCCCTTAAAGAGTTTCAGGAAAACGCTATCAAAAAGGAGATGGAATTGAACAAAACCATCCAGGATCTAAAAAGGGAAGTAGGAACAACAAAGAAAACCCAAAGGGAGACAACTCTGAAGATAGAAACCCTAGAAAAGAAATAAGGAACCATAGATGCAAGCATCAGCAACAGAATAAAAGAGACTGAAGAGAGAATCTGAGGTGCAGAAGATTACATAGGGAACATGGATACAACAATCAAAGAAGATGCAAAATTCAAAAAGATCCTAAATCAAGACATCCAGGAAATCCAGGACACAAACCTACAGATAATAGGAGTAGATGAGAATGAAGATTATCAACTTAAAGGGCCAGCAAATATTTTCAACAAAATTATAGAAGAAAACCTCCCATACCTAAAGAAAGAGATGCCCATGAACATTCAAGAAGCCTACAGAACCCCAAATAGACTGGACCAGAAAAGAAATTCCTTCTGACACATAATAAGCAGAACAACAAATGCTCCAAGTAAAGACAGAATATTAAAAGCAGTAAGGGAAAAAGGTCAATTAACAAATAAAGGTAGGCCTATTAAAATTACTCGAGACTTCTCACCAGAAGAAAGCCAGGCTGATCCTGGCTAGGAAAGCCAGAAGATCCTGGACAGATGTTATACAGACCCTAAGACAACACAAATGCCAGCCCAGGCTATTATAACCAGCTAAACTCTCAATTACCATAGATGGAGAAACCAAAGTATTCCATGAAAAAACCAAATTCACACAATATCTTTCAATGAATCCAGCCCTTCAAATGATAACAGGAAAACACCAATACAAGGACGGAAACCA
>NC_034595.1:37462841-37464622 GCF_900095145.1 Mus pahari | reverse complement strand
CTAATTCCAGTTCTTCTCAAACTATTCCACAAAATAGAAGCAGAAGGTATTCTACCCAATTAATTCTATGAAGCCACAATTACTCTAATATCTAAACCATGTAAAGACACAACAAAGATAGAGACCTTCAGACCAATTTCCCTTATGAACATTGATCCAAAAATACTCAATAAAATTCTCTCAAATCAAATCCAAGAACACATCAAAAGAATCATCCATCATGACCATGTAGGCTTCATTCCAGGGATGCAGATATGGTTTAATATATGGAAATCCATAAATGTAATCCACTATATAAATAAACCCAGACAAAAACCACATGATCATCTCGTTAGATGCTGAGAAAGCATTTGACAAAATCCAACACCCATTCAAGATAAAAGCCTTGGAAAGATCAGGAATTCAAGGCCCATACTTAAACATAATAAAAGCAATCTACAGAAAACCAGTAGCCAACATCAAAGTACATGGAGAAAAGCTGGAAGCAATCCCACGAAAATCAGGGTCTAGACAAGGCTGCCCACTTTCTCCCTACCTATTCAATATAGTACTTGAAGTCCTAGCCAGAGTGATTAGACAACAAAAGGAGATCCACACTGGAAAGGAAGAAGTCAAAATATCATTATTTGCAGATGATATGATAGTATATATAAGTGACTGTAAAAATTCCACCAGAGAACTCCTAAACCTGATAAACAGCTTCAGTGCAGAAGCTGGATATAAAATTAACCCAAACAAATCAATGGCTTTTCTCTACACAAAGGATAAACAGGAGGAGAAAGAAATTAGGGAAACAACACCCTTCACAATAGTCACAAATAATATAAAATACCTTGGTGTGGCTCTAACTAAGGAAGTGAAAGATCTGTATGACTTCAAGTCTCTGAAGTAAGAAATCAAAGAAGATCTCAGAAGATGGAAAGATCTTCCATGCTCATGAATTGGCAGGATCAACATTGTGAAAATGGCTATCTTGCTGAAATCAATCTACAGATTCAATGCAATCCCTATCAAAATTCCAACCCAATTCTTCACAGCGTTAGAAAGGGCGATTTGCAAATTCATCTGGAATAATGAAAAACCTAGGATAGCAAAAACTCTTCTCCATGATAAAAGAATCTCTGGGGGAATTACTACTCCTGATATAAAAATGTACTACAGAGCAATTGTGATAAAAGCTGCATGGTACTGGTATAATGACAGACAGGTAGACCAATGGAATAGAATTGAAGACCCAGAAATGAACCCACACACCTATGGTCACTTGAGCTTTGACAAGGGATCTAAAACCATCCAGTGGAAAAAAGACAGCATTTTCAACAAATGGTGCTGGCACAACTGGCTGTTATCACGTAGANGAATGAGAATTGATCCATTCTTATCTCCTTATACTAAGGTCAAGTCTATGTGGATCAAGGAACTCCACATAAAACCAGAGACACTAAAACTTATAGAGGAAAAAGTGGGAGAAAACCTCGAAGATATGGGCACAGGGGAAAAATTCCTGAATAGAACTGTGCTGTAAGATCGAGAATTGACAAATGGGACCTCATAAAATTGCAAAGCTTTTGTAAGGCAAAAGACACTGTTAATAAGACAAAAAGGCCACCAACAGATTGGGAAAGGATCTTTATCAATCCTAAATCAGATAGGGAACTGATATCCATTATATATAAAGAACTCAAGAAGACAGACTCCAGAAAACCAAATAACCCCATTAAAATGGGGCAAAAAACTAGACAAAGAATTCTCAACTGAGGAATATTGAATGGCTGAGAAAC
>NC_034595.1:37431361-37462101 GCF_900095145.1 Mus pahari | reverse complement strand
AGGAGCTAGAGAAAGTACCAAAGGAGCTGAGGGGGTCTGCAACCCTATAGGTGGAACAACAATATGAACTAACCAGCACCCCCAGAGCTCATGTCTCTAGCTGNATATGTAGCAGAAGATGACCTAGTCAGCCATCATTGGAAGAGAGGCCCCTTGGTCTTGCATACTTTATATGCCCCAGTACAGGGGAACACCATGTCCAAGAAGGGGGAGTCGTTGTGTAGGTGAGCGGGGTGGGGGGTTATAGGGGAATTTGGGGATAGCATTGAAAATGTAAATGAAGTAAATACCTAATAAAAATTTGGAAAAAAAGAGATAGAAATGTTAAAAGTCAGTTACAGATCTGAACTTGAGTAAGTCTTTCTGACCAACTAGAGTGCATAGGCACAATATAAAGTCTAGCTTCTAGATCTTTCTAGAAATGTAAAGGCATAAGAAGTGATGAATACAAAATGGCTAGTTCAATGTGCAGAAAAATCTGAAAGTATTTTTGTTTTTATTTTGTTTTGTTTCATTTTTACCATGCATTATCCATAAAGCCATTCAAAGAGGGCGTCTCTTAAATGAAATCTAAACTTGTCCACTGCAAGCTTATGTTCCGATAGATGCCTCTTCTAGCTTGAATCCTGCTTTCCTACACTGCAGTATTTCACATTTCCCAAACAAGTGCTAGTGTTAATTCACCTTAAATATGAGGAGCTTTTTACCCATCTTACAAATAAACAAAGTTTTAAAGTAAGCAGAAATTATAAACACTATCAAAGAAGCCTATGCCACTAGAGTTTATTTCACATGCTTTAAACAACCAAACAAAAATCTCTGCTCACTTATGCCTGGATAATTTTTAGGCTATAAGTAGGCTCCATGTCATTCCAAAAGAATCTAATATATGTGCTATATATGCTATGTATGTAGCTGTGACATAAGCATTGGCAACCACCCAGAATGCAGATCTCTACTATTTATAGGAAGGTCAAGTTGTCAAAGTCTGTAGTTCTTAAGAACTGAACAGGGGTTGTCAGAGGTGGCCATGTTGAAATGTATCTTTCCATTGATGTCAAGCCTTGTCTGAGCATCAGTATTCAAGTAGCTCAGGTATGTGTCAAGAATCAAGAGTTAGTTCCAACGTCCTTGAAAACTCCTGCACGCTGGCTTCTTCCATTCCTCTGTGAGGATTTCCTTCTCCTGGCTCACTGCTACGCACCTGTGTGCTCCTTGTCCTCACTGTGTGTCCTCGGCATGTCAGTGGCTTTCAGTAAACAGGTCTTATTCTGTCATTTACATTTAGTGTCCCTTAAAGGAAGTGAATAAGTTGTCAAATGCTAAGCTTAAAAATAGTTGATCTTGAAGTAGGAGCTTATATATTACAGCTAATAAATTGTCATTTCCTGACCTCTGTTTACTCACCACGTCTACTAAAGCAAACTGGCAGACACATCGATGGAAACAAATAGCTTTGTTTAAATGACATTAGCACTATCCATCTTTTTTATTTTATCGAGAATAGATTTTTCTCATACAATGTATTCTTTCCTTTTTCTCCACTCCTGCCAGCTCCCCCCACCCCCCAGCTCCTCCCTTCCCGTTTGGATCCACCCCCTTTTTGTCTACTACTAGAAAACAAGCAGACATCTAAGGGATAATAATAAAATATAATAATATCAAAAGGTAAACAAATTAGAATAGAAAAGAGACAGTGGGAAACAAGCCCCAGAAACAGATACAGCCACGGAGACGCACATGTTTGCACACTTGGCAATCTCATACAAATACAAAGTTGGAAACCATAATGCATCTATGAAAAAAGTAAATAAAGTCAAAGTCAAAGTAAAAAGTGAAATTCAGATTTTTCTTTAAAATGGAAAAGTCCTGGTTGATGTTATGACACAAGGAACCTCCAAAGATGCTGATGAGCAGTAGCTGATGAGTTGGCTTTCTGCAGCTGACCGTCTACTGGTGGGCGTGTGACCTGTACTTGAAGAGTTTGTTTCCCCAGTGAGATTCCTTAAGCTAATAGTTTTCAACCTTCCTAATGCTGCAATACTTTAACATAGTTCTTCATATTGTGGTTGTCCCCAACCATAAAATTATTTCGCAATTTTGCTCCTGTTAAGAATTCTAATGTAAACCCCTCATGTAGAGGATATCTGTTATGCAATCCCTGAAGGGGTTGTGGCCCACAAGTTGAGAACCTCTGTTCTAAGAGAAAACTAATTTTTTACTTGCAAATGTTTATCAATTGGAGATATCTTCTGGGTTAGGGATGGGGAATATGCTCGCTTCTCCTTTTAGCTCTAGGGCCCCATCTTATACAGACCTATGCAGGCCCTATGAATGCTGCCTGAATCTCTGAGTTTATATGCACATCTGTCCTGTTGTATTTAGAAGATCTTCCTTGGTGTCCCTATCCCCTCTGGCTCTCACAAGCTTCTGCCTCTTCTGCAGGCTTTCCTGAGCTCTGATGGGAAATCTGACAGGGACCTATCTTTTAGGGATTAAGGTTTCAAAGCTTCCCACTCTCCATTTATCGTTTGCCTCTGGGTCTCTGTGCAGGAGGAAGCTTCTCTGATGAAGGCTGAGCAAGGTACCTATGAGTGTAGTAGAGTTTCATTAGGAGTCATTTTATCCCTATGTTCCTTTATAGGACAGTAGTATTTTACCCCTAGGTTCCTGTACTATGTAGTCCACAAAAGAAGCACCAAATATGGGTTTTGATATCAGGGAGTAGACCTTAAATAAAATCAGATATTGGTTGGTTACTCCCACAAGCTGTGTACCATGATTGCACTAGAATATCTTGCTGGAAAGACACCATTGTAAACTAAAGTTTTGTAGCTGAGTTGGTGTGTACATTTCTCATTTGGTAACATGCAGGATACCTCCCTGTACCAAAGATGCTAGCGAAGGTTCTACGTAGGCACCATGAGTTGTATAGGTGTTGTCCTCAGCAATAGGGCTTTGCTATCAGTTTGTGTAGAACACCCTATGGTCTACAACAGCCTAGGTTGTTTGGGAATTTTCATGGGACACTTTTGGCCAACAACTCAATTCCCATTACTAAAGCTTCATTGATGATGAGAGATGTTTAGCTGGGGCTCTGCCTCCCCAGTTATTTAGATATTTCATTTAGACTGCCTTCACATGTTGTACTGGCTAATGTGTCAACTTGACACAAGCTGGAGTCATCACAGAGAAAGGAGCTTCAGTTGGGGAAATGCCTCCATGAGATCCAGCTGTGGGGCATTTTCTCAATTAGTGACCAAGGCAGGAGGGCCCCTTGTGGGTGGGACCATCTCTGGGCTGGTAGTCTTGGGTTCTATAAGAGAGCAGGCTGAGCAAGCCAGGGGANGCAAGCCAGTAAAGAACATCCCTTCGTGGTTTCTGCATCAGCTCCTGCTTTCTGGCCTGATTGAGTTCCAGTCCTGCATCCTTTGGTGATAACAACAGTATGGAAATGTAAGCAGAAGAAACCCTTTCCTCCCCAACTTGCTTCTTGGTCANGATGTTTGTGCAGGAATAGAAACCCTGACTAAGACACTGTGTATTTGAGGAGGTTCTACTGTATTGACTTTCATGCTTCCTCTCAGTATGCCCTAACATCTAGCTGCTCCTTGTCTCACGTTCCCCTCCTAGACCCCCTCTTCCCTCTCCATCCCCACTTTATTCTCCCATCCCACCCTCCCCATACATCCATAATTATTTTTCTATTTCTCCATCCTAAGGAGATCTACACCCCCTTCCAAGTCCCTTACTCTAAAGCTAACCTCTGTGATTCTATAGACTCTAGAGTCCTCATCTGTGATTTAACAGGACATACAAAGGAACACATTCCATATTTATCTTTTTGGTTTCGGGTCACCTCACTCAGGCTTTTTTTTTTTTGGCCGGGGGGTGGGGTGGGAGTGTTGGTTTTTTCTAGTTTCATTTATTTATCTGTGAATTTTATGATTTCAATTTTTTTTAGATTTTTTTATTAGACATTTTCTTTATTTTCATTTCAAATGTTATCCCCTTTCCTGGTTTCCCTCTTCCAAAACCCCCAATCATCTCCCCATTTCTCCTGTGCACCAACCCACCCACTCCTACTTCTTGGCTCTGGCATTCCCCTATACTCAGGCATAGAGACTTCACAGGACCAAGGGGCTCTCCTCCTACTGATGACTGACTAGGCCATCCTCTGTTACATATGCAGCTGGAGCCATGAATCCTACCACCATGTGTATACTTTGGTTGGTGGTTTAGTCCTGGGAGCTCTGGGGGTACTGCTTAGTTCATATTGTTGTTCCTCCTATGGGGCTGCAAACCCATTCAGCTCCTTGGGTCCTTTCTCTAGCTATTTCATTGGGGACCCTATGCTCAGTCCAATGGATGGCTGTGAGCATCCTCCTCTGTATTTGTCAGGCACTGGTGGAGACTCGCAGGAGAGAGCTATAACAGGCTTCTGTCAAGCACTGTTGGCATCCACAAAAGTGGTCTGGGTTTGGTGGTTGTATATAGGATGGATCCCCAGGTGGGGCAGTCTCTAGATGCCCCATTCCTTCTGCCTCTGCTCCACACTTTGTCTCTGTAACTCCTTCCATGGGTATTTGTTCCCCATTCTAAGGAGGATCGAAGTATCCACACTTTGGTCTTCCCTCTTCTTGAGTTTCATGTGGTTTGTGAATTGTATCTTGGGTATTCTGAGCTTCTAGGCTAATATCCACTTATCAGTGTGTACATACCATGTATGTTCTTTTGTGATTGGGTTACCTCACACAGGATGATATTTTCTAGTTCTGTTCATTTGCCTGAGAATTTTATAAATTCATTGTTTTTAATAGCTGAATAGTACTCCACATTTTCTGCATCCATTCCTCTGTTGAGGGAAATCTGGATTCTTTCCAGCTTCTGGCTATTATAAATAAAGCTGCTATGAACATAGTGGAGCATGTGTCCTTATTACATGTTGGAGCATCTTCTGGGTATATGCCAAAGAGTGGTATAGGTGGGTCCTCAGGTAGTACTATGTCCAATTTTCTGAGGAACTGCNAAACTGATTTCCAGAGCAGTTGTACCAGCTTACAATCCCACCAGCAATGGAGGAGTGTCCCACCATGTGTTTTCTTTGATTGGTGATTTAGTCCCAGGGAACTCTGGAGGTCTGGGTTATTTCCTATTTTTGTTCCTCCTGTGGGGCTGCAAACCCCTTTATCTCCTTGGGTACTTTTTCTAGCTCCTTCATTGGGGACCCTGTACTTTGTCCAATGGATGACTGTGAGCATCCACTTCTGTATTTGTCAGGCTCTGGCAGAACCTCTCAGGAGACAGCTTTATCAGGCTCCTGTAAGCTAGTTACTGATGTTCTGTTCAGAAAGTTGTCTCCTGTGCCAATGAGTTCAATGATACTCTCCCAGTTTTTCTTCTGTTAGATGCATTATATCTGGCTTATGTTCAAGTCCTTTAGCCATTTGAAGGTGAAGTTTTGTACAGGATGAGAAATATGCATCTATTTGAACTCTTCTACATCCAGGTATCCAGGTCAACCAATGGCATTCAGTGAAGATACTATCTTTTTTTTTTTCTTTCCAGTAACACTAACTCTCTTAAAGAAAAGCCTTTCTAGGCTTCGAAAGGACAAAGAAAGGAATGATGTTCTAGGTAGCAGAGTTCTGTGTCCTCGGATATAATCATTGTCTGGTAAGTCTTTAGGGAGGAGACTTGCTTCTGGCTCCACCTTTTGTGTCCATTTACCACACTAATTTTGCAAGTGAAAAGCAGTGAGCAGTAATGTAAAAATTTCCAGCCAGCTCTAGAATTTAGAATAGCAAGTGAGGGGGCGGTAAGTTAGGGAGTTAGAGCGCGTAGACTTTGCTACTTACATACAGAAGCCCTTGGGAAGAAGGCTGTTCCTCCAAGAAAGCACCTTCCATTTGTATTCTCTTCCTTGTTATCAGAATTGACTTCGTTTTCTTTTTGTTTGTTTTTGTTTTGTTTTCTTTTGTTTTGTTTTTGCCCTGCCATAGTATAAATGCTTAGGTTTCTCCAAAATTGATGCTGCAATATAATTCTCATGATGACAGTACTAAAAAGTGACTAGCTCTAAGGGAGCAGCCAGTGAGGCTAGGTGAGTCCCTTTATGAAGAGTAGGGGAGCCTTGCTAGGCCCTTCACTCTCTTCTGGGAGGAAACAGCCCCCCTTGTACAAAGGATGCAGCCGCTCGGGCTTGCTCATCTTGAAAGCACAGATTGAGCCTTTGTCTGGCGTGGAATTGCTAACTTTGTAATCATAGATATCCCAGCTTCTGGAACTATGAGAAACAAGATGTCACTACCCATACATTGCTCTGTGGTACTTTGTTATAGCTGGAAGAATGGACTAAGTCAAGCCTTATCTCTAAAAGGAAAGATCTTTTCTTATAAGCATGGCCATGCTCCTTTACACATTATATTTTCCTCCATTCTCCAGACCTGGAGTTACTTTCTTGGAAATGCACAATGCTCTTAGAGAATTTTAGAAAATTGATACACAATCTAAGAACAATTGAAAGAATATAAGAACATGATTTATATTGCTCTTTGATAGTAATATGGAAAATATTCTTTCTCCTTTAAGCTTCAATGTGGATATGGTCTTTAAAGTTATCTCAACATTAATTAAATATCAGTGCCTGGTTATTGTGATCTTTTAAACATATCAATTTTTAAGTTAGACATGTGCTATAATTAAAGCACTTTCTCTGTTTCCATTTGAAAAGAATTCGTATCCCACGTTACAGAATTCCATATTTCTTAATCAACACTAAATTGCTCACTGGCTTTACACTGTGTAAGAATGAGAATACGTTTCTTGGTACATAGCCGTCCAAACTCCTGAACACATTTTCTAATCAAATCCGCATGTTCTCCTAATAGATTTCCTTTATATCTGGGTGGGGACAATCTCCCCAAAGTTCAAGCCTGAGGTCATAGGCCTCTGTTTAAACCACAGGGACTGAGGGTCTGGCAAGAGAAGGGGGGCTAAACGAAGTGAGCCACAGGCACTTAGAGAGTTGGGGTTGCCTTCTTGCCCCCACAAATTTTGTATTACATCTGGTACTTCAGGGAGCTTTAGAAAGAATGAAAGATGTTAGTCCCCCATATATACATCAGCTGCTGAGAATTTGCCATGATTCTTGGTTGAGAATGAAAACACGGATCCACGAGTCTGTATAACTAATAGTAAAATTGGTTTTCCCAGGGGTTGGCAAAAGGAACTCTGTAATTGGGAACATTTCAAGGGTGTATAAGATGAGCATTCAATGCTGGAAAGCATTAAACGGAGGGTTTTACAGTACGTGAAACTCAGCACGGGCTTGCTTTATGCTCCTTCTTTGGGAAAGAAACTGTTACATCATTCTCCTTGGGGACAAATCACCCATTTGGGCAAAAAGAACCACATCATGAGTAAGGGGCAAGTTCAGTTCCATCAACACAGATGTCGTTTTTGAACTAGGGAGAAGGGAGAAAAATGTTTTACAATAAAAGTAAGCTTTGTGATCTAACCTCTCGAAGGGTCATTTCTCAACAAGTTCCTTGCACATTCTGAACAGTGCTGATTCTTTTCATGGTGGAAGAAACATCGCCGAACACATTCTTGATTCTCAAGATGTGGGACAGTGAAATAAAACAAGTGAGTGGAGGGTCCTTTCCAGCTTCCAGGCACATGATGCTATTGGAGCCATTTGCAGGCAGGTGTGAGCCCACCTCCCAACAGGAATGTTCCACATCAGAGACTTCGGCATCATACCCTGGAACTAATTGGCTTTTTTTTTTTTTTTTTTTTTTTTTTTTTTTTTGCAAATTCAGTAACTAGAACAAAGATTAAATAGGCCTTGGAGCCTGCACAACACTTCCATTTCTAAGTGCCATCAACTTCAGCCCAGTAAGCAGGGACTCTGGGAAGATATCCTGGAGAGAGGGCTGCCCCACAGGCCCCACACCTGCACCAGGAACACACTCCAACTTTCAATGGCCCCTAATGAAATGCCTGAGTGTGATAGGATGATCTTTCAAGTTATAACATTCTGCTTGCTGTCTTGTTAAAGACAATTTAGCGCACAAAAGAATACTTTTAAAACCACATATGTAAAGAAAGCTATACATTTTTAAATGCTTTATTAGAAAGACAGGACATTTTAAAGTTACTCAGGGTTTTTTTTTTCTTCCATTTATAAAATTCCTGAAGTTTTCTTTTGATTCCTGGGAATGGAATGGACTATGTTTGTGAAAATTATGTGTCCTTGTGTTTTAAAGCAGCGTTTCCTCTCTTCCCACCGTATGCTAGTCCTCCAGTGCATAAGGTTCCATCAATTATCCATGGGAGCTCCCAGTCTAATGAGTGAGAGAAACTAATAAACAGATAATTACAATGAAGTTCTATAATTACATATTGGCAACGGGAGAGATGGGGCCCTGCGTGAATGCAGAAGGAGCCAGAGGACAAGAAGAAGAAGCTGTATGTTTTCCTTGCCAGCATGCCCCGCCAGTCCACACTTCTCTGCATGTCTTCAATACCCTGGTTTTTGAAGCATCCAAGGGGATTTTCATGGTTGCATTTGAGTTCAAGGAAAAAGCTGCTAGTGTCAAGGATATGGATTTATGTAGGCATCAGCTGGTTCTCCACAGCTGGCCACACCCAAAGAGCTTGTGCTGCTTCTGGGGTAGTGGGGTGGTTTTGAGAGCAACAGTCAAGATAGGTGAAGGTGAGGAAATGGTTAAAGAAAGTTAGTAGGGAGGTAAGGCTGCGTCTTGTGAAATAGGATGTGGGTCTGAACTGTGGGCAAGGCAGAGAAGGACTGAGTTTAGATATTTAATAAGTAGAATGAGTGGCACTGGGTGGTGGGAAGAGAAAGGAGTCTAGGATGAATCCCAGACATGTGCCTTGGCCTAGCTAGGGCAGTTTAAAATCCACTGCCCTATATCGCCAATTCTCAAGGGATGGTGTAGCACTCGTTTCTTTATTCAGCCATTCATTCATTCTCCAAATGCCTGTTAAGGAAGCCAGGCCCAGTCTGAGACAGTGGGGGAAGTGATTAGCAAAGCACCATCAATATGCACCTTCCTGTGCTTAATTCTGATGAAGAATCACAAATCCATTAAAATATTACCTGACGGCATAATCGGAATAGTTACGATGGGCCCCAAGATTCATTAAGAGCAACTTATTGAATCGTCCATAGGGAAAATGGTCATAAGTGCTAGGAGGAATGGGATGAAGAATGGAGAGCTAAGCAAGAGTGCTGGGTGATAAAAAAAAAAAAAAAAAAGGCACCAGATAAGAAGAGATTCAAGCAGAGCCATGCAGAAAGTGGGGAGGGAGGCAGAAGCGTGCCAGAGCGCAGGCACAAGGTCATGTCCTACACAGAGGTGGCCACCACCCAGATGCAGTCTATTCCCAAGTGTGTTTCCTGAAAGGCCTAACTGAGGCGGTGCCCCACCCTTCCCCACTCCCAGCAAAACACTACAATGCTCTGAAAGAAATTCCTTTGTTAAGAATATTGGGAATTAAAAATCGACTTTTTTTTCTCATACATACAATACATTTCCAACTACAGTTCCCCAGTGAGGACCCCCCACCCCCATACCCCTCTGATGGCACCCTGACCTACTGCCATTTGTGAGTTGTCCCTATTCATGAATCCTTGCCTGCTCAAATAAACTCCCAAATTATAGAGTGCCCAACATCCCTTCACAAAGCATCTTCAGCTTGTTAGATAGCAAACCTCTGAGTTGCTACAGAGAGCAGGACCCTTCTACCACTAAGGACCTAAGGACAGGAAAGCCAGTGACTGTTCTGCAGGAATTACAATGCATTAGAAAGGGTGGTTTTAGAGCAAGGGAAGTGCATTCCACCCCCGCTTCCCCCCCCCATAAGGTGTAGGTAATACCCATGCCTGCCATCACAGCTAGTGTTTACAAGCAAGAAGAGGATATGGTACAATACTGTCCAGCAAGGAATCCATGTGCCTGCCACACTCACCAGCAAGCTCACCCATGATCTGAAAGCGAAGGAGGCCTATGTCTAAGAGCAGGTTCCAAGAGAGAAGGAGCTCTAGAGGGCTAGGGGAGGGACAACAAAGGGAACTCCAGGGGTACCAAAGTCATGGAGGTTGTAAGGTCACTTGAAGGTAAAAGCAAGCAGGGAAGGTGGCCCCAGGAATACCCCGGACAAAGGCAGCAGGGGGAGGCTGAGGTAGGCCCTGGGGAGGCTGAGGTAGGCCCTGGGGATGCTGAGAACTGACCAGAGGAGTCAGAGGATGCCAGGGAACAGAGAAATCACAAAACCCTGCCTCCAGGTCAAGTGAGATGACCGGAAACCTCAGCCAAGGAGAATGGCATGAGCAGTGGATGATACATTCTTCCATGAAATTCACAGAGGAGAGACAAAAAGGGAGCATCTAATCAGGCAGGGAGTGTGATGAGTGTTTATTTGCTTTGATAGAGAAAGCAAGAGATGATTAAATGTTGAGACCGTAGAGGCAGATTTCTCTTCCATTTCTTATCACCTAAACTCACTGCACTCAGGGGGAAGCTTTCAGCTGCACACTGTAATTCTCCATGTGCCCGGCCGAGGCAAGTCTGAAGAGCAGGTGTTTAGGGTTTGTGATTTTTAAGCACTGAGCATCATGACTAGGCCACTAAGGCTACAGTACGGGTCACCGTCAGCAATTGTGTAGCAAGGAGAAATCCACAGCAAAGAAGCCAAATATGCCATCCACGTAATCTTCCTATCACACTGGAAATGGCAATGCCTCTCTTCACTGAAAAGAAAAACTGGGAAGATGTCAGAAGATGGTGAAACCACAAAGGGAGGCAGCAAAGGCCTTCTTCATGTCCTCTCAGCACCATAGTGATGCCACATTGATCCACTGTTTGTGTGTGATTCTAACAAGTGAGAGAACAGGGGTTGGAACCAGTCTGGGGTTCACATCCTGGCTCTTCAGATCCTTCCTAATTTATAATCTGTTTCCATTCTTCTGCCTTTAGAAAGGAGATGAATTAAGAGTTCACAAGTGTTTGAATAAGGATCCAGTTAGCTCAAGATTACGTCAGGGTTTGAAACCTGCCTTTAAATTTTGTCACACAGTTGCAGCATTTCTGCATTGGTTTCCTATTGCGAAGAAATGTTGAATCAAATAGAACAGCAGTCTTTATAAAGGACTACTACTCGCTACCAAAACAGCACTTTATTCTCTACTTTAAAGGTACTCTCTCTCTCTGATTGTGTATTATAGTACAACAAACTTTTTGGCACCTAAGACAAAAACTCATTTTATTTTGCATGACTTTGGTTTATGGACTTAGGTGGTCTGTGGTTGCAGGGTGTCTCTTAGGTGGCTACAGTCAGATGGTGAGCTGGGACTGGGATAATATAAAGGTTAGGTAGGTTGCTAAGGTCGAGACACATGACCAGATAACAACGGATGACTGTCTGTCTCCTGACAATGTCTTTCACTTCTCAAGGAAAGTGTTAGGACTATGTGTAAACCTCAGGAATCTATTTTATTAGTGGTGACACTAAAGCTTTGGGACGGGCCTGGTGGGTCAGGGTAGGAGGCTTATGGGGGCCTGAGACCATCTAATGGAATCCATAGAGCCCAAAAGTACAGGGTACAAGTTTTACAAATGGACACCCAGGACTCCACTGGCCTCTGAGCCACTTTCTACGTTCAGTTCTCTTGCTGTGGACAGGACAGACATCCTGGTCCTGTTTAGCTTCATTTCCCCATCTCTCAAAGAAAGCAAATGGTGCTTATGTTATAGGGTATTTGGGGATTTTTCTTCGTTAATTTACTTATTTATTCACTTTATATCCATACCACATTCCCTTCCTCCCTCTTCTCCTCTCAGTCCCACCCTTATAATCCCCTCCCCCCACTACCGTGTCCTCTTCTCCTCAGAGAAGGAGAAGCCCCCTTATAGTGGATTTGTGTACTTGGTTCTTATTAAGAATTTGAAGACAACAAAAGGCTTCCCCATTCAATGCTGAGTCCAGATACAGCCCAACAAATGAGATAACCAGTATTAAGGAACTTAAATTCTTGGATCACTGAGGTAGCTGGAGTCAAAAAAAAAAAAAAAAAAAAAATCCTTTCCACTATTTCAATCTCAAACAGCAAAATGTTTTTGGTGACCAAATCATTTCATAGATGCTTGTTTTTACCTGCACAGGGATCTTTGTAGGGTGTCCCCCAAAGAAAACCATGGCCACATCTTAAGCTGATGACTTGTTGGTTTTTTATTACAGTGGTTAAAACACCTTTTCATTGCTCAAGTCTGGCTCTGGGGAGAGCAGAGCTCAGATCACAACATGCCTTAAGTGGGTGTGTGCCGGAAATGCCCACCGCTTGTCTTTTGTACATAGCACCTCTCCCATAAACTGTCAGATCTTCTGGTGACAGCTAAATATGTGCTTTAGATGTGTGTTAAAAATTCATGCCAGGCAGGCTCGGATTTCATCTTGCTGAATCACCTTTTGCGTGGGTCCTGGAGAGGAGGGCAATAACCCCCAGCTCAGATTAAGTTGCTATCAGGTAGAATTACAGAAGAGTCAGCTAGGGGAAATGGCCTTAGGATTTGGGGACATCACAGAGTTTTCGCTGCTTGAGTCCTTTACAGAGATTAGAGGAGGGCATTTTTTTTTTCTGCCTTAAAACGTTTTGTGGAGTTTTAAAAGCCAACTTTACAAGCTAACTGGACCAGCAGGAACAATTTATACTTCCGTCAATAGAGATGCTCGGACAAGCCTTCTGCTCAAGGGGCAGCAGAGCATTCAGAGCTAAGAAGTCCCCAAGAAGATTTTAAGTTCATGATGCCTCAGTGTCGAGTGGGCACAGAGCTAAATCTCTCTGCTTTGAGCTTCCTTTGGAGGATGGTCTCTTTCTACCATAAGTGAACAATTGGGGGGAATAATGGACCAGGGGTGGAAAGAACCTGACTAGGAAATTTTAGTCATTAATGACTAAATATGGAGTGGTCAAGTTCCTCACCACCTTCCTTCATCAAACATGAAGCTCAGTGATCAGAAGAGGGTTGAGTACAGCCGTGACGCCTCTAACGCTGTCACGTGGAAGTCCTTTTGTTCTGGGTTCAGTCTGTTTGTTTGCTTTTGTTTTTTGGTTTTGTTTTTTCATCTCTAAGGGAAATGATTTTTTTTTTTTTTTGCAAGGGTCAGCAAAAATCTTTTACCAATTTTGGCCTTTTAGGTCAAGGAATAGAATCATTATCAAACTTAAGTGGAAATAGATACTGAGGCAATCAGTGAATCTGGAATTAGATAAATTGAATACAGATCACACAGTGAATATTTCTTGAAGTTCTCAGTACATGCACAGCTATAATTTCAAAGTCAACTTTATTTAACCCCAGAGATTAAAAAAAAAAAAACTGATAGTTCAAGGGATATAACCAAATAACATAGTCAAGTGTGAGCTGAAGAAAATTTAGATGACATTAAAGAAAACAGTGGAGATGGTACTACATTTAAATGTGCCCTGAGTTCCAAATGCCACATTTGAAGAGGGAGCCATGATAATGTGGACATTTACAAAGCAGAGAGAGCAGAGCGGGAAGGCGGTGTAAACATGGAACAGATAATCTTCAAGATCAGGCACTGCCTAGATAAGACAGAAGGATCATGAAACAAAGGAATATGATGCCATTTTTACTTAAGCAGTCATGTGATTTTTAAAACCTGTTTCCATGACCCTGCCAGGTAGTTATAAGGTGCATGAGCCACTCAGATATGGATGAGCACCTCAGTGGAAGTGAGTTTCTTGCCATAGTAGAGCTGTAAGCTCTTTAATTGGTGGTATAGTAGAAAGAAGGACCTGAGGACGAAGTAGATGTTGAGGTAGACTGGTATGGTGCTTACAGTAAAAACTGAGCTGAGAGAATCCGTTTTGGTTCCTATCCATTTATTTTATAAGACCCTGAACTTTTTACCGTCTGAGCTTCAGTTGCTTCATTAGGAAAGAGAGATGACAATGTCTGTCTGATAATGTCTTGATAGCTATAATCACTAATGATTAGAGAGCTAGTTTTGTTTACCTTGTAGCACATGTTCTTGTCATTAATCGGTGTTAAGGCTTTATTGCCTTGGTTGTCAAACATGAGCTTTCCAAATTACCTTGTTTTGGGGAACTCGGGGCTATAACACTTCATTTCTAAGCACAGCATGTGGCCAGGTCATCGCCCTGGTGTCTCTGCTGGGAGCCAGTTTGGAGAGAAGCATCAGTCAGAGAACAGTGAGCTGGGAAGAGAGGCAAAGAATGGATCCTAGCTTCATGTACTCACGGCCAGAAATACAGGCCAGGGATTAGCAAGGAAGTCACTGTGTTTTGACTTTTATACGCATACTATTTTTGTTTGACTTTCATAGAATAAAATATCCATTGGATTCATGGCAGTCTTCCTGAAAGTTGATGCCGATGTTGACATTACTCCACGACAGACAACTGAGAAATGTGGTGTTTCTTAAGTGTGTTTATAGGAATGCCAGCTACATCCTGGACGTGCATACGGCAACACCCTTCTCGCCCAAGCACAGTTGCCTCCAGCTCAAGCTTGTATCTATGTCCACAAAGACATAACCCACACATACAGACATCTAAAGGCCCTTTCTTGCCTATGTGTCCTCCAACTTTATCATCCCCATGGCCCAACTGAAGTAAACACAAAAGTACAACTTTTCCCCCAGAGAAAGAACGTTGACATAGTGACCAAAGGGGCAGACAGAATTATCTCTGCTACTTTAGTACTATATAGTTCGGATTCAGATCAAGCCAGGACCAGGATCCAAGCTTTCATAAATTCTCACCAGTAACACATGCACACATATATGTGTGCATTCACACACACAAATATACACACAGGCACAATAACTGCATGTAAGCACACATCACTCTATGTATAATGACTTTTATAGAGCCTTTTCCATGCAATTTAATGTCATACAAACCCATATTAGTTATGGAAAGCACTACTTCCTACTAAGTGTCTAGAAATGTGTTTGAAATCATCACCGCCATGTCACCTCAGAGCCTCCCCTGTGCCTGACTGCTGCAGTCCTATTCCTTATTCCCACAATTCCACAGATGTGAGTGCACGCTCTGCTTTCATAGCACACTTCCCAGGACACGGTATGTACATGACAGTATACAATATATAATATTCCTTCTAAATTTTTTTGTTTGTTTTTTTCGAGACAGGGTTTCCCTGTATAGCCCTGGCTGTCCTGGAACTCACTTTGTAGACCAGGCTGGCCTCCAACTCAGAAATCCGCCTGCCTCTGCCTCCTGAGTGCTGGGATTAAAGGCGTGCTCCACCACTGCCCAGCAAAGAGGAAATTATTTTCTATTTTAGTTTATTTGGAGATTTTTTCCTTCATGAATATTACATTTTGTAAAATGAGTTTTATGCATCCATTAATATGGCCATTGTTTTGTTTTTATTTATAACATCATATTAATATGGCATTCATTGCAGTGATTAATTTGTAGATAATAAACTAACCTTATTACTGGGGGAAATCTTATTTTGATGGGGTTCGCAATTCTTTTTATTCACCGTTGTGCTAATATCTTTGAGGGTCTGAACCTAGATTAATGAGGAACATTGCTTTGCAGTTTTCTTGTGGTACCCTTGTGTGTTTTAGGTTTCGGGATTTCTATTGGCTTCATGGAAATTAGCATGTCATTTCCATGCTGTGTGGAAGACTACGTTACCTTTCTTTACCCTGAATGAACAAAACAAGAGGAAGGGTTTCTTAGGCTTGGCATTTCTGAGGTTTTGGTCCAAGCTTGGCCAGATCCATTGTTCTGGGGCTGAGATGAGGCAAAACAGCACAGCAACAGGAGCATGGGATAGAAGTCACCTGTCTCACAGAGGCTGGGAAACAGTGAGTGGAAGAGGTCAGAGCTCAGATGTACTCTTCACAGGTACACACTCACTCACCTTCCTTCATCATTCATGCCCTACAGTCTCCAAAAAGAGAACTACCAGATGGAGTCCAAAGTGTCAACACTTTGTGTGTGTGTGCACTCACATCTGTGGAATTGTGGGAGACATTTCATAATGAAAGCCCAGTGGGTGTTTTCTGGAAACTGTTTGTCCATGGGGGGAGACTTCCCAGTAGTAAGCAAAGCAAGATGTGTTGCTCTTTGTCCCACTCAGAGTTTTTTTTGTTGTTGTTGTTGTTGGTTTTTTTTGTTTTTCGAGACAGGGTTTCTCTGTGTAGCCCTGGCTCTCCTGGAACTCACTCTGTAGACCAGGCTGGCCTCGAACTCAGAAATCCGCCTGCCTCTGCCTCCCGAGTGCTGGGATTAAAGGTGTGTGCCACCACACCCGGCTCCCACTCAGATTTTTTAATTTCTTTTTCAGATAGTTTCATTCTGTGATTTTTCTCTATGTCATCTAAATTGTCAATATCAGTCTCTCTCTCTCTCTCTCTCTCTCTCTATATATATATATATATATATATACACACACACACACATATATATATATATATACATATATATGTATATATACATATATATTCATAATCTTCTTACTATGTGAAGGGCTGTTACCAATTTTTGTCTTACACTCCTGATTTTGATGACTATACCTTCTGTCTTCTTTTTTCATCAGCCTAGAACATGTTTCTTGTCTTCAATGCTATTGACACTTAGATACAGTCATTTTATTATAAAAGGTAGTCCCATATTATAGTGTGCTTGGCAGCATCCTTGGACTCTACCATACTAGACATTTAATAAATTATAAACCATAAAAGCTCATTTGGTTTACGGTTTGTTCTTCATGTATTATAACACAGAGAAGGTAACATGTGGCAAAACAGCACAAAAGAGACAGGGAAAGACAGTTGGAGCCCCTTCTGTCAATTACCCATGGCCATGTTAATGGTTTTTAGAACTGATGTGACCTCCTCCCAGGTCCTAATCACCTTCAGAAGTCGCTCATGGCATTACTACACTGGATAGTAAGTTTTCAACACATGGGTTTCAAAGGGAATGTTCAAACCATTGCATGACCTTTTCAAAGAACTGACTTCTGTGTTATTGATTTTTATCTATTTTTTTTTTAATTTCAAGATGATCTGTTCTAATCTTTATGATTTCCTACCCTTGGCTTTCTTTAGGTTAGATCACCCTCTTCCCACAGACACTTTCTTAAAATGTAAACTTAGATACTGGGAAGAGAGGATTCTTTTTAACATAATTCGTATTTTAGACATTTGGATTTGAGATTTAATTTCTTTTGGTGTGTGATGCTGGGACTGAACCTAGCTTTGACATGCCAGGGAGATGCTCCCCAACCACATTACACTCACAGCACTGAGAATTGGATTTTTAAAGAACCCACCATTATATCAAAAGATCATTTTACCGAAAACGAAAAAGAGGATCACAGGTCTCCAGTAAGTGTGCCGCTGTAAGCATGTGACAATAAATAAATAAATAAATAAATAAATAAATAATGACTGAAAGACTAATTTTCTGCTCTCAGCATCCTTAATTGTCTACATTGTGGTTTGTGTAGAGTTAAGGCCTGGTGAGCCTTCTACATCCGTCTTTGCATGAGTACTGTCTTGGTTTAGCTCATATTTAGACATTCATGATCATGAAACTTCATGGGAGTAGTTTTTGAAATTCATAGCAGACACAGTCTCATAACAAACCCCTCAACCCTCTGATGATTACAATCTTTCTGCCTTCTTTTTAAAAAATGATCCACGAGCCTTTGGTTCCACAGTTGTGTTTTAGATTTATTCATTGGCTCTGGGCTCTAAAACTTGGGTTTGATTGGTTGTTGTTTTCTGTAGTGATCTGCATCATTTACAAAGTGATGTTTCCATGATAAGGGGTGATGACTATGGGTATAAGGACAAATATTTCTAATGTAGTTAGGCATTGTGCTGACTTAGTGTAGTAATAATGTAGGTTATCCTCCAAAACTTGACTAGGCCTGGAGAGTTGACGAGGTTTTTAGTACTAAGCATGATTTCCCTCCTGTTGCGTGCACCTTAGGTCTAATTAGAGAGCTTGTGGTTACTGCTTGGTATGTGTTCCACTACTGTATCCTTGGGGATATGCTGTCATGTCGTTGTTGTGATTTGTAGGCATCATAGATTTGTAGGACTTGTTTTCAAGTCAATTCCATCTCAGAGGCCTCTAGGCGCTGCATCTGAAATGCATGGCATCTTCACCAACAGGGTCGTCCAGTACCTTCTACCCACAAGAGGTAACCAAGAGCAATAGTAAAACCCTGTAAAGTTTAGGAAGTCTCTTGGACAACTGTGATCACTTTTACATAGGATTTTATTCCAGGTATCAAATTCAGGTCAGCAGGCCTGCATAGCTGTCACTTTTACACACCAAACAATTTCACTGATCTCTTAAATGTCTTTAACTTGTGTGGTATTATCTTAGTTAGGGTTGCTATTGCTATAATGAAACACTATGACCAAAACAAGTTGGGGAGGAAACAAAAGGACATCACTGTTCATCATCAAATGAAGTCAGGACAAGAACTCAAACAGGACAGGAACCTGGAGGCAGGAACTGATGAAGAGGCCATGCACGAGTGTTGCTTGTTGGCTTGCTTTCCATAGCTTGCTCAGCCTGATTTCTTCAGGTCACTCCGACATCAAGCACCAATTATGAAAATGTCCAACAGAAAAGTATGACCAGTGCCTTACTCAGCTGTCATCAGAGAAGCTTTCTCCTTAGGAGATGGAAAAATATAGAAACCTAATGGTAGACATCATGCAGAGAGTAAGAAACCTTGGAACACTCAGCCCTAAACCGAATATCTTTAACTGGGTATGAAAATACACTATGCAATTATTACTTATGTAAAGAAAAATGGAATAGCTATGTGAAAATAGAAAATTGTCCCTCAACTACAATACCAGAAATAAAGAGGATCATGGAAAAATCCTGAGGAAATGAGGAAACATCAAGATCTAAATGGGAATTACTGAGAAGCATGAATTAAATGTATTAAGCAACTTTTCACAGAACTAGGTTGCTTCCTCTGAGCCTTTAAAACCATAAAGCTATTTCTTTCTTCGCTCACTAGTGATGGGAAAACAGGTTAATACTGTGGTCCAGCTGCCACAGTGTTCACAGAAGTTATCCATGGCAGTAAGGCCAAAATGAACTTACAGTGATTCTGATGGAGGACACTTCTACTCTAGTTCCACGTTGGAAGAGCACATCAGAGATATCTTCACAATCAGGCCTATTTCAAGTACTAAACCCACAAGGAAAAGTGTACAAATTTCACCCCATCCAAACTTTAAAAGTTTCTGTTTGCCTCATGACACTGTTTACTAGTGAAAAGCCAAGTGACAGGCTGAGGGAAAATCTCCACAAGAAATAAACTCCACCAGGACCACACAAGCTGGCAGCAGATGTAGCCAATGTCTGCTGGTTTGTGACATGGGTTTGTCAACTAAGATTGTCCCTGACCTTCTTTTATTATTATTATTATTATTATTATTATTATTATTATTATTATTATTATTATTCCCAGTTTTTATTAGATATTTTCTTTATTTACATTTCAAATGCTATCCCAAAAGTTCCCTATACCCTCCCCCTGCCCTTGCTCCCCTACCCACCCACTCCCACTTCTTGGCCCTGGCCTTCCCCTGTGCTGGGTCATATAAAGTTTGCAAGACCAAGGGGCCTCTCTTCCCAATGATGGCAGATTAGGCCATCTTCTGCTACATATGGATCTGGAGACATGAGTTCAGGGGGTACTGGTTAGTTCATATTGTTGTTCCACCTATAGGGTTGCAGCCCCCTTCAGTTCCTTGGGTACTTTCTCTAGCTCCTCCANTGGGGGCCCTGTGTTNCATCCAATAGCTGACTGTGAGCATCCACTTCNGTGTTTGCCAGGCACTGGCGTAGCCTCACAAGAGGCGGCTATATCAGGTCCCTTCTGATCTGCATGTTTCTATCTCCCAAATGCAGAGATTTCATCTGTGCTTGAACATACTGAGAACTAACAAATTTTTTTTAATGAACTAAACACTTTAAGGAGACCTATAAATGTCTAACTCATATACAAAAGGTATTCATCATCATTGGTCATCAGAAAAAAACAATCAGTTTTAAGCTCTGATAAAATATTCAGTCCCTCATGATAACATCAAATATTGAGTGGCTACGAAGCAACTTGAGCTTCGCTGTACCACTGCCCGAAAGTTGAAAATGTTTCAAATGCACTGGAAAATGACTTGGCTGTTCCTTGGAAGTCAAGCATATATGAGCTCACACATTCCACATAGGCCACGTGAACAAAACAAAGCAGGATTGTGGCGATGGCTTAGTCAATCACATGCTGATCTTACAAACATGAGGACCTAAGTTATCCCCAAACTACATACCAAAGCCAGGGCATAACCTATAACCCTGGCACTGAGGAGGCAGAGACAGGTGGACTGTCCTGACTGGTCAAACAGCCTCTCCTAACCAGAGAGCTCCTAGCTAATGACAGCAATAACACGTGATATCCGCTGGCCTCCAAAGGCACATGTGTACACACATGGGCATACCATGAGAACATAGACATGCATAAAACCCATAGAAGATTATATTATCTTATTCCATTAATATAAAGCTTAGAAGAAATTATATAGATGATGAAATTAATCAACATTTATTTTGAATTTATAGGTCACACTTTTCTTTTAAAAAGTAAAAAAAAGGGGCAGGGATATAGTATCTCTAAAAGTTGTTTCGTTGCCTCTGTGTGTGCCTTGGCATTAATCCCCCAAATAAATGAGTATATTGTAATATTTTAATGTAAAGGAAAAATTAACTCAGTATATCCTCACCAGCTTCTTTCCCCTGAAATGTCTAAAAGGCACAGAGAATGTTTTAGCCATTCACTGACAGAGACACCCTTGAACTGCACTGCTAATTCTCTCAGGATCCCTCTTGCTAGTGACTGAATTGCCCTCCTGTGGTGTGAAGGCTGAGTGAGCCATGAGGAGATAACTCCATTAAATATAATTGCATTACATGTCATGTGACTGTCCTATTAAATATTAGTAAACGTTCCTTTCTTCACTTAGTAAGTTCTAATCTTTCCCTCCTGTGCGTGCTCTAGCTGTGAGTCTTCCAGTTTGGAGGTTGCTGGTTTCAGACCACCTATGGTACAAAATATCTTCATGGATAAAGCCTGGAGTGGAGGAAGGGGCCAGATCATGAAGATAATTCTAAATTACTGGAAGACAACAAGATTTTTATCCCATCTAAACTGAGAAGCCTGTGACATCCTTCAGGCAAATAAGAAAAATTTCAAACATCCTTGTGTGGAGACTAGGTGCATACAGCCAGTGTGCAGCCTTGGAGAAGAGGTGGCCTGAGTTCAGATGGGGTTACTACAATGGAGAAAAAGGGATTTCAGAGGCATGCAAGCAGCAGAATCCAAATATGCTCAGGCAAGAGACTCGGTCAGCCTTGGTAGCGGATGTGATATGGGAAGGGATGTAGAGAGGTATTGTAGTGACCCCAGGTTTCTGCTCAGGTTTCTGGCTGTATAAGGAGGAAGTCTGGAGGCAGAGAGGGCAATGGTGAAGTCAGCTTTGGGGCATTCCAGGCTGGAGGTGCTCAGAAGGTATCTGGTAGGCAGGTGAGAATACAATGTTGGTGCACGGCCCTGAATCTCAGTCTGCCTGGGTGCTGCAGCCCATTCGTGGAAAAGGCTGTCTTTATCTTCTCCCTGATACCTGACACTTTCCTCCTGATCATAATGCTTGAGGAAGACTGAAAAGGACAGCCAGTCCTCTCCTTCTCGTGACTCTATATCAAGGTCTGCAGTGAATATTCTTCTAGGAAGAGGAGCCTACTCACCCTTCAGGCTAATATCCCTGGCGGTTTATGCTGCAATCTCTCCTTCACAAATATGAAACGGTATTCAACACTTAGTAATTTTTTTTAAATCTTACATCACGTCCTGAGCTAGAAACAGATACACATCGACACTTAAAAATGACTCGTGCCTTCGGCTCATGGCGAAAACATGGATAAGCACAGTTATAACGTGACACGGTCACTAGAGTTACAAGGGTCTAGCTGAACTTCAGGGAGGTTTGGAGGGTGAGACTGAAAGGGGGGGGGAGTGCAAGGGAAGAGGAAGATTTAGGTCTGACAGTGGTGGAGGTCTAAGAAGCAGCTAGTCAAAGCTAGACAAAGACTGCGGTACAGGTCTAAAGAAAAGACAGTGCAAAGACCGGTGGTGTGAAGGAGCCTGGCATGCTGATAATAAGTGGGTGCAGACCAATTGGTGTGGATGGACTGTAATGCAGAAGGCTGGGCATGTGTGAGGTAAGTCTGGAGGGAGAGTAAGTGGTTTGTGTATAGAGAGAATGCTAAGTCTTGCATGGAGTATAATATTCCACAGGCAAGAAAAGTCCTTCTCTCATCTGTTCTTTTTCTGCTAGAAGGACATTAACTACTTGGAAACTGAGAGGCAGTGATCCCAGCAGCATCATGGGGATTTAGGAAAGGACTCCGCTGGCTGGTGAGGATGTTTGCAACTGGAGTAAACGAAGCTGTGTCGTCAAGGGCTGGGATTTCAAGGCCAGCCTAACCAACTCTAGCTGACATGGGGCTCAAGTTCCAGCCCCATCGGGATGTAACGGCTAGGGGGCCTGACACAGAAAAGTTCCATGGCTCACGATGAGATGAAAGTTGATAGGGTCTGGATCCTGGGCATTGGCCTAACTTCAGTTCCTGCTTAAAATAGATAATTAACTCTCCTGGGTGGAGCAAGTTAGGTCTACAGGACATGGACATGACCAGGTTCCTGGGAAAGCAGCCACCATGGCAGGAGCCACGGAGACCACCAGGATACAGAAACTTGGGGCACAGATGAATACAGATGAAAGAGAGAAGGTGTGATAGCAAAGATGCCCATCGCTCCTCCAACACACACACACACACACACACACACACACACACACACAGTGGGAGGCGGGGGGCATGCATTCCTGTAATGATACACTGGGCTTCTGGGTTCATTGATAAACTCTGTTCTTGTGACAGTTGACTTGGATATACATTCACCACTTCATGAAGAAAGGAACCCAGACATAATTCTCAAACTTCCCATAAAAACGGCCAGATTTCATAGCATCTTAAAAGCTACATAGGGGAAGAATTATTACTTTACATACCACTAATATGATAAAACACCACTGATCCTAAGAGCCAGGCAACTTCTAAGACATTGAATGGGTGTCAGTCCTGTTGGCAAGTGACTATTCTCCCTCCATCCTGGGCACTTGCTAAAGAGCACTTCCTAACCACTTCGTGGTGTCCTACAGTCACGTGACTAATTCTGATTAATGAATTGTGAATGAAAATAACCAACTAATTACTTACAAGTTTGAGGCCATCTAGGCACCCATTCATGCATACAGGCTGTTGGCAGAGTGGAAACCAATGCACGACATAGGACTTGCTAGCACAGCAGGACCATTGAGACCATGTCAGCTCTAGTAAACCCTCTTTGGGCTTCTGCAAATGGTTGAGACTCTAGGGAATGAGCTGTGAATACACGTGAAAACCTGGAGACAGTGGACTCTACTCACATCTGTTTTTCTTGTCTTTCCCTTGCTGCACCCATAAGTTCTTGTCGGTATGGACGTGTCTTAGTAATATCTTGATTCCATTGACCTTATTCCAAACTACACCTAAGGGTAGTCAAGTAAGCACCATGCTTAATCTGCACTGTAGCCATGGCTGGATTTGTAATCAACATGGAAATAAATTTCTGGGTAGGAGGCAGGATATAGAGGCTGCGAAAACTGGGGGGAGGGACTAAGAATGGAGAGGAGACCTTCACCAGGAGTGCAGTTGAAGCCTCTTGCCAGCAGAGACATAGAAGTTCCAGCGTCCTGCTACACTGGATTCAAATATGTACCAGAAAATACTTAAAGCACATTAGTGTGACAATTGGCAAAATCTGAATTCGTCTGTAGCCTAGAACAGGATAACAAATGTATCAATGCAAATTTCTGAGGGTTTTTGTTTGTTTGTTTTTGTTTTTTGTTTTGTTTTGTTTTTTTGTTTTGTTTTGTTTTTCAAGACAGGGTTTCTCTGTGTAGCCCTGGCTGTCCTGGAACTCAACTCACTTTGTAGACCAGGCTGGCCTCAAACTCTGAAATCTGCCTGCCTCTGCCTCCCTAGTGCCGGGATTAAAGGTGTGCGCCACAATTTCTGAGTTTTTGATAACAGCATAATCTTTATATAAAGTTCTGCCCTCATTTCATAAAATGCACGTTGAAGGATTTAGGTGTAAAGGGGCCTTATAGAAAATGTAACTGTTGGCGACTGCAAAGAGAGTCGGAAGAATGCTAACAGCTTGGGAATCTCGAGCATAAGGGGATTCTTAAATATTTCTGAAACCTTTATATAAGTTTGAAAGTATTTCAAAATATATTTTTTAAAATGAAAAATGGAAAAATTTTCAGGGACTATATAGGTTCAAATATTTGAATTATTTGAAAATATATATATATTTGAATGTGTATATATATTTGGAAATATATATTCAAATATATACATATGTATGTATGTATATATTTATATATATAGTCAAAAATCCATGGAATCCTGTACAGGGTGGACTGAAGGAAGGTTGCAGATAGGAGGTTTCGTTTGTTTCTACTTATACTCAGTATGGGCCCAGGGCATCTTTGCCAAAGTACATCTCCTGTAATGTAATCTTTTCTAATATAATTCCACAAAGCCTACAGGCTTTAAATGCTGGTTCTCTGCATATGCCCACACATGCATTCAGATACTGAATTCCTGTGATACTCAGTATGATCTATCTCTGAGCATCTCCTCAAGTCACACCACCCTAGGCACAGAAAGCCCACCTTGTGCCTCCAACAAAGACTCTGATTGTTCACCTGATGGTGCCCGCTCTCCAGCTTTCCCAACAGCTAAGAAACCAATCAATTACACAAGGCCTCAGTCGGGTCATTGCACACTTTGGCTTTTAACCGTGTTTGCCCTCATGCTTGGTTAGTATCTAATAGGGAAGGAAACCTAGAGCAATATATAGCTCTATATATAGGACCCTTAATATATAGGACCCTGATATAGCTGTCTCGTGTGAGGCTAGGCCAGTGCCTGGCAAATACAGAAGTGGATGCTCACAGTCAGCTATTGGATGGAACACAAGGCCCCCAATGGAGGAGCTAGAGAAAGTACCCAAGGAGCTGAAGGAGTCTGCAATCCTATAGGTGGAACAACAATATGAACTAACCAATACCCCCAGAGCTCATGTCTCTAGTTGCATTTGTAGCAGAAGATGGCCTAGTCGGCCATCATTGGGATGAGAGGTTCCTTGGTCTTGCAAACTTTATATGCCCCAGTACAGGCAAGACGTGGGAGTGGGCGGGTGAGGGAGCAGGGCGGGGAAAGGGTATAGGGAACTTTTGGGATAGCATTTGAAATGTAAATAAAGAAAATATCTAATAAAAAAAATAATCCAGACACCATAGTGGGAAGAGGCTCTACAACAGGCATCCACTAGCTCGGCGAGTTCATGCAACTCATTTATGTTGTTCTCACTCATAAAACCAGGAATTGGAGCCGAATCTTCATGAGAATGGTAATAATGGTTCCGTTTACCTTCACGAATCACTGTTATTAAAAATAGCATCCCTCTTCCCCTGGAGAAGTTGTCTGTCCATGAACATGCACCTTGTTCTGCTAAATAAAACCATCAGCTATTTCACTGCATTCGCAAAGTTGACCTTGGTTTGAGTTCATGGCATTGACACGGCTTTAGCCAAGGGAAGGATTACAGCTAAGAGGCAGAGTTCCCACACCCAAGTTCTATTTTATAGCAACGCCTGCCAGCTTGGCTATGTTTAGCTTAAACTATTTCTGGATGTGTAACAGTTAATCACCTCTCCCAGTGAAAAGTTAAAATAGAAGAAAATACTAGAAAAGGAAAATAACAACATTTGAAAGGCCCGTGGTCACTTCTTGGTGCCCCTGAATCCCCCCGGATTCTTCTCCACTCCCGGGATCTCCCTGCTCTCACTGTGACAGCAATTATACATCTCTGCGTCTGGAGGCTCAGGAGTCCATCACTCTCAGCACTGGCAAAGCATTTGCAGTTCCAAGCTGTCAAGTTGTTGAGATAGCCGTGCCCAGTTTCGCATGAAAGGCAGGATTTGGGCATATGCATCTTAGAGTTATTTTTTAGGCTCTGCCTTTCCCCTTGGGCCATTCATCTATGCTAGTCTTTGGCTCTTTTCCCCCTATATCCAAATGTCTAACACATCATCCCTCCTCTTCATGACTATTAAGCAAAACTCTGTCTACTTTTTACAGATTTTACCTTGATATCATTGTTACTTTTCTCAAAGGAAAAAAAAAAATCTAAGTAAGTTATGTGCTTGGTTTCCCCTGCGAGGCCAGAGGAGGGCATACAATGGGAGTCTCACATCCAAAGGAATGCAAGGAATCCCAAAGATGGGCATGGGTGCCTAAGAATTCTTTCTATAACAGAGAACAGGCACAGTGAAAATAGGCCATGTCCATTGGGACAAGCAAGATAAATGGAACCTGCATCCTCGCAGACCCCTAAACGCTTAAGCTTTCCAAATAATACAAATAGTCCAATACCTTTAATCATTAAATATTAGAAATGCCCTCTCTCCATACTGTGTTAGATTTTAACACATTATTTTTTATATTATAGCACCAACAATATGAAAATGAGAAACAGAAAAAAATTAGGGTATAGTGAAAACCCAGAGTTCTGTCCTATTTGCTCTCTTGTGTTTCCTCATCTCTTCCCAATCGGGTGCGTGCGTGTGTGCATGTTATGTGTTTGTGTGTGTGTGTGTACACATGTGTGTATGCAAATATATGCGTGCGGTGTGTTATGTGTTTGTGTGTGTGCACACACATGTATGTATGCAAGTATGTGCATACGTGTGTGTGTGTGTGTGTGTGTGTGAGAGAGAGAGAGAGGGAGAGAGAGAGGAGAGAGAGAGAGAGGAGAGAGAGAGAGAGAGAGAGAGTGTGTGTGTATTTGCACCTACTTGTGGTTAGAGCACTGATCTGTTTCCTGATGATTCCTTTATCTCACTGTTTCTCTTTAACCTGAGTGTTGGCTCTCAAGGCCTAAGATCCATATTTAAGATCCTTGGAAAGACTCTTCATATGTGTGGTTTATGCTGCCACCCATGAGAGGCACATGATACCTGGTTATACTTCCAGGAACACAAATTTCTCGTTGAAAAGTATTTTTTTTCATACAATATATTCTGATCATGCTTTGCCCCTCCTCCCAGATCTTCTCCATGCCCGTTCTTTCTCTCTCTCTGTAGAAAACAAACAAGGAAACAAAAGAAAAAGCCAAGAAACTCTCTCTCTCTCTCTCTCTCTCTCTCTCTCTCTCTCTCTCTCTCTCTCTCTCTCACACACACACACACACACACACATACACACACAGAGGGAGAGAGAGAAACACAAACACACACCACATAAAATTGGAAAACACCATCTAAAAGCAAAAGATCATTAAAACAAACAGCAGAACAATTAAAATGCTCACACAAAACAATAAAAAGAGAAAATATAAGAGAAAAAATATACAAACACCATTGAGTTTGGTGTTGGCCATCTACAGCTGGGCCTGGGACCTATCTTCAAGTGAGACTCCTTTGAAAAAAAATTTATTTTTTCCTTTGCAAGTTTATGTCAGTTGCAGATAGTTTTTTGGTTAGGGGTGGAGCCCATGCTCATTTCCCTTCTCAGCATGTGGGCCCTGTGTGCCTTGAACCTGCAGACCTTGTGCATGCCGCCACAGTCTCTGTAACTCATATGTGTGCCCTTCCTGTTGTGTCTGTGTGTTTGTTACCACATACTGCAGGAGGAAGCTTCTCTCATGGTGGCTGAGGGAGATGCTGATCTGTGAGTATATCAGAATGTCACCAGGAGTCATTTTTCTGTTTTCCCCTAGGCCTAAGGCCTAACCACCCTGAGGTTCTTGGCCACGTAAACAGTGTCAGGTATGGGGGAACCCAAATTCGATTACTTAGAAAAATATAGTCAGTATTCCTTTCTATTATACTACATATACATTCTTTACAACCACCATCTCTGTAAAATTGAACAAAATCCACAAGGCTTAAAGAGAAAACAGAATTAGGGATACAAATTACAAGGTTTTGTGAGCTACATATACTAAAAATGATGTAAGTATAATAAATGACTTAGAGATAATAAAAACAGCAACAACTGTAATACTAACCCTGAAAAAGTCCCAGTAGAGCCGGCACTTGTGCATCACAGGGAGCCTACTGAAACAGGCTCGTCTGAGACAGAACGTAGAAGTTTAATACCAGATATAGATGGGGATAGCTTGTCGTACAGTCGGTGGCATGGAGTAGCAGAGAGACTGGAGGCACGTGCATTTGAGCATCTTCTGCACCTTCCATAGGACTAGCCCACTTGGGGCACAATGCTTTCTATTTGTTCTGTACACAGACATGCATAAGCTTGTATGCTAATACATAATGCTTAAGGTGTGCCCTCCTACAGCAATTGCATTGAAAGCGTGTTCATTCAAACAAATACTTTGTCAACCTTATCACAATTACACAATTTGGTACTTTCCTTCATCTGTTCATTTTTCTTTGTTTTTTTTGTTTGTTTGTTTGTTTGTTTGTTTGTTTGTGTGTTTGGGTTTGTATTACTTGTTTGTGTCTATGCATGTATGCGTATGCACATGTGCATTGGGTGGCCAGCTGTTGATGCTGTGTCTTTCCCTGTCACTCTCTACCATAAGTCTGGAGATAGGTCTCTCACTCCGTCTGGAACTCACTGCATGAGTCAGCAACCCCAGGGTCTCCCATGTCTGTTCCCTAGCGCTGGGATTATTGAGTACGCACTTTCTTACCTAGTTTCCTATGTGGGGAACAGGGATCTGAACTTGGGTCCTCATGCTTATGAGGCAAGCACTTTACTGACCAAGCAAACTCTTCAGGCCTTATCTTCCTTTCTGGATCAGTCTGGTTTAATGTGAGTCAGTTTTGTTCTTGCCCAAGAACAAGGTGCTGCTTTCATTGAGGTGTTCTATTGCTTGGCTCTCTGGTCTCTTATTGTGCTCGGGTACTATTGGCCCTTTCTCACACCTCATTTGCATGTAATTCATTCACAGTTTTTCTAGATTCCTGTGGTAGAACTTTTAGTTGACTTCTTGTCCACACTCTTTTCTAAGTTTTTACCTACATTTTTCTCTACTGTTTTAGCTATATTTCAAATGTAAAGGTTTTTTTCTTTTCCTTTTCTTTTTTATATTTTTTTTGCCAACATTGTATTAAAACATGGTGTTGGATATTTCTAAATCTATAATAATAAATATACTTTCCCCTCCTTTTCTGTTGATCATGGCAAAAATCTTGGTGTGTGTGTGTCTGTGTGTGTGTGTGTGTGTGTGTGTGTGTGTGTGAGAGAGAGAGAGAGAGAGAGAGAGAGAGAGAGAGAGAGAGAGAGAGAGGAGATCAGGGTGCACTGCACAAATGATTAACAAAAAATATTATGTTGAGGAAGAAAGAGAAGAGAAAAAAATTAGGATGAAAAATTATTTGGACAAATAACAGCAAAAAAAAATCTGCCAGAGTTGGCAGAGGCACACAACTGCAGGTCCAAGAAACTGAGTGAGATTCAAATCCAGTAATCCCACCGAATCCCGTGCCGGCATGCATCCGCAGTCAGAGCTGTATAAGCTCCGGACAAAGAAAAACGTCTTGAAAGCAGGGCAAGGAAAGCTCCACTTACCTACTGCACAAAATCAGTTCAAATGATCTTAGGTTTCCAGTCAAAACCGTGTAAAGCAGACGGAAGTGATCCATGCTCTCCTGGTGCTGAAAGAAAGCAGTAATCAGCCAGGAGTACTGTATCCAGAAAGAAACCGTCTTCCACGGATGAAGAAAAAAAGTACAGACTCTGTCAACTGAAGGAAAAATAAGAGATTTGCCTTTAGAATACCTACCCTGAAGAATTTCTCTAAAGAGAAAAGAATAGCAAAGGAAGAATTGTTGAGGTGAGAAGGGACAATTGATGGGGTAAAGGATGCCTTCCTTCCTTCCTCTTCAGTTTTCCAAGTCATGTTTGATGGTTGAAACAGAATTATCACATTCTCTGACACGGCTCTCAGTGTATGTAGATTGTTTACATTCTAATATTTGTTTATGACAACTGAACTTGGAGAAGGGTGAATGGCTGTGGCCTGAGCAGATGTTACCAGTGCCCGAGAACCACAGCATCCATCGTTAAATGCACAATCTTTTCAGCAACAGAGAAGCCTCTGAGCGAGACCCACGTTAACGACTTCACATAGGACAACAGGTGGAGATTTTTGGCTGCTTCTGGCCTTTTGTTTTGTTTCAAAGAAGTAAATGGGTAAGGATGAAAATAGAAGAATACATGTTATGGTGGTTAGAAGGAAAGTGGCCCCCAGAGGCTCGTCGCAGCTGGCACTTTTGGGAGAGATGGCCTTGTTGAAGTAGGTATAGTCTTGGAGGAAGTGTATCACTGTAGGCTTTGAGGTTTCAGAAGCTCAAGCCAGGCCCAGTCTCTCTCTCTGTCTCTCTTTTCCTCTCCCTCTCCCTCTCCCCCTCCCCCTCCCCCTTCCCCTCTCCCCTCCCTCTCCCTCTTCCCCTCC
>NC_034595.1:37425098-37431096 GCF_900095145.1 Mus pahari | reverse complement strand
CTCTCTCCCTCTCTCTCCCTTCCTGCTGTCTACTGATCCAGATCCAGAACTCTTGGCTCCTTTACCAGCACCATGTCTCTCTGCACACCACCAGGCTTCCTACCATGGATAAACCTCTGAATCCCAATTAAATGTTGTCCTTTATAAGAGTTGCCTTGGTCATGGTGTCTCTTCACAGCAATAGATACCTAGAATCATGAAGAGAGAGAGGGATCTGAAGGCAGGCATAGTAGAGCAATAAGTGAATGAAAGACAGACAGACAGACAGACAGACAGACAGACAGACACACACACACACACACACACACACACACACCATAAAAGCAGAAGGGAAACTATGGAGAAGCTGAATGAGAACATTGGGAACAGAGAAAATGGCCCCGAGTGAGCAATGAGGTGACAATGAGTTTGAAAATGTCATAATAAAAATCATCAGTTTTCTTCTATATTAACTAAAAAAAAATAATTAAAAAATTTTAAAGATATAAGTACAGGCCAAGTGACTATGAGAACATTGAGTCCTTGGAGATATAAGGAATCTATTCTAGAATTGTACTTTAAAAGATGACCCAAATCTCTCTCTCTCTCTCTCTCTCTCTCTCTCTCTCTCTCTCTCTCTCTCTCTCTCTCTGTATATGTGTGTGTGTGTGTGTGTTCTCTCTCCCCCTCTCTCTGTGTGAGTGTGCATGTGTGAATCTCTCTCTCCCTCTCTCTGTATGAGAGTGTGTAGTGTATGCCCACGTATCCAGGTGGAATTCAGTAATCCATGCTGGATGTCTTCCCATATAGCTCTCTCTACCTTGTTCTTGAGTCAGAGTTCCTTGCTGAACCCAGAGCTCAACAGCCTTGGCGATCCTCCCATCCCTGTTTTCCCAGCACAGGGGTTACAGGTGTGGTCCACCTTGGCTGGCTCTTTAGATGGGTGCAGGGAATCAAGACGCAGGTCCTTGTGGCTTACTAAATTATCTCCTCAAAGAAATGGATCTTTAGCTGGTGTCCAGAGGTTTCATCAGATGCGAGGACATGAATTAGACCCAGAGCCTAGTGAGACCTAGGACAGCACGAG
Source organism: Mus pahari (assembly GCF_900095145.1). Lineage (NCBI taxonomy): Eukaryota > Metazoa > Chordata > Mammalia > Rodentia > Muridae > Mus > Mus pahari. Next base: position 37,430,030 of record NC_034595.1, on the reverse strand, counting down.
GCACGTGAACACAGTGCCTGATGGGTAAATAGGTCAGCCTGGCACAGAGCTGCTCTGAAAGCAGCTGTGAAGAGGCTCTGACCTCTGGGGAATGCTCTCCCAGGTATCGCCACGGATTATCCAGGTTCACATCGCCTCAGAATAAGCCATACTTAACACATGGTTACTGCTTCAGTAACTGTGGAAGGTCATTTGGCAATCTCCATCTTTTATGCCCTTAGTCTCAAGTTGAACATGTCCTTGGCCTTGTCCTGACTTTAAACCAGAGGTGCCAGGGGTGTTTGGGTGCTCGGATCATCCTCTGGCCGGGACTCTAGGCGGTTTTATGCTTACTCATTTAGAGGTGAGGGGGTGACCCAGAAGCTTAAGGGAAAGATGGTGCCTCCTGGTCAGAAGAGCAGGGTCTGTGTCTACGTGGAGAGGTATCATTGCCTCCACCCTTAAGTGTTAACCCAGTCTGGATCCTCAAACACCTAGTCAAAGACCCAGGAAAAGCCTACTCCTATCCCGCCCCCCAAACCTCCACACCCCCACCTGGGGTTCACCTCAAGCCATGCTAAAGAGATCAGAGCCATAGGTAACCCTTTAAGGAGATAAAGTACTTTTCCTGCCATAATTCCTATCTCTAGCACAATCCCCTTGAGCCACCATGAGGTTTGAATGGGACCAAGACTCAGAACAGTTTAGAGTTTTCCTTTTTGTTTTTTTCTTCCATCTTTTTCCTTCAGTTGCTGGCCAGAGTCTGTTTTTGTTTTTGTTTCTTGTTTTGTTTTGTTTTGTTTTTCTTCCACTCTGGCCTTTCTTATTCTTATTCTTGCCCACCCTGTAGCTGCTTGCCCACCCTGTGGATGAGCATGCTGGTTTGACTCAAACAGCCTGGCTCCCCACCCCAACCCCCACCCCTGCCCCACCCCCACCCCATCCCACCCCCTTTTGCTTACTAGCTCCCTCTTCTAGGCAACTGCTGAGATTTGCAGCTTGTCTGCTTTGGATTTTTTTCTTTTAAATCATAATAAAATTGTCCTCGAACTTCATGTAAGAATCCAAGAAAGTGGGGCCGGGGGCCATTCCTCCAATTGGGCCTGGGAGAGCAGAGATGAGATACAGATTTTAAAAGATGTTAACTCCAGAATCTCTGAGGCTATAGTGAGTTAGCTACGTGGAGTCAGAGAGGTGCCCAGCCACTGAGCTGGTAAGGCATATTAAAAATAATGCTGTGTGTGTGAGTGTGTGTGTGTGTGTGTGTGTGTGTGTGTTCCATTTGTGAATCTAGAGCTCTTGAGCAGGTGCAGAGTCACATGTACACCCGCTGGGAGTGCAGGGCGGCTTAATAATTTACCACTTCAAGGATTCTCCGCAGCTGCGCAGTAAGGATAAATTACCTCCAAGATACTCAGGAGAATCAACCCTTTAGTTTTCATCTACATGAGTGAACACTAAGGCTGAATGTGTGACCTACCTCCAACTTTCCATTTCTGAGTACACGTGTTTCAGTACCTGTGCCTAACTGGTGTATATCACCATCTCATGGATGATGATGTGGGAAGTGGGTCGGACCGAGGTGCTTCCAATAAAACAAAGCAAAACAAGAATAACACCATCACCACCACCACCACCACCCAAAAAAAATCAAACCAGGTAACTTAACTTATAGGGAGCAGCACGTGGACAAGCAGCGTTGCACATAGGGGAACACTCAGCTCATTACACTCCTTAAGGCACACCTATTTCTAGAGTATGAGAATATATAAACTATGATGCATAAAATTAGTATTTGAGGTCTGCGGTGGGGGCTGGGCTGTATCTTTTCCGAAAGCTCTAGAGTGCAATAATTTTCAAAAAGATAAAACCATCCTTATGCCCATGAAAGAGCCTGTCAGTCATGCCTCGGAGTTCCCTGCCCCACCTCCTAAGATAACCAACTATTTGAATCCTGCAGCTCAAAAGTGTGGTGGAGTGGGCTGGTGGAAAACCCTCAGGCATCACTGGCAGCCTTTATTATTATTATTTTATTAGATATTTTCTTCATTTACATTTCAAATGCTATCCCAAATGTCCCCTATACACTCCCCAACCCTGCTCCTCTACCCACCCATACCCACTTCTTGGCCCTGGCATTCCCCTCAATGGGGCATATAAAGTTTGCAAGACCAAGGGGCCTTTCTTCCCAATGATGGCCGAATATGCCATCTTTTGCTACATATGCAGTTAGAGACACGAGCTCAGGGGGTACTGGTTAATTCATATTGTTATTCCACCTATAGGGTTGCAGACCCCTTCAGCTCCTTGGGTACTTTCTCTAGCTCCTCCATTGGGGGCCCTGTGTTCCATCCAATAGCTGACTGTGTGCATCCACTTCTGTGTTTGTCAGGCACTGGCATAGCCTCACAAGAGGCTGCTATATCAGGGTCCCTTCAGCAGAATCTTTCTGGTATGTGCAATATCGTCTGGGTTTGGTGGCTGATGATGGGATGGATCCCCAGATGGGGTAGTCTCTGGATAGTCCATCCTTTCATCTTAGCTCCAAACTTTGTCTCTGTAACCCCTTTTATGGGTATTTTGTTCCCTATTCTAAGGAGGAATGAAGTATCCACCCATTGGTCTTCCTTCTTTTTGGTTTTCTTGTGTTTTGCAAATTGTATCTTGGGTATTCTAAGTTTCTGGGCTAATATCAACTTATCAGTGAGTGCATATCTAGTGACTTCTTTTGTGATTGGGTTACCTCACTAAGGATGATATCCTCCAGCCTTTTTAGAAGCAGCATGTGGGGTCAGGCTTCAGTGACAGGGGAGTACCAAACACTTTCTGATCTACTTACCTGCCGCTTCCTTCTGAGACTCAGTCATTCGCCAGTCCAGGGACTACAACGGTTCCAGGAGAACAAAAATGAGTAACAGGTTCTTCTCTCTCCGTACAGTTCACGGTCTGCCCAAAGAGGCATGCACTTAAAGAAAAATAGCACGGCATCCACAGTACTGGTGATAAAGGGACACCGCTGCTACCCCGGGGCAGCGCCCTGCGGGATGCTTTTCCTGATTTCCTTGTTCTGCATTTCTTATGCTTCCAGGAAGCCAAGCTCTTTCTGAATACTCCTTAAAGCAAGCAGAACCTCGACTGGGCCAGCGCCGCTCATCCCAAGAATGCTGGCCTTCACTTCCTCCATTGGCCGCCAAGGTGCCTTGTGTGCCCTCGATGCTCTGCTTTGCTTGCCCACTGCCTTGGAGACCTGTGGCCAGCTCTTCTCTGTCGCTATGCTGGAGTGCAAGAGAAGGATTCCTTTTGTGGTAGTGTGTGTGTGAGATGCCTTCTTAGGTTCCAAGACAGTGATGCCTACTTGTTATTCAGCTGCCTGTCTGGAAGAATTGGGTCCACGCTCTCTGGGGTTTGATTGGGAGGCATCTGGGTGGTACCACCTAGTTTTATGTTAAGAACTACTCCCCTCTGATCCTTCCCCTCCACCTCTTTCTGAGCAGGGTGCTTCTGCCAATCATTCCTGCTGCAATCCAGGTGCTGGAGTGGGTGTGTTTCCTTGCTGGAGATTTGTAAAATCTATCACCCATTTGACAACCTACAATTTTTGTTCTGTTATTCTCTGACACGAATATTTCTTGACACCCAGAACTCCCTGGTAGCATTAGGTTAGCCCCCTTCTCATGAAGATGCAGAACTACATAGGTGCCTGCAGACATTCCATCCTTCAGAGTCCAGATCAGGAGCGAGCAGAAGGCAGAATCCACAGAACTCCCTGTGGTCGGTCACAATGTCCCGCGTTACAGCAGTGGACAGAAACTCCAGCAACCCTTGAAACCTGCCAGAGCAAATGTTTCTTGTGCTTTCTGTTTTTATACCAGAACTACTAAACTATTTTAAATTGCACAAGAGAGAGGAGGAAGGGAAGACAATGACTGAGCTATTTTAGCACATATGTAAGTAAAACTTTATGGCACATTTGTAATTTAATTATGTTTCTGTTTGCTATCCAAAACATGTTAAACCGACAGTTAATGCCAGGAAGTCAGATAGGCCCTTGATGGGAAATGGGTGATTTGCTTTACTACATGGGGGAAATTGCAGAACAGCCCGTGGTTTTTAAAGAGGAGAATTTGTCAAAACCCTATCAGTTGTATCTTCTCAGAATTCTTACAGGGACTCTCACAGAACCTTGCAGGTTCCCTGTGGCAGCACCCGGGTGATGGCACTGCCAAAATTATATGATAGAAGTAAAAATTAACCCTTATGCATAATTTATGAATAATATCTTTGCATATAGTTTATGTATGCTATTATGAATAGAAAAAGCTTACGAGAGTCACTGACACATAGTCCCCTAACAAATAGCATCCTGGTTACTAGTGTCTGTGCTATGTATGGACACAGGAGGTGTGAACTGGCAGGTCACTGTGGTACCACGGGAAGGGAGTACCATGGATAGGATGCAAGCTTTTAGAAACATGCGCTCTACGCCCAGAGGGGAAGGAAAGAATTCTCCAGACACAGAGCAAGGCAAGCTGCATGCTTGCTGAAGCAACCCACATACACCCAAAGTTGTTAGAATGCAGGCTGGAAGTGGGGCTGAGGGACAGGTGGGACCAATACAAAAGCAAGCGCGGCCAAAGTTCCCAAGGGTACTGAAGTTCGCACTTTATTCTCTAAACGATGGGGTGAATACAGTTGGAGGGGAGAATGAAAACACACACACACACACACACACACACACACACACACACACACGATTTAGAAGTTCACTGAGCCAGTCAGAATGGCTAAGATTAAAAATTCAGGTGACAGCAGATGCTGGCGAGGTTGTGGAGAAATAGGAACACTCCTCCATTGCTGGTGGGATTGTAAGCTTGTACAACCACTCTGGAAATCAGTCTGGCGGTTCCTCAGAAAATTGGACATAGTACTACCGGAGGACCCAGCAATACCTCT
>NC_034595.1:37389500-37424188 GCF_900095145.1 Mus pahari | reverse complement strand
GTAAAAAAAAAAAAAAAAGAAGTTCACTGAGGAATGGTGGAAGGAAAGGACTGCGGAAGGGCGGGCCTGAGATGGGGAGGAAATTTTAGAAATGGAGAATCAGAAAGAGGAGGGGTCCAAAGCATGGAAGCAGGGAGCTGCCGAAGTGACTTCGTAGAAGGTAGAGACATGGGCTTTTTCATGATGGATCGCTCTGCAAATGTCCTCCCCAAGGATAATTCCTAAAAGAGGTTCAAATCTGTAGAAGGCAAGAAGCCACTGGACGCTGTCTTGAGCGTTAATTTTTGTCAGGGCTGAGGCTGAGAAAACCTCACCTCAGATTCAGATGTGCGGGCGCCGCTTAGTGGTCACTTTAGGAATTACAGGTATCATTACCAGGGACTGGCTGTTGTTAACTTGTCTGAAAATGACAAATGCCACCCTGGAGTTTTGTTGCCTTTTTCAGAGGAACAAAAAAGTGTTTAGTTGTTGCTGTTGTTGTTGTTGTTGTTGTTGTTGTTGTTAGGTTAAACTGGGTTTTTGTTTTGGTTTGGTTTTAGCTCTTTGCTTTTTGTTTTTGTTTTTAAAGCGGCTTGTCTCTGCTAAGATAATAAAATTGTCATTCCATTTGAAAAAGTCTGGGGTGAGGCCAGTAGGCCCTTACCCCTGGTGTTTGTGTAGGGCCTTGTAGATGACTCAACCCGAACAATGCTGCCCACCACAGGCTGACAGAGGGAGCCTCACTGCGTAGTGGTCCAGTGCTAGTTGGCACTGGGGGCTAAAAGGGTGTTAAGGTTGAAGAGCAGTTCAGCTTCTGCTCAGACTACATCTTCAAATACAGAGGCTGGTCCACTGTGGCAGCATACCTCTGGGACTCCAGCACTAAAAAGATGGGGGGGGTGAGGGGGGAGGATGAGAAGTTCAAGGACATTCACCTAAGTTAGGCAGTGAGTTCCCCTGCAGCCTTCACTATATAAGATTGTCTCAGAAGACAAAAGATAGAAAGGAGGATGGAGAGGAGGAGAAAGAGAAAAGGAAGAGGAGGGAAATAAAAAAGAAACAGGACTCTGGATTTAGCAACTCTCTTTCTCTTACATCCTTAGAATAGCCATTCTTCACAAATCTCCTCATTTGCTCTTTATAATTCCCAACAACAGCCTGTGTGCCACCTCCAGCTGTCACTGTGATCCCATCAAAGGTACCACTCATGGGGCATCAGAAATAGTCTCCTGTCAGCATGCGCTGACACTGCTAACCCTACCTCTCCAGTTAGTGTTTGAAAAGCAAATTAGATGTAGCCACTCCCCTGTTCATCATCTTCCTTCACTCTGAGGCAAAATTCCCATTGCTTGCCAGACCTGGTAGCCCCTACCTTACTGCCTGTTTTGGCTTCTGTTGCTTCCTTAAAGCCCTGTGAATATGCCCGCTGCACTCGCCGAGGTCAGAGTCTCTTTGCATCTGCAAGTCTAGACTGTTCTACCACTTATAGGATATAGTATGTACTCCAAACAGTAAAATTTACCATGCCTTATTTTGTTTTTCCATAAGATTTTATCTCTGACATTATGTGGCTATATATTTACTGTTTTGCATATATATATATATATATATATATATATATATATATATATATATATATTAATTTTTTTCCAGGCATATTTCCATGAAAACAAGGCTTGAATGTTCTCTGTTTAACTGTTAGTCTCAGCACCTAGAGTAACGTCAGGCACGTACTAGGTGGGCAAATACTGATTAAAGAATGACTACACCATTTCCTAACCCAGACCTATTGACACAACACATCTCCCTTCACAACACCCCTGATTATCCTGTAATATCCTACCGAATGAGAAAATGGAGCAGGCTTTGGAGCATGCAATGAGTGAGTACATTTTCAGTCCACCACCTCACCCTCCTTAGACACACGAGCTGCTCTCAGGAACTCAGCATCTGTACCTTTCTGCCCAAGGTGGGGGATTTGGTGTCAGTCATTCAGCAGTGAATTTCAGGAGGCAAGTGCAGGCCTGTCTTCACTCTGAGTGACCTCTATTTACAGCCCGTGATGCACTCACCTGGAAAAATCTAGCTTCAAATAAACAACTCATGATTCCAGATGGCTGGTCAAAAATCTCAAAATCAAAGTAACTTTGGCGCTACAGAAATCAAATAGTCACAGTGGGACACTCTAGCCAAAGACCACAGTGCCCTCTGCTGGCCATGGTACCTAACAAAGGCAGAGTGGACTATGAAGGAAGGATCACAAAGAAACCACCAGTTCATTAAACTAATGAAATTGCTATAACACATTTCTAGTTGTATTAGCTGGAGTTTTCGAGAAGAACAGAACTGATAGGATGAGTTTATATAAAGAATTTATCAAATCAGATTACTTTAAAATAGCAACAACGGCTGGCCCCTACCTGAGAGGCCGAAGGCCCCGTAGTCACTATCCTTGAGGCTCATCCCTCAGTAATTGGAGTAGTCCCACAATGTCTGTCTCTCACAGGATGACAGCTGAGAGAGATGCTGAGTCCAGGAAGCTGGGTGCCCTCACATTCCAATCTGGCACCAAAAATCCTGCAGAGCTGTTCATCCTTATCAACAATGGGAGCCTAGAAACACTGCTTTTGACACCAGAAAACGAAAGCAGTGGCAGAAGCCAGGGAAGCTAAAGCAGGCGGCAGGACAGAAGGCCAAGAGTTGAAGGCCAGTCATCTTCCTCATGCCCTGGCCTTTGCATCTGGACTGCGACACTCAGAGTGGGTCTTTCCATGCCGAGTATGGCACTCAGAATAGTTCATTGGGTGAGGCGCCCAGCTCAGAGGATTCTAACCCGTGTCAGGCCAACACAAAGTATCATACAATAACTCCAAAGAAACTTGGACATGGCTGTAACAGCAATGAACATTCAGCGTGTTTGCAAGGGGTTAGTGTGGGGAAGAGAAGTGTGGGTGCACACGGAACAGGAAACCTGATATAGTCTAGAATACAAGGTGGACACTGACTCAGCATGTGTGAGTCATGTGTGAGTCATGTGATACCTGAGCTGTCATTGACTTGGACATATGAAGGAGACAGAGCGTACATGGGAGTTACATCCCGGGATGACGCAGAAGCAGAAGGCAGAACATGCATGCAGAAGGGAACATGGCTAGACTTGAAGGCTGGGGTAATTACTTTTGGTAGCCTACTGACCAACCAATCTCCAAGCTGTTTTCTCTTAATAATTTCACTTTCTGAAAGCACCCCTCACTTTCCAAATGACTTTATGGCTAGAGAGGGTGATGTGACCCAGTCCTGACCAGTGGTTTATATAGAAAGGGATTTTCCAGAGGGATGACTGAGATACATTTTCTTCCAGAAGGCAGACACAAACAAGATGCCCATGAAGACAGACTACCACTTTCAATCTGCTTGCATTTCTTGTGTAGAGATGTAGCCTTGAATTTGCCTGGTGACAGTGACTGGAAACATTACGAGTGCTGTGGGGATGGAGCCCTAGGTGACACAGCAGGGTTGTTGAAGTACCCAAGTCCACCTGGATTTCTTGTCATGGAAGAAAATACAAACTTTATGGCCTCCATCACTCTTTATTCTGTTATTTACTCTCTTTATCTCTCTCCCTATTTCTCTCTCCCCTCCAAATCTATGCACTGACACATTCACACATTCTAGGGAGTGCTGATTAGTTTCCATCAGCTTGACACAAACCTAGGCTCCCTTGGAAAGTGAACCACCACAGAGGAACTACCGCCATCAGATTGGTCTGTGGGGCATTTTCTCTGAGTAGCCAGGGGAAGGAAGCTAGTGAGAAGCATTCCAGTGAGCTCTGCTTCAGCTCCTGACTAAAATTCCTGCCTTGAGTTAGTTCCTGCCCTGACTTCCTTCAGTAATGGACATTCAGCTAGAAGTATGAGATGAAATAAACCCTTTCCTTCCCAGATTGCTTTGATTGCATTTGATCAGCATTTTGTTACAACAGAGAAGCGAACTAAGACAGATGGTATGAGGAGCCAAAAGACAGTTTTAGGAAATCTATAACACCACACACACACACACACACACACACACACACACACACACACTTGCATTTTAAAAGCATTCAGTTTCTAGGGCTGGAGTGATGACTCAGTGGCTGTTCTTTGTAGAGACCCATGTTCCATTTCCAACACCCACACGGCAGCTCACGCCTGTCTATAATTGCAATTCCAGGGTATCTGACACCTTCACACAGAAATGCACGCCGGCAAAACATGAATGCACTTAAACTAAAATTAATAAACAATTAAAATGTTCAGAAAGAAACCAAAACAATTAAGATATTTCCAATGTTGTAAATGGAGATAGGGAAAGAGGCAGAAATTTAGGGTTGCTTTCTTTCTTTTTTTATTAGATATTTCCTTTATTTACATTTAAAATGTTATCCCCTTTCCTGGTTTCCCCTCTGAAAACCCCTTCCCCCTATCCTTTCTCCCTTCCCCCTGCTCCCCAACCCACCCACTCCTGCTTTCTGGCACTGGCATTCCCCTACACTGGGGCATCTAGCCTTCACAGGACCAAGAGACTCTCCTCCCATTGATGCCCAACTAGGGCATCTTCTGCTACATATGCAGCTGGAGCCATGAATCCCACCATGTATACTCTTTGGTTGGTGGTTTAGTCCTTGGAGCTCTGGGGGTACTGGTTAGTTCATATTGTTGTTCCTCCTAAGGAGCTGCAAATTGGGCTTGCTTTCTTAACTACTAAGAACGAAATGTGTGGGGATACACACACACACACACACACACACACACACACACATGATCTCAAGTTGGCGTTTGGGTAATGAGTTAAGTTGATGGGTTACTTCTTGATATGCAGAGTTTTAGAGAAGATTCTGATGGAATGGAAATTATGCATTAAGTTTAGGAGATACTGGGTGTTAGGTGCCAAGATGTGAAGCCAGTACACCACAGGATGTCTCTTGGAGCTCAGATAGAGCTGTACTTAAGATGAAGAGTTTAAATATACTTACACATAGCAGGGAATTGAAACCAAGAAAGGAATTTTTAAGAAGCACATGTGTAGAAAGAAGACAAGAAAAGAGGCTAAGAGATGAGCCTTGTGAGGACCATCCCTCACAGACAGATGGGAATAAAAGCCACAGAGATAAACCAGTAAGCGCAAGGAATCGTCAACAATGGCAGAGTGAAGCTCCCAGAAGGAGAACAAAGGGGAAAGAGGGGTCTTTGAAGGGATAAGCAAGCAGTAAGAGGAGGACAATGAGGTGACCTTTGTCCTGTGCTGAGTCCTCACGCTAAGCTCAGAGGTCAGAGGTCAGAATTAAGCCCAAGGGATGAAGAGGAGAAGACTTAACTTCTCTGTCCAGGAGATGCCTACGGAGGGACAAAAACTGAGAGACAATTGGGGAATGCCTGAACCGCAGAGGTCTTTATTTTCTCAAAACTGGTGACGGACAGTCCTATTTACATACTAAAGAGAAAGAACTGGACATAAGAGAGAAAGTCGGGTGAAAGCTGATGGGGCGGGTCTCAGGATTCTCTGGGGATCTTGCAAACAAATTTTTGAATCATAGCTTTTCCTAAAGTAACATAAATCCAAATCTCTGATGGGAAATTTAATTCCAGTCAATACTGGAGGACTTGATTTCTAGTGGGTTATGTGAGGATTCTACCACAGCATCAAAATATCTGGAGGAGACTCCAGCTGTCAACTACAGAGTTACAGTGGAACCCCACATTCTTTAGGAAAGACTGGGAGCCTTTAGGCCTGGAGAGTGAGCAACAGTCTGTCCATTTATTCCACAGACAACCTGGCATCCCATGGAGTGCTCCTGAGCCCCTTTACTGGGAGGAATTCAGTATCGTTCTCCCCTTGGTGCTCAGAAAATCACTCCTCTCTACAGATGGTAGCCTAATTGCATTATTTTTGACCCAAATAAGCTTGCTTTTCTACATGATGAAAAGTGAGAGTTACATGTGGCTGTGTTTCTCCATTTGCAAATGTTCCTAGACAAGCTCTTCTGTGAAAATGTAGGAGCGCCGCATGTCTCATGACTGTGCTAGCTAGAAAGACTTTTAAAGATGACATTGGCACTTAAGATCTGTACCACTTTTAAAATGGCTCACAATAATACAATGCTATACAATCTCAGGGCGAGAGAGTTGGATCATCACTTGAAGTGTTTATCCATATTCATGGTCTCCTCTCATGACAATCCTGAAATTCTCTTGTCCTTTTTACAATCTCATTTAGCAGTCAATTAGCTCTTCCAATTGGATGTTCTTTCCAAAGATTCACTGCCTATAAAAGTAATTTTATTTGTGTGATGTAATTGTCATCTCCAAGTCTAACGGTCTCTCTCTGCTAACCTAAGCCTGGTAGCATCTACCCTCCATATAGTCTTAGCTAGGCACAGAATGTTTTAAGCATCTGATTCTTATTGCTGATCTCTGGTTGGCTGATTCAATTCAGCGGCTCTGGCTCAATCTCCTTTCCAAGCTGACTGACTCAGTCTGGCTTGTCTCGCTCAGCCTCGTACTAACTTTGGCAATCTGTTCTAATCTTCTGGTTTCTTCTCATTCTCTGACTTGTTCTTGCTTCACCTGTGTCTAGCTTGCTCTCTCTCTGCAACCTGTCCCTGTACAACTGTTCCAGTAAACACTGCCCCGCCCTCGTGCTGATTAAGCAGCCCCTCCTCTCTCTGGCCTCATGGGAGTTGGGCATATCCTGTTCTGGTGAATTTTTCTCTGATTTGTCACTTACCTCAGAATTAAACATCACTTTCAAATGTGGATGCTTCCTTCTACAAACTAACTTTACCTTCATTGTTCAAGATTAAAGGATGTGTCTGTATTTCAGCCAGAGGAATTAAAGATGTGTTCTCAGGGCTGAGCCACACCACAACTAGAAACAGTTTTTTTTTTTTTCCCAGTAAACAACACAATCTCAAGGTTCACAGTACGTCCAAATACCCTGCAGCAACGGCACCATTCAAGAAGAAACTCACTCAACCTTGGTAACTAGTATCTTTTTGAGATGTGTGAGCAGTGGCCGTAAATACTGAATGTAATGGGAGAATGAGTCTTCCCCAGTGAAGATTCATGGGCTGTGGTGTGAACCTAAACCACATGGGTTTTCCAGTAAAACAGTCCAGTGCCAGGTGGGACACCGTTCTTTGAGTTGTTTAGTTGTAATGTAGGCACCCCTACAATGAAACAGGCTATTGTCATTTCTATTAGATGCCCACCAGAACTTCATAGAAAGACCCTGTTGCTGAAGGTATTACACAATTTGGTTTCAGGAAATGGAGAAATCAAGTCAGTACTGGTCAGGAAGTTTCCCTGCTACTGGATAGCTTTCATAGTACTACAAGGTGCCATGTAGGTTTCTAGGGAAGGGGGTGTCATCAACAACCTTACCCAGTGTGTACCATATAAGCTCAGTAATGACCAGCATACGATATTGGTTCAGTAGTGTTGTGGATTTGGTTTGTTGCTTATATTATGTTAATCGGGTTCCCAAATTACATGCGAATTCACATGTCTGCATGTAAGATGCTGCAGGTCCCTGCACCCAGTTGGCTGTAATTGGTAAATAAAGTTACCAGTGGCCAATGGCTGAGTAGGGAAACAGGGGTGGGGCTTTAGATTTCCCAGGCAAGGAAACCCAGGGAAGGATTTAGAATCATCATTGCCAGGAAAGGAATAAGATGCAGGATTGGGAGCTATCGAAGGGAGAGTATACAATCATGTAAGAGTCAGCGAGGAGCAGCCCCAGGGGCCCCTATTTGTGTTTGGGGTAGCAAAGATGGAATATGGATTTTTAAATAAGTAATAATTCAGAAGTATCAGAGGGGAGGTGTTAGCAACGTGGAAGTTTTGGAGTGACCCAGCCATTGTGCTGTTTAAGACATATTAAAATAGAAGGCTCTCTCTGTGTGTGTGTGTGTGTGTGTGTGTGTGTGTGTGTGTATGCAAGTGCACATGTCTGTGTGTAATAGAGGAGGTTTCATAAAGAACCTTCCATCACTTCTCTCCATCTTATTTTTCTTGAGACTGAATCTCTCACTGACCACTTCTCTGTTGCTGTGATAAAGCACTGTCTAAGAACAACTTTTATTACATTTTGTAGGTTACAGTCCATTACTGAGAGAAGCCAAGACCTGAGCTCAAGACATGAACCCGGACAAAGAGACTGAAACACAGACCCTGAAAGAATGTCACTCACTGGTTTGTTTTCCATGGACTTCCCAGCTTGCTTTCCTATACGACCCAGGATCAGTGGTGGTGTTGTTCACAGAGGGCTAGACCTCCTTCCCACTTCAATTAGCAATGAAGAAAATGACTCACAGACATGCTCACTGGCCAATCAGATGGAGGTAATTAATCAATCAATGTTCCATCCTCCCAGGTCATCTAGTTTGTGTCAAGTTGATGAAATCTAACCAGCGCTATGAATCTGGAGTTCACTATTTGGCTAGGCTGGCTGGCCAGTGATCTTCCTCTTGCTTCTAGCTCTCCGGTGTTGGGTTTTTGTGTGTACCATTACATCCGAAATTTATGTGGATGCTGGAAATTCATACTCAGATCTTCATGATTGTGTAGAAAGAACTTTACATTATCCCTGCACATAACATTTTCAGTGTCATAATATATTAGGCATGGAATGAAGACATGACCAAGTTTGAATTATTCTGTGGTTGTTATCTCCAAATAACTAAAGACTCAAATTGTTCTCATCCAATGTCATATACACTGAAATAGGTGCAAAGAGGGTATTTAGGAAAATGAAAGTGATTTTCTCATAAAGTTAAGCTCTTATTTAAAAACTCCACAGTATGGGTCCAAAAAACACACCAACGTCAGTCCTGGAAGCTATAATCTTGGTTTCACTTGTGTGATGACATCATGATTATTACGGGGTTTTCACTTTTTAAAAATACTTCATATATATGTTAAGGCACTTAAACCTTAACAATAAAGTACTTTTAGATCCTCATTTTACAGTTAAGGAAACTGAGGTGCAGAGGTGGTTTATCCCATATGACAGCTCTATGTAAAGGCAAGGCAGGAGCATTTCTGTGTCCTGAACTTGAGGAATACATCTGTCTTCTGATATGCTATCTGCTGTTGCACAAGAGGAGCTTTGCAGAGTTTTGGAGTTTTGGAGTTAGAAAAACCTGTGTTGTGATTAGGTGCCTCAGCTCATACATAGTGAGCCTGACATTTTTCTCTTGAGTCTGTTGCATGACTTAATATGTAGTCTATGAGATAATATAGGTGAAATAGCTATGGAAACTCTTAAGAAAGATTCCCCTCCCAGTAAAAGATTAATAGATTATTGCCTATATATTTTAAACAAGATACATGAAAATTTACTGGAGCAACAAGATACCTACCAAACAAAGCGAGAAAGTTTCAGTTAGATCTCACCATGTGCCTGTGTTTTCTTAAAATATGTCTGAATATGCATTCCTTCTTCCAGGAACTACTCACCTGGTAGTGGCCACAGAGGCTTAGCTCTCATGTGCACACAAACCCTCTGTGCAGGTGCAGTCATCACTGAGAGCCATACCAGTCCCCTGGGACTCGATTATGACAATAAGCAGGGACCACAATCACTAAAGTTACTATCAGGATAGTAATCAGACAGACATGGGCATGGACTTCTTGACTGGCCTCTCATTCATGGACCAGATACTTCTATCTTGTTGTGAGTTTTTTTTTTTTAAGAGTAGGAATCAGTCTACAATGTACAAAATTCTCTCTAAGAATTAATAAAATAGTTTAAAATAAAAGTAAGGTTTTAATCAGAGTAGAAGCTTTGGTTCAGATATGGGCATGGAAGACAGTAATTCCCCCCCCCCCTTCCCCATGACACTATACAAAAAATGAAATGAATGGAAACAAAACGGGCAGGTAAAACAACTTTGATAAAGCTGGAAGAGGAGTATAACCCCAGGTTACCCCTCAAGAAACATCTATTGTCTTTCCAAAGTACACAAAGTAGAAGCAGAAGGGGCACAGGCAGAAACTGTGCATGGAGAATGTAGGAGAGAGGGCCCAGACAATGCTGTGAGAACACACTTCCTGTAGGTAAGTGGCTTTCCTCTGTTGCACCAGATGAACATCCCTAAACATAACAAGAATTACTAAGGCTGGGGCAAGGAGGGCAGAAATGGATTGAGTGGAAGCTGTGTGGTGTGGTGGGGAGTATGCATGGAGATCACTTCAAACTCCCCTTGGACAGTCTGCAGTCTGGGATTCTGCTGAATCAGCCTATTAGAGGCAAGAGGAGTAAACCCTTTTCTGGGAAAAGTCAGCCACCCTTGACTGAAGCTACTACTGGTCAGCAGGTGCTACATCTCTCTGCCTCCAGGGTGGTAAAGTGTCATGCATTAGTTCCGCTGGAGCAGAGAGATGCAAGTGCTCTGGGAGACCATCTTCACACTGACGGAAGAGTTTGGTCATACTAGCTGAAACTGGGGGAAGATAAATGGCAGAGGGTCTCGAAAGCATTGAACCGAGGCTGCATGTGAGAAATACCAGTGTGAACTGGAAAATGCTTATGAGCATGGGGAAAGCTGTTTTGTGACTTGCATTTAAGAACCTGGAGACTGCCCTAAATACTACAGGGCTAGTCTGCAGTAGACAGGGGAGGATGTTGGAGCAATACTGCACAGAATTCCTAAGGGAAGCTTGATTCATGGAGGAGAACATAGTTGGATATTTCTCCAGATGGACAACTGTACCAGTATTATTTATCCATTTAATGAAAATTGCCTCAAATTTTGTACGTTACAGCATTACTCAGCAGTGTGAGGTATCCTGAAAATGGAGGGAGCAGGAAGGGTTGGCTGCACACACATATAAACTCATTGTATATAATTACACCTCCATAAAACGCCTCTTAAATGATCCCTTCTAAGCATACTGCTTATGCTGTGCTGGTTTGAAGGAGAATGGCCTCCATGTTCGAATACTCAGGTGGTGGAACTGTTTGTAAAAGAATAGGAGGTAAGACCTTGGAGGAGCTGTATCACTGGGATGGGCTTTGGGGTTTCACAAGCCCATGCCATTTTCCTGTTAGCTCTCTCTCTCTCTTCCTCCTACTTGCTGCTCAGGGTGTAAGCTCTCAGTTGCTGCACCAGCACCATGCCTGCCTATCACCATGTTCCCCACCATGATGGTCGTGGACTCAGCCTCGGTAACTGCAAGTCCCGATAAACTTTCTTCTCTAAGTTACCTTGCTCATGGTGCTTTGTCATAGAAGTAGAAAAGCAACCAAGACAGTTGGTGAATGTCACTGTTACGATTGTCCCAGAAGTTGAAATTTCTTGAGGGTGACTGCTCCAGGTTAGCTGCTTTCCATCTGAGGTCCAGTTAACAAAGGAAACAGAGCCCAAGGTGGTTCATTCACAGCGACTGCAAATGGCTGAATGGTTACTCCAATGGACCCACAATGCTGGTTCTTTATTAGAAGAGCAGAGACTTGGGTTTTCTTTCTGAAGATTACATTTCACTGGATATCAGTCTGACACTAAGACCTACTAAGAACAACCAATTAAAGGAGTAATATCTTGGGTGGAACATAAGGAGAAGGGAGATCTTAAGCTCTGCTACTTCAAAAAAAAAAAAAATCCCACAAAATTATTAGAGGTATTTACCAAGTTTTTTTTTTGTTTTGTTTTTAAATGGGTTAATTAATATGTGTATTTTGGCCACCAGAGGGCAATCTAGGCCCCAGGAAACTACTCAGGAGTGTGGGAGGAATGTAAAGGCCTAATGATGACCAGGGAGGTGGCACTGCAAATTTGGTGTCTGGGTATAGAGTCAGTCTGCCTCAGCTTTCATCAAATTCATGGGCTCCCTTCCTCTTGTCCTTGCTGGTTCCCACATAAGGTCAGATCTCTGATGTTCCTGTAAGAGACAAGGCTGTGACTTCTGATGTCTAGGACTGACCTATAACTCTACAATGCTTCTCTCTGTTATTGCAATGGAAACAGTTGTATGACAGAGTGACAGGAAACTGGTTCCTTCCTTCCCCCTTGTTTGACAACTCATGCTAACTTTCCTTGAATCATCAAACAATTTCCCAGGATAAAGCAGATTCACTTAGAACTGTGGCTTCGTAGACCACAGGCATGTGAATCTGGATGGGATGGGATGGGATGGGATGGGATGGGATGGGATGGGATGGGATGGGATGGGATGGNGGGATGGGATGGGATGGGATGGGATGGGATGGGATGGGACTGGATGCCTGTATAACATGAAGATCCTGGCCTGCCAGCAGGTGACAGAGTCAGAAATCTGTTGTCAGAATACAGGAAGATTGAGAAGAGCTTATGATCTCTGCTTGTACCCTGGCAGCATGTATCCTCGAGATCCATGTGGGATCCTGTGGGATCCTATGGGATCCTTGAGATCCTGTGGTAAGCATCAGTACAAACAAGCAAGGGTTCTGATAGGGAACCCTATAGTGGAAGCCTGGCCCTGCAGTAGACATTTCTTTCTCTGGTTCCATCACAAGGCATGGGGTTACCAGGAAAACATCAACCAATGACTGCAGGATGGGGAGAATCCAGGTAGATGGAGTCTTGGCACAGGTCTGTGGCACATTGCAGGTGAGGGTGGAAATGCATGTGTAAAGTCATACTGAACCGGTCTACAGACATTACTGTTTTGAGAAGTCAGAGCGAAATGGTAAGAAAATGCCTGTGAATGGTGGTCTGCTGGTGTAAAATACTTGTACATGGCCTAGTGCTTCCCAAACTTACCTCACGTGGGAAGTCTCTTGGGAAACTGCCACAATGTTTGTCTTAATAAGGTTTTTCTGTTGCTGTGATAAACACGACAAGCTAAAGGGATTGTTTGGCTAAAACGTTGTTGGGAGTGTACACAGCTCCTTCTTCCTCCTGTTGTGTGGAGGCCATGCAGCCTTTCCCTGTTGGTCTTTGGCTTTTCATTGGGCTGCACTTCTGACCCCTTTTTACTTCTGGTGGATGAGTTCAGCTAGCTACGAAAAATTGTCGTGTTTATAAGCTGCATCAAAGTTAATTAATGACATGCAAAATGACACTTTAAATTTGGATTGATTTATAATCAGTGAGATTTGATATAAGACTGTTACAGTATTGTTGCCATCTTCCCTCCCAAATGAAAAGCCTAGGTTTTTGTTTTTGTTTGTTTGTTTTTTGGTCTGTTGTTTGAATTATTTTCTTTCTCTTCTCCCATGTGTGGTAAATTGTATTTTTATATTATTAGCCTCACCATGAAATGATTTTGAAAGGTTACTGCAAAAAGAACTTACATTTTGGGGGGGTGTTTGGGGGGCAGTAGTTGAAAACATGAGGTGGTCCCCACTTTTCTCTTGTAAAATCAGGAGGGTCTGTATAGCCCTGCTGCCTCCAGACCCTACTTCTTACTGAGGAACTGTGAGCAGTGGAGAGTTTCTGGAGACAGAAAAATCCTTCCTTCCTCTCTGAATGTGTGACCACTGGTGGGTTTCCCATGCTCTAGTGCATGATACCACACCCAGGGACACAAGGCCATGCAGACAGCACTAACTGGATTTAAACACTTGAAGTTGGTTGAAAGGTAGGTGGGGGGGGCATTGGAGGAGTTAATGGAGGAAATAGGGGGCAGATATGATAGGTCACTCTATAGATGTATAAAATTAAAAATAAAGAAAATTTAAAAACAAAATAGCCAAAAGCCTGGCCAATGCATTTCATTTGCTCCTTTTGCCACTGTGTTCTCCTGCCAACAACACAGTTTCTTAAATCACATGACTTCAAGGACCTAGCAGCTTGTACTTACCCTCCCTCCCCACAAGCTCTTCTTCTTCCAGGCATTAGTGATGCAAGTGCCTAAACTAACTCACCTCTTGTTTCTGGAACTTCCCCCGCATGCCCCAAGCTGGAGATGAGGTTGGGACCAGGTGTGGATTGGCTTCATCTAAAGGCAATGGAGATCCGAAGAGTCTCGGTCCACCCACTGTCAGCCCAGAGAACTGACCAAAAGGAAGAAGCAGAAACCCTCTGTTTCGTCTTCAGCAATATTTATTGGAAACAGCAGTGCTTCCCGTGGTGAGTTTATACATTAAGCAGGAAGATTTGCCTTTCACTCCACATGATCCGCAAGTGGCACATCGGAAGCAGCACATTAAACCTCTGAAGGACTCTGTACAGCTAGATAAATAGAACTCTGGGTGCCTGTCGGGACTTCCATAACTGAAGGAGAACAAAACCCGAAACCCAACACTGATCAGCGTACACAGCACTGTACACACGAAATGAGGAAGGGAGGCGTTCAAAGGAATGACTGGAGTGGAAAAGGGGTTTGCATATGCAGCCACATACCTTAAACTGCTAAGCACAAAAATCATCTTTATTTGGTCCTCATTGAGGGCAGAATATGCACAAACGATGTTCAAGGAACACAAACAAGTAAACGTGGGAAGGAGCGATGCTCACTGTCCTGTTCTATGGAGTGGGAAATGCTTACTAGTGTTTCTCTCCTACGTCTTTGTGGTAAGGGGACTCAGGGAACGGACTGACTCCTGGGTAAGTAAACAGAGAAGGGAAGACAGCTGTCCCCCCTTCCTGTACCCTTCAGAAATGGGCTACATATATACACAGCTTCTGTACAGTAAGGAATCTGAGCTTAGAGACCAGATTTCTTCCCAATTCAGACTGGAGAATTTTTTTCTTTTCAGCCAACATACAGATTGTATACCATCTCACTCAGAAATAAATGGGACCCCCCCTCATCTGCCAACTGCTTAACAGCAGGGAGGGAAGAAGACTGGCCATGTCTCAGAAGTAGGAGATAGATAGATAGATAGATAGATAGATAGATAGATAGATAGATAGATAGATAGATAGATAGATAGATAAGATAGATAGATAGATAGATAGATAGATANTAGATAGATAGATAGATAGATAGATAGATAGATAGATAGATAGATAGATAGATAAGATAGATAGATAGATAGATAGATAGATAGATAGATAGATAGAAGATAGATAGATAGAAGATAAATAGATAGATAGATAGATAGATAGATAGATAGATAGATAGATAGATAGATAGATAGATAGATAATAGAGAGATAGATGTTGGTGAACAAAGGTGCTTTGGACAAGTAATACTTCTGCTGATGGCATCAAGAGACCAAGTTGCTTAAACCAGCAGACAACTTGCTGGTGAGGGGATGTTTTTGCCAACAATTCTGTGACTCACATATTTAGGAAGGGAAAGTGCAACAAAAAGGACTTTCTCCTCTGTAAATGGAGAACTGGAGACCTTGAGATGGCCCTTGGGTGAGAGACAATATCTTCAGTGAGGAGAGTTTTTCTACGATGTGGTTCACAGGCATATTATCAGGAACCACAGCCTCCTGAGAACTGTGAAGCCAGTTCTGGGACTCCTGGCAAGTCTCAGATGGTGTTTTAAAGCATGTACCGGGCCCACTGGCCTTGGAAGATACCATCTATCACCGCGTCTCCTGGAGGAGCACACAGGTCAACCCAGGGCACGTGTGGGCTTGGTGACTCATCCACTGCGGCCTGCATTCGTGATGTATTGGAAGCGGCATTACCAAAGCAGTGGTTAAACTTAACTATCTGGGTCAGAAGGAGGTGAGCCAGCCAGCACAGGATCCTAATGGGGCAGAGCAACCAGAATTTCTACGTAGTTGATGGGGAAAAAGCCGGACTGGCCATGAAGCATCCCCTCATACCAGTTCTCGTCAATCTGATTAGTGAGTGTGATGATATCGCCCTCTTTAAAACCCAATTCCCCTTCATTTTCAGGCTCAAAGTCATACAGAGCTCGGCAGCAGGGCTGATCCATTTGGACACCTGAGAATCAGAGACAGAGAGAACATAAAAAGTCACAGCATGTCGCGGTAGAAGAAGGTTAATCCACTCTGATCACCCCAGTGGCAGCTATGGTTCCTCTGGACTCTCAAATGAAAATCACATATACACAGCCTTCTATTTTAATATGACTCAAATAGCACAACGGCTGGGCCACTCTCAAACTGGCATATAGCTAACACCTCCCCTTTGATATCCCTAAATTATTACTTACTAAAACCTAAATTCCATCTTTGTTACCCTAGACCCAAAGGGAAGGAGGCCCTTGGGGCCACTCTCTTCCCCAGCTCTGACATGGCTGGATGCTCTCAATTGATAAAAGCTACATTTTCCCCAGAGGAATCTGGTGTGTACCCACTATGTCAGTTTCCCCATTGCCATGATCATTCCCAAATACCCACGTACAAATGAGACCCAAGTTTTCTCCTGAGGCATATCCAACTGTAAAACTGCCTTGCTTAAAGCAGTGGGAACCCATCTGACCCTGGGCATGGGTTGTAAAGATCTGCAGCTTTTCCTGTTTCTCCTGGATCTTCAGTGATTGGTTCACTGCAGTAGAAAGCTCTGTAAGATGCTGCCATGGGATGAAGAAGGGGACATCCAATTCTCCGTCCACAGCTCAGAGCACCCACTGTTGCCCACAGGGGCCCCAGTGGCAGTGGACCTTAAGTTCACACTTGCCACGTAAATTATTGATGACTGCACTTCTCCTTGCCCACAAACAAGACATTCAGTTCATTTTTCATTTGGTGACTTCTCTAAATAAAAATAAATAAATAAATAATACCGTTTCCCTTTTTAAGACATCTCATTAGTATGAGGACCACAGACACTTTTCTATGTTCATATTTATGTGCATGCTATATTCATATGTTTGCTCATTTTAAATAAATCCCTTAAGGGCAAAGTCTACTCTTTATTAAATTATGCAGCATGGATTACATTATTCTTGTGCTGTGGTTCTCACACCATACTCAAGTGTGCATATTACACACCAATTCACCAAATATATATTATGATTTTCTAAAACTTTTGTTGTTAAATAGACATAATCATTTAATGAAAATTGTACTGTTAGCTCTAATTTGGGTTGAAGAAGCAAAGCAAATTGAATGCTTCTTCTTTGAGCCAGTCACACAGGGCAAAACCAGGGCCCACTGTTCTGTGTCCTGTTTTACCTGTATTACAGCAGTTTTCAAGAATCTGGAATTACTAAATTTGAAGAATGAGAACTGATTTGTGACTCTAAGATTTTAGAGTACTGTCTGTGTTACTAATCACTCTATTTTGAATGGGAAGCTATGTAAAAGTACTAACATGGATGGATTTGGCCATGTCTGTAGTTAAACTCCTAACCATTGCTTTTCCTTCTCCCAGCATTGTCAGGAAGATAAGCCTGATGAACTTCATTATAATTACCACAAGAATACATGTCTCAGAAAGAAGAAAAAGAAGGTGGGACAATGGAGCAAGGATAAAACTGCCCAGGAATAGAGCTCCAACCTAACAAACCCTCCCGTGAGCAATGACTTGCTGTGCACAGGAAGCAGAATGCTCTCAACCTTCTCAGCATTGCCTAGGGGTGTGCCCAAGGCCCAGGAAAAGGGGTCTGTGACCTCTGCTCCTTACCTGGAGGTTTGGGTGTGCCTGTGTGGGAGAGACCCCCATTGGGCTGAGTACTGTCTCCAGTGGCAAACTCTAGGCTCATTCGTGGTTTGGGCTGATATTCCCTTCTTGGCTGAGATGAAGCTTGTCTTATTCTGTATCACAAAGAAAAGGGGTGATGGAAAATTATGTAGCCAATTACAAGTGAACAGAAAAGCAATAAAATCCAGGAACTTCTTGGCTCACTTACAGATCTACCATGACCCAATGGAAGTAGGCTAAGAACCCTTGGTCTCCTATGTCCATGACCCCTGTTCTTTGGGAGGTTTCTCATCCTGTCCTCACCATTTGAATATTATCTCTCAATCTCTCACTACTACATTCAGAGTGATTTATGCTAATATGCACCATGTTAGGGACCAGGAACATAAAGGTGCCTAAGACACAGTTGTTGCCCCCAAGGCAGTGTGTATAGGGGACAGCAGACATCACTGACCACAGATTGCCACCAAGAGCTCAAAGTGCATGGGCAGGGTTTAGAGATGTGGAGAGTTTACTTAGCCATAAAGAAGCTGAGATATGGTTTAAGGAATGAGATCACAGCCCTACATATGAAAGAAAGCTATTTCATGTAGAACATGGGAAGGGTTGGAGGGTGGGAAAGAGAAAGGGCCATGGGTTCTGATAAGAATGAGCAGATGGAGATGCAGAGAATAGAAAAGAAAAGAAGGAAGGCCAGTAAGAGGATCTTATCTAGTGTTAGGTATTCAATAAGACAAGTATATATACATTGTATTTTAAGGAAAGGAAGGTTGGGGGTATGGCAATTCTAGAATTATACTGATTTAAACCATGTTTTAAGATCCTCTCCCAATCTGTGGGCTGCTGATATATCCTACAAAAGCTTTGCAGTTTCATGAGGTCTCATTTATCAATTGTTGATCTTATGACCTGAGCCACTGGTGTTCTGTTCAGGAACTTGTCTCCTGTACCAATGAATTCAAGGGAATTTCCCATTTTCCCTTTTATGAGATTTAGTGTATCCAGTTTTATGTTGAAGTCCTTGATCCATTTGGACTTGGGTCTTATGCAGGATGATAAGTATGCATATATTTTCATTCTTTTACATGTAGATATCCAGTTAAACCAGCAACATTTGTTAAGATGCTTCCATTTTTTCTGCTGTTTGGTTTTGGCTTCTTTATCAAAAAATCAAGTGTACACAAAATCTGATAGAGGGCTAATAGCCAAAAATTGCAAAGATCTTGAAAGGTTAGACACCAACAACCCAAATGGCCCAAGTAAAACATGGGGCACAGAAATAAACAGAGAATTTTCAACAGCGATCTCAAATGGCTGAGAAGCACTTAAAGAAATGTTCAAAGTCCTTAGTCATCAGGAATTGCAAATCAAAACAACTCTGAGGTTCATCTTATACCCATCAAAATGGCTATGATCAAAATCTCAAGACATAGCACATGCTCAAAAGAATTAGGAGCAAGGCAAACACTCCTCCATTGCTGTTGGGAGCGCAAACTGGTACAACTACTTTGGAAATAAATCTGGTGGCTTCTCAGAAAACTGGGAACAGATCTACCTCAAGACCCAGCTATACCACTCCTAGGTATATAACCCAAAACATGCTCTAACATCTCACAAAGATACTTGGTCAATTATGTTCATAGCAGCTTTATTCATAATTGGCAGAAACTGGAAACAACCTAGATGTCCCTCAACTGAAGAATGGATAAAGAAAATGTGGTACAACTACACAATGGAATAATATTCAGCTATTAAAAACCAAGACATCGTGAATTTTGCAGACAAACGGACAGAACTTGAGAATAGCATCCTGAGTGAGGTAACCCAGTTCCAAAAGGTCATGCATTGGATATGCTTACTTATAAATGGATATTAGCATAAAATACAAGTTCCATGTTAAACTCCACAGACACAAAGAAGCTAAACAAGAAGGAAGTCCCAAGCAAGGAACCTTGAATCTCACTTAGAAGGGGAAATAAAATAGTCATGAGAGGAAGACGGATGAAGTGAAGGGGGAAGGAAGGTTGGGAGGGGAATGGGGGATTCAGGATTAGGTGTGGGAAAGGATAGGAGATATGTCTAGATGGCCTTGAAAATGAATGAAATTCTGCAACTGCTGGGGGTGAGGAGATGGGGGACATCTCCAGGATGAGACATGGCATGGGACAAGGGAGGCACCCAAGAATCAATGAGGGTGCCCTTAGCTGTAACTCACTATTCTGGGGATATGGAACCTGAAGAGGCCACCTCCTTTATCCAGACATGAACTCCAGTGGAAAGATAGAGACACCAATCCATTCACAAAACGTTCATTCCCAAATTTATCCTGTCTACAAGAAAGGTAGGCATGGGGGGTTGGAGCAGAGGCTGAGGGAATGGCCAACCAATAACAGGCCCAATCCTATGGGCAAGCACCAATCCCTAACACTACTAATGATACTCTATTCTACTTGTAGACGGAAGCATGTTGTCCTCTGAGAGGTTCCACCCAGCAGCTGATTCAGACAGATACAGACACCACCCACAGCCAAACAGTGGATGGCGCTGTGGGCCACAAAGGGGATAGGCACTACACAGAAGACCCACAGGGTCAACTGACCTGGACCCTTGGGGTTCTCAGAGTCTGAACCACCAACCAAAGAACATACAAGGGCTGGACCCCCAACCCCCAATCATATGCAGCAGATGTGCAACATGGTCTTCATGTGGGTCCTGAACAATTGGAATGGGGGGCTATCCCAAAAGCTGTTGCCTGTATATGGTATATATTATACTACATGGGAGGCTTTGTCTGACCTCAGTGGGAGAGGAAGCACCTAGCCTCACAGAGAATTAAACTGCCAGGGTGGGGAGGGGGGCTCACTCAGAGGAGAAGAGGAGGGGTATACCAGAAGAATTGTGGGAGTGTGTGTCCTGGAAGGGGAATACTGAGTGGGATGTGAAGTGAATAAATAAAATAAAATAAAATAAAATAAAATAAAATAAAATAAAATAGCATGTTTGAGATGAAAAAGAGAGCGAACATATTCCCTTCATCTTCAACAAAAGTGAGAGTACATAGTGTGGTTGTGGTGTTCTGATACATTTGTTTTAAGGCTTTCTATTAGAGAAGCTTCAGTGTTAAATGCACTTCTGTAAGGGTGAATTGAAGGTTTATACCAAAAAAGCACAAATCAAAGAAGGATCTAAGGTGATGGGAAGGCCAGCTAGTCCAAAACAACGCAGCATATGACTTATGACTGAAGGTCTCACTGGACACTCAGCCACTAATCACCCAGGAGACAGTACTCTGGACAGGGTCTTACAGGTAAAGGCTGCTACATAATTCTTTGATATATTTATTTAGCAAAATTTCCTCCTTTATATAGCTAAATGAAGCAAGAATAACAAGATCCCTGGTTAATGATGATGTCACCTGGCTAAATAAAGTATAATTAATAAGGCCCCTGCCGTAAGATGGTTCACTTTATAATATTATAATATTCCTTTGATATTATAATGATGTAAAAGGGATTCCTATGCAATAGAAATTGTGCCCCAAATTCTGATATTTTCTTAGGGTTGCAACATGTAGTATAATGGATGTTTATAGGTTCAGGCACCATAAATCCTACCCAGCCATGTCACAGCATAGCCCACCGACAGTCTACATGGCACTTAATGCTAAGCTATGTTGTTCTGTAGATGAGAGGTATTACACCATTTTCCTTTAGGAGGAATCTGATGTTGGTCAAGGCACATCTGTCTTATAGTGCACATATTCATTCAAGCTATACTTCACAACCCCAAAGAGCTCTTTTCCAGTAGACAACTACTACAGCTCACTGTGAGGCAGATTTAAGGAGGTTGAAGAGGAAGATGAAAGCAGTCCTCTCAAGGTAGACCGGTGTATTATCATTAAAGAAAAACAAGAATGGAAAGACACAGGCTTCTAAATAGCTTGTGCCTGACCATGTGACCTGCCTCACCACTGTGTGAGCCCCTCGATTGTTACTTTACCTCACAGTACTGTTCATTTGTTAGGTCCACAGGGCACTTTCAAAGCGAGCATATGCATGGTTGCTATACAGGATGTTGCTAAGCAAATGACAGCCACCGTCATCAACAGAATTCTGGTGTACCATCTATGGTAGCAAATATACAATTCGTATACCAACATCTCATAAACACAGGGTTAGATCCAGAAGAAAGTAAGACAAGGCAGGAAGGGTGCAAAGTAAAATCAAGCAGTCATTCCACAAGGTGCCCGTGTCGGGTCAGCAGGTGCGTTGGCAAACATTTGTCTCCAAGTGTATTCTTTTATTTCAGTTTCTTGGCACATCCTTTTTTCAGCAGGTAAGAATGCTGGGGAAGTGTAACTTACCTTTCTTCCAGCCTGACAGTGACCTGCTGCAGGATCTGCACCGCCTGCTTGTGGTACTCCAGCTGAGCCTGAACAAGTGCGGAGAGCTGGCTCACCTGTTCTATCTGGAAGGATGGAGAGAGAGAGCACTCTTCAGTTAGCAGATTACTGTCCCGAAACAGTAACCGTCCAACGACTGTGCAGCCTGTCATGAAAACACACATTGCTCTACGGGTTCTGGGTTGATTAAGTATCTGAGAGCATCCTTAGGCTCAGAAATACATGTCGTACCATAAGGTCAGGCCTTGAGAAGGTCTCATTGTTTTCATTAAGCTTAACTATAAGCCTTCTGGTTACGATGTGGCTTCTTTCATTGAAGTCCCTTGGGAGAAAGATTCTATGACCACAGGACCCTTTGCTTCCTGTCTGCAGCAGCCAACATGTAATCTAAGCATCATTTTACATGCGAATAACCGATGGCAATTAAAAAAAAAAAAAAAGAGGAAAATTGATTTCTCACTTCAGTTACCACAGTGTAGAATAAAGCTTTTGACCTCTTAGCCTGATCCAGGTGGGATTTAAAGTTAATTATCTAATATTCTAAGCAACCTTCTTTTTGGGCATTGTGTGCTATGATCTAACTGAGTTGTAGCCTCTAAGGCAAGAATGGTAAATGAACGCTGTCCTGTGAGTTTGAGGATGTGGGAGGGGGGCCCAGAGTACAAGGACACACACTGCTTCAGAGTTCCTATAGTATTTCACTGAGTGGTTAGGAGGACAAAGTTGTCTGTAGAGAAACCTGCACTGTCTCTGGATGAGGAGGGCTCTACATGTTCAACATGCCTTCCCTGCCACTCAGGATGTAAGCCGATTAAGTAATGGCTAATTTTGGGATGACAACACGGCTACTTTAAAAGATACTCAAAAAGCTAGCAAAGCATGATCCCTGGGTATGTCTGTGGAGTTGCTTCCAGACTAGATTTGCGTTTGAATCAGAAAGAACTGAGCAAGGATGATCTTGGCATATCTAAAATGGTACATGCTGCCCAGTCCACTGAGGATCCAAATAAAGCAAATGACAAAAGAGAGATTCACTCCCCTCTCTCAGGGATAGTCATTTACCTCCTCTTGCATTTGGACACCACAGCTGCCAGCTCTCCATCCTTGAGACTTGTGGTTCTCTGCCATTTCTGGGTTCTCTAGCCTCTGGTCACAGAATCAATTAGCTCATGCCCACCATTCATTCTCAGGCCTTTAGAATCAGTCTGAACCATGTTTCCAGCCTCACTGGCTCCCCATCTATCTGGAGGTATATGCGGAGCTTCTGAGCCTCAGTCATCCTCCTCATGAGTAATTTCCCTTTTCTCCCTTGATCTCCAGCTATGCACCCTGCATCCACACCACCTGTACCTATAACCCTATGGTTTCGTTTCTCTGGAGATTCCTCCAGTGATGAGTATATAAAGCCCTACAAACATCCCAGATGAACTCTGGGGTTAGAAGGTGGAGATGGTCCAGGACAGGAAATCCAGCTATTCAAATCTCTACATGTGTGAAATATGGAAGAAAGGACTGTTCATGTGGCTTTACAGCTGAACGAACGCTACAGCAGTTAATGTCCAAAGCCATAAGTGATAATTTAGAATTCTGGTGATGCAGGGGCAACTTCTAAACCATGTCAGCCATGCCCCGAATATAGTGTCTCTGCTAAATCATCAATTCTAATTTATGTATTTTTTCTATGAAAATTTCAAATTCATTTCTATGTATCGACAGCTTTATAACTTTGGACACATAATTCTGAATGTACTTTATTGTCATTCTTACCTGCTGGTCATATGCTCTATATTAAAACAGTAGTTTGTAATATGCTGGATTTATATGTAGGTTATGACAGGCATTCTCTATCTCTGCACTTACTGGCAATACTTTAAAATTCATTATTAAAAGTTCTGGTTCAATCAAACTATTAGGATAAAGAAATGACTTCCATTTCCATGTTGTCTGTAGGACAAATCACTCAGAGAAGTGGCCCCTGTGTGTTCTTATCACACAGAGGAACCAGATGGTAGCATGTCACATGATATGTCTTTCAACACACCCGTGCTATGCCTCGATGGTAAAATTAAATGAAAAGCAGCTTACATCCATCTCCAAGAGGTTGAACATGCTCGACTCGGCGATTTCTTTAGACTCATCGAATTTCTCCAGAGCTTGGCGGAGTTCTTCATCTGGAATCTTGCCTTGTCGCTTCTTCTTATAATCAAAGTCTAAGCGGCGGCCTTCCAGCTTTTTCAGGTGATGCTGAAAGAGCCAAGGGCCAGAACATGCTTCCAAAGGACATATTACAGAAAAGACCTTATTGTTACCTCATTTTTCTTACATTCCTAGTAGCTTCCAAAATGCGACTGGCTGTGTTTGAAATTGCATGTCACCAGAGAGATGAAGACGTGTGTACCAGCAACGCAGATGTTTCTAGTGGCTAACTGTAGAGGGACACCTTTACAAATAATTCAGAATGAGAAACAATTCATTGAAAGACCAATGTCCTTCTGCTAAGCATTCCCAGGCCAAAGCAAAGTTGAACTATACCTCTTCTCCAAAGGACAAGAAGAGAATGTGGATAGGCATCACCCACACCTTCCACCTCAAGAAAATGCTACACACAAGAGCCTGCCAGTCATTTTCCTCAGGAGAAACGGGAAAGCCCCCTTTTCTGAGGTAAAGGGAGAAAAAAATGAAATTCCTTTTTGACTAAACAAGTTTACCAGAGTCACCCAGTATGTCTGGTAAGAATATAGGTCCCTGATCACCTGAGTCAGAATTACTAGGCTGAGCCTAGCAATCTACATCTCAACACCCGCCCCATTTGACAGAGGTAGCTCTTAGGGGACAGATGAGTTCAACTCTCCAAGGACAGATGACACAACTCAATCACAAATCCAAACTGCAAGGGACCTTGGAGGACCTTCTATTATCATCACCTCCCAACACACACACACACACACGCACACACACACACACACACACACACACACACACACCCCTGTAGCTTTAATCCCTCACTTCAATATCTCCATATGGTAAGGTTCATAACCTCTCTAAAGACGAGGATAAGGAGTTTTGCTCTGTTTTGTTTTCCTGAAGATCAATAGTAGTTTCCTTTCTTAATAGCTGTAGCATTCTACAACTAACTGGTGGGAGAAAAGAGTGGTTTTCCTCTGTTCCTTAATGTGTATGGACGAGGGAGGAAGAAGAGAAGATAGAAACAGAGTCGGGGTGGTAGAGAACTGGCAAGATAAAGGATGGGTTTTGTTCTACACCCTGCCCCTCTCACTGCATCTCCCACCTCCATCTAACACTCTAATCCCAACTAAATGTGCTTTCTTTTGGCAAGGGGGTACTGTAGAAGCATTTGAACTCATGGCCACTCAGAGGCAATGCCAGCTGAATTCATAAGAGATAGCTCATATCTCTTATGATAGTTGAATTCATAAGAGATAGCTGTATGTTTCACAAAGCGTGGTTATTCCTTCTAAATCCCAACAACAGTAGGGAAAATATAAAAATGTAAGGGTAATGTAGTAGCTACTTATTTAAACTAATAAAAGTACAGCTAATATTTGAGGATCCCACCAGTCTCATCCATCATTAACAGAGTTTAAAGTCCCAGATAAAGGACATCCCTTTGGCTGGGTGGCAGTGATGCAAGCCCTTAATCCCAGCACTAGGGAGGCAGAAGCAGGTGGATTTCTGTGAGTGTGAGGCCAGCATAATCTATAGAGCAAATTCTAGGACAACCAGGGCTACATTAAAAAAAAAATTATTAAGGGACTTTTTTTTTTTTTTGAGAAAAAAATTGGTGTGAGGATTGTTTAACAAGGAAGTTGAACACAGAGGAACCAATGCCCTGTTCCGGAGCAGCAGAGCTGCACCTGTGATGCTGGTCCCCAGTTCCTTTCGTCTTATGGGTGGGGCTGTAGGAAATTCATGTGCCCTGTCCTGTGTATCCCAGGGAGGCTGTTTGGGAAAATGAGAATCTGTGTGTGTATGAGAAGACGGCTTGCACAGACCTGAATCTCTCTCAGGTCCTTGTCATGAAGATTCTGAAGGGGGTCGATGAAGTTCTGCTTCACCTCCATGTCCAAAGAGTCCTTGACCTCTGAGAGCTCCCTCATGGCTTCTCCCACCTCACCCAGAGCAGGACCTGAGAGGGGAAAACGAAGATCTCATACCCTGAAGATTAAAGACAAGCACACTTTGCAACAACAGCCTTCAAGATGGCAGTGTAGGGATTGCCTGTGTCCTACAACGGCAGCAGAGTCTAAGAAAACCCATAGTGCTCTCAAGACAAAAGAAGCTATTCTATTTACCACAGGCCATTCTGAAAGCAGGCTCCATGGATCCTTTATAAGGAGGAGTATCCCTCCTTACCAGGAACGGGACATTTTACTCTGAACACTATTTTGCAAGGCTCTCTGTTCACTGTGACAGGCACTAGCTCTCATTAATATGAAATCAGTTGCAGCTCAATGCTTTTAGCAGAAGCAGATACTAAGAACTGAGAAGAGGGGACTAGAGAGGTCCCATATCAATAGGGGGTGAAGGCAGAAGGTGCTTAGGGTCCTGAGAGCCAAGGGAGAGAGGAGATGAAATAAATTCTATTTTGCCTGGGGCAACAGAATCAGGGATCCCAAACAAATGAGCAGTGGGTTAATCTGAGAGAGCCTAGTGCCAGGGGTTACTGCGAGAGCCCAGTAGGAAACCACACTGATTGTGACTGCTCGCTCTGCCTTAATATGCAGCTCCTGCCAGATACACCCAGGAAAATGCCAAGACATCTGGGCATGTCTGCCAAAACTGTTGTCAAGGCTAGGTAGGGTCCCATTAGAGGAAAAGGACAGAAGGCCGTGTAGACAAATCCCTTTAAACACTGACAGTCCTAAAATCACATTTTATCCCCCATGTATAACATCTATAATTGAGAATTAAAATATAATTAAAATATAAGACAGCTGACTGATGATCTCTAGAGTTGGTTGTGGGTGGTGGTGGTGTTTGTTGTTTTGCTGTTGTTTTGTTTTGTTTTTGTAACCAGCACAGTAACCTCCATGGAGAAATGCAGTCTGACCAAGGCTATTTACCAAAGTTGCAATCGTCGCCCAGCTCCCTGCCGAACTTGAGCATGGCCTCTGCCAGCAGGGCTTCCGCCTGAGGGTAGCCTGGCCCCTTCTCTTGGCCGCGGATTTTCGACATGGTGTTGATCATACTGAGCTTAGCCCTGGAAGCTGGAGACAAGGGGAGAACAGCCTTTAGGAGATAGCATCACTATACATCGTGAGAACTGGGCTGGCTGCAGAACCAAGCGCCAATCAGCCCACACATCTTCTCAGCTCCTAAAGCTGCACCTTCACTGGGCCAACAGTCCTGGATACAATATGTGGGCAACTGAATATGCATCAACTGTAAACTTTCCCTTCAACTCCAAGTAGAATTAAACGGTGAGGCCAAATACAGGTCTTGGCGGGGCAGTAGTGTGGCACCTGAAATATGGTGGAGACTCTGGGGGCTTGGCTGGCTGTACACAGCGTCCTGGAAATACCTGACTATATTCTCATCTTCAAGTTTTATTCCTGTTTCATATCTCAACTCTAGGAGTCTGTGGATTAAACTAAGGAACGTTGGTGAACTCATGGGGCCTGGGCCTTGTTTCCTTCACAACATGTGTAAAATAAACTATTCTCAAAGTCACCTCTCAACTAAGAATAAAATACTCTATTTGTTAAAATATCTAATTACATCTCTTAAGCGTCTCAACTGAAGATTGAGTTTGTTTCTCAAAGACTGCATCTCGAGTCCTCTTCTCATTTTTTTTTTTTTTTTTTTCCGGGAGGTGCCTAAAGAGACATCCCTACCCACTATAATGGACGAAGTCATTTTAGTAACACATTACTGAAGACTATGATCTGACGGATGCTAGGTGTCCCCGATTCATTATCAGAGTTGACAGCCCACAATGCCAGCTGCACGAAAACCCTTGAGGATATCTCTGCTGAAAGTAAAACATACCTTCTAGCATGTGGCGACTAGTATTTGATCTTAAACATACGGCTTAAATAGGCTTTTATTTAAATTTTGGGGCCTCCGAGGTATAGAGTGGAAATGAGAGAAATTATCCCCATTCACAAAGTTTATAATGAGCTGAAGGCAGAGTCTGTCCTAAGAGCAATTAGATTGAAGTGTTTATTATATTCAATGCCAGGACAGGAGACTCCAGTGAGTCACAGAAACAAGGCCTATAGGTTGGAGCACTGTAAGGGAAAATGTCCACAGGAAAGCATTATTGAGCTTTGAACCATGTCACGCACAAAGCTGGTGGTGACCGCAACAAAGACAAAATTTACCTTTTATTCACTTCAAGCTTTTGTAGAAAAAAAAAAAAAAACATCATACGTGTTAGATTTGAGGAAGTGCTTCATAATTACCTATTCACTAGAGTCGCCCTGCACAGTCTTTCCTCCAGACAGCCATGGCTGAGATCCAGGAGAGAGCTCCTGCCACCCAGTGCCCACACAGAGTAAGGAGTCAGTTAAATAGTTACAACTGGCAAGTACTATGTCTATGCTAGCACCAGACACTAGACAGTCGGACATAGAAGAGCAGAAGCAACATCATACATAAAAAGGAATCAAGCGGGTACCAGAAAATGGGAACAGGATGAAGAGAAGGAAAGAAGAGATGTGGGCCGCAGAGAACCACAGTTACAGCAGCCTCACTCACAGCTCTCCAATCCTGCCTTGCTCGTGATGAATGCCTTTGACAAATACTGGTTATTGGTTTATGACTATGGTTTGGTTTTATTAAGATCTGATTTTCATAAGTGATGTTAAACAACCTGATATCTTGTGGGTGATTTTCAAATCCTTTCTGAATATTGTTAAATTATATGGACCGTTATTATTTTATTCATTACTTAAGAACCTATTGATACATTCCACATCTTTAGAAAAGGGAAGAAAGCCATAAGATTTTATTTCTTCAAATAATGTAAAAACGTCTATATCTACAGGTTTGAAGAAATTCTCTTCTATATTCACTTGTGAACTCACTACATTTTTAAAAATCTTGGATTGATAAAATGCCTGTGTCCTTGAAAAACATCATTGATTGCTTAATTTCTTATCTTCAAATGGTCGCATGATTGTTTTAAAATTATTTTCCAAAATAGTTATGTAAAAAACTGACGATGAGCCCAGGAAACACAGATAGGAAACATTCAAAGTCCTACAACGCTAACTTTGCTTAGTTACTGCCCCAAATTATATATGAGTCAGGAATCCTAAACTCTTACTACCTGAACATCCTAGATCTCCCACCATCCTCCTCTGGGCTTAGTGAATAAAGAGATCTCTAACATCATTCTCTCCCCCGAGCTATGAAAGCAAACATGCTACAGTGGTCTGTGTGTCTCTCAGCAAAGGGCAGCATAAGGCAGTGTGTCTAGTAAGTGTGAACACAATGGCAGCAGCCACAACACAATGGGCAGCCCTCTGGCAATGGTTTGGCCAAAAAAGATTGCTCACATGCTCATGTGAAGGAGAGCTTTCTAAGGTGTACCAGAGAATGAACACAGAGCCTTGATTCTCTAGATGGAAGAAAAGAGGGCGAAGAAATCCAGTAGATTTCTTTTAAGACAACAATAGCTGATCATGCTGAAGGTAAGATTCCATAACAGTCAACACATGTTCTCATGAGTTGGCGTGCTTTGAATATGGGTTGTGCCCACCAAATGTTAAGGGTTTGGTCCCTTGTATGGTACTATTACATTCACTCAGTCCCCTTATGTGACTTGATGTGGCCATTCATCCCAATACACAGTCCTACCACGGCATGTTACCATCCTCTTCTCTCTTTATAGGTCAATTGAATGGAGCATGTGTTCATGGACACTGACCTAAACAAATGTCTCTTTGCTTTACAGGTGGCCAGTGTCTAGTATATCATTATAATCCTGCAAAGATGGCTAATATATGATCCCATATTCTCCATTTTGACCAAAGAGCCTGACAACCAAATTTGTAGCTTCTGATTGGTGCATGCACATGTGTGTGCACACGTGTGTGTGTGTGTGTGTGTGTGTGTGTGTGTAGTGTGTGTGTGTGTGTGTGTGTGCGCGCGTGCGCGTGCATAAGTGTTTATATATGTGGGTTGAGGAGGTGGATTATTCTCTGGATAAAACAGAAAGTAAGATAACTAGAGAAGTATCTAACCATACTAGATGCATCTGACGCTTCAACCAAAGGCTGCCCACCTTAGGGGAGGGTCACTGGCGGTGATCTAACCTGTCATCTATACCCACAGAGCCTTTCTTTCTGTACAGACCTAGAAAAGATGGCCACTATCACAAGATTCCAGATAAAGACCTCTAAAGGAACACTAGAACCCAACAACAGTATGACAATAACAAAACCAAGCCAAAGGAATCACAAGAAACAAAATTCAGGGAGTGCAACATACATTATCATTAATACCTTTGGGTGTCTAACATATTTTATCCACAAAATATAGAGAAAGGAACTATAAGAAATATTCTAATCTGAACTTAAATACAACATAAACTAAAAAAAAATAACCAAACCATAGAAACTCATATCTCACAAGAAGAAAAATAAAAATTAAAAAAATTAACAAAAAGATAGGAAAAATTACAGAATCATTATTAGTATAGGACAAAAAAAAAACAGCTAAATAAGCTGAATATTGAAGAATTGGAAGAGGGAAATTGCTTTCTAAGTTCAAGAGAATTTCCCAGAGCAAACAGTTGTATCTGCAGAATAAAAAAGTTCCCTGAAAACCAAGCCCAAGGCCTGAGTCCCACAAAAGGATGCCCAGAGGGAACAGTAGGACCCTGACTTCAGACAGAAAAAATGTGTTACTCATCATGTGAGAAAAGAGACATTGTGTAGAAAAAATTGGAGCAATTAATTGAAATTTATTACAAAAACATAACCTATAAAGGTCCTTTGAGTTACCAATGCAATACAAAGGTCCAACAGTGACGGTTTCAAGTGACACCACTCAAGTTGCAATTCTTTGCTCTTCATATGCCAATTAAAGAGGCTTTCCACTATAGGAAGCAAGAAAGGGGACGGCGAAGACATCGAGATAGAATGCAATGCAAGGAAACAAACAAAGAAGATGTGACAGCAAAGAGGTCTCATGGAAGCCCTGTGTCCTGGGCAACAAGAACCATGACAGGGGACCCAGGCAGCACAGGCTAATTAATGCTCAAGTGGGCTCTGCTAGTCATGGTCTCTGTGGGATTGAATGAATGACATGGGGTAGATAAAGCAGGAAAATCATAGGGACAGACAGGATACAGGGAGGGTAGGTGAGGAAGAGATAGGGTTCATATCCTGAAATGAATGTCAGCTAACAGCTGGAAAAGGGAGCATGCGCAGTGCAGGATTGCCAGTTCAGGATGTCAAGTCTTTAAAATGTTGCTTTTCAGGAACAGGAACGGAGGAAGGGATTTCAACCCTAGGGCAACCGGAGTTTTTATATAGCACTTTCTGTGTAATTTTACATAACATGTCCATAAATGACTCCCTTTATGAAAAACAAACAAACAAACGAATGAATTAAAAACACTTCCCAGTTTCCCCCCTTAGGAGAAGAGTTTTGCAGTGATTTAGAGGGTGTGGTGGATCAACACTGATCTGACAGGCTAGCCAGGCCTAACCTTAAGGGACTCCCAACAGAGAAGTATGACTGAAACCCTGTTCACTAGCTTAAAAGGCAATTGGCCAGAGAACAGTTAGTAAGGATTGATATGTAAAAACCGGATCAGAAAACAACATCAAAAGAAAAGACTTAATGGCTCTATGTGAGATGATTATCTGCAAAGACATTTACTGAGTGAACACCAAGAGCAGAACAGAAAATCAGGATGACCACAAATGGCTGTGACAACCCTGAAGAGGGCTTCTGCTGCTCTGCACACAGCACAGGGAACAGCCGCTTTTCTATCTCAAGATCTTTCTACCTTTTAAAGATACAAATGGGGGCAGCTGGGTCTGGATTGTTACCAACTCCCAGGGTAACAGCCTCCCCGCAGAGCTTTCTAATTCTGGGCGCAGCTGAAGGGAAACCCAGGCTCTGCCCTGAGCAATGTGGCAGCTAGACTGGCTCAGCCTGCAATTCTGGAATCAAAAGCAGTGTCCCTGTGAGTCACTGCTCAGCTACCCGAAAGCTGCCTGCCTACAGAGGCAGCAACTAGCCTGCAATAGTTAAGTCATACTTCTATACTCTAAAACTTAATTTTTTTTTTAAATTTCTTTTGCTTTCGTCATGCAAACAAGCAAACAGGAAATCAAATTATTATCAGGTCTTGCCTTCTTTCATAGGAAGTAGTATATTAGCTTTGAGCTCTTGCAGATGTAGGGAAAAGGTCAGGCTATACATCTTAAGGCTGTGTTTCCATGAAGATGATCTTATTCAGAAGCACCATTTCTGAGTCATGCCATGGAAATCAGCATAATGACCAAAACTGGGCAATCTTTTTGAATTAAGAAACGATATTGAAGAAAGTTCCAACACTAAATTATGAGTCCTAGAACAGAACCAAAAGCACAAACAAACTTAAAGCAGTAGCTCAATAGTCTAGACGCTCAAGACAGTGCTTCTCAACGTGTGGGTCACGGCCCCTCTAGCAAAGCTCTATCCCCCAAACTATGTACATTATTACTTATAACAGTAGCAAAATTACAGTTGTGAAGTAGCAACAAAACCTATTTTGTGATTGGGGGTCACAACTACATGAGGAGCTAACTGTACTAAAGGGCCACAGCATTAGCAAGGGTGAGAACCACAGCTCAGGAGGCTGGATGGAGCCTGTGGGCTGAGTGAGTTGGTGACCAGCGGACTACAAGAGAACTAGGGAGCCTGGGCACAGAGCAACATCTACCTCTCTAGGTCACATTGAAAAGAACTATGTTTTCCCTATACCGTAAAGTTTGGAATTTTACTATTGGATTGGTTATTTACCAAGAATAAAATACTTGAAAGGTTTCCCCTGCAATGATAGATCAGACAAGGATTGCTTAAGCGCCTGCTCTGTGAGGGCAACCGTGCTCAAGAAGCTGGTCATGTCACAGTCACAGGCAGACACAGCCTCACTCACTGACATGAGGCAGCAAGTAGGCCACACCGTCCCTGCATTTACACACATAGAAGAGAACACTTACCCCTGAAACAGCAAGGCTGGGAGACTCATCAAGCAAATGGTACCTAGGCTGAGTTTCTGGAAAATGAACTTAGATGCAGAGTTAGACGGTCCATTCTGAGGATCTGCAGCCACGAAACAGACACACCCTGGGCACTCAGAGTGGACAAGCAGAACTCTCATGTATTGCTCTGTGGGTAGGATGAATTTGGATACTAATAGGCAACATTTATTACGTCTGAACACTGGTGTTCTATGACTCCACCTCTTCACATATTTCCACCAGACATGTGTCTATGGCCAACACAGATGTACACAGAGGTACTAGTTAGTTTTGCTGAAGAGCCACGCAAAAAATATCAATTCAGCAGTTGCTCAAAATATTTAAACTGGAACTACTGTACAACCCAGCTGTGCCACTCCTGTGCATACACCCAAAGAACTCCACGGCATACTTGAGAAATGCATGCGTCCCATGCCTTTTGCTGCTCTATTCACTATAGATAAGAATTGGAGACATTCCAATTGTTTGTTGACAGATGAGTGAATAATGAAAACCTAGTGCATACCAGCATAAAGCAGAATACTACTTAGCTCTATAGAAAAATTAAATCACAAAACTTTGGGGAAAATGTATATACCAAGAACATATAATAAAAATTGAGGTCACTCAATCTCACAGGAAAAAAATAAGCATGCTGTCCCTCATATGTGAGTCTAAGCCTAAAACATATACATCTATATAACTAAAGGCATGTATGTGTGGGTATCATAGAAGGTTTAGAAAGAAGATCAAGAAAGAGGAATTAAGAAAAGACAAAATGCCTACAAGTGAATTCACATACACAATGTACTCTGCCTAGACCTTCTGAACATTCCCACAATGAACAACACATTTTGAATGCAAAAGTGGGCAGTGTCCACCAGTGACTGATCCCTAGAGGGACATTCAATTTTAAATTGTTCTTCATTGATTATTCCCATAGGATATAGGATGCTACTAAATTTAATGCATTTTAGTCTTATAAAATGACTATTTGTTTATAGAATATGAAGATTATTAGAAATATGTTTAAAATACCATAATTTGATTTGATACCATGGAATAAAGAAGTATTGTCCTTGAATCTCAAAGAGCTGCATGCCAGGAATAAACACACTTTTAAAAATAATATAATAACAAGACATATAAAAGTTATAACCAGGCTTCTATTTGTTTACAAGACCAATTGCCTCCCATCTACTGTGATAGAAAGTATAAATGTATTGACAAGGTATCCACCACAGAAAAGACAAAGAATCCCTGCCCTTGTCTCATGTTTATGAACATAAGAGGCACTCTGGCACAGAGCAGATAGCCACATCATTTCCTGAGCCATCTTCATGTGCTAATTGTTAGGAGGAACAGGATAAACTTAGCCATCTAGTTGGGGAGGAGGAGGAAGAAGGAAGAGGGAAAAAGGAAGAAGAAGGAGGAAAGAGGAGGGAGGAGGAGGAGAAGGAGAATGAGGAGGAGGAGGAGGAGGAGGAGGAGGAGAGGGAGAGAGAGAGAAAGGAAGAGAAAGAGAAAGAGAGAGAGATTATTGAGAATTACCTTTTCTTTAAAT
>NC_034595.1:37382251-37389393 GCF_900095145.1 Mus pahari | reverse complement strand
AAGAAGAAGAAGAAGAAGAAGAAGAAGAAGAAGAAGAAGAAGAAGAAGAAGAAGAAGAAGAAGAAGAAGAAGAAGAAGAAGAAGAAGAAGAAGAAGAAACAGTTAGCAGCAGCAGCAGCATGTGGAACAAATTTTCTAAAAGTTTGTCTGGACTTTGTTCTTCTGCATCTCTACCTTAGGAAAGTCAGTCATAGTTGCTGAGAGAGAAGAGATCTTTAGCCTGGTGATGCTGATAGGCTGTGGGGGTATCTAACAATGCTACTGTCTAGTCTATGGGCATAGGAAGATCTTTAAAATATCTTTTAGGGCCGGGCGTGGTGGCACACGCCTTTAATCCCAGCACTTGAGAGGCAGAGGCAGGTGGATTTCTGAGTTCGAGGCCAGTCTGGTCTACAAAGTGAGTTCCAGGACAGCCAGGGCTATACAGAGAAACCTTGTCTTGAAAAAACAAAAAACAAAAAAAAAACAAAAAAAAAAAAAAAACTAAAATATCTTTTAAAAGCTGAATACAAGAGGTGTATTTCTTTCTATGGCTATCATTTCATAAGTACCTAGTGTACACAGTTCACACATAGTATCTTTTTAATCCTTACAATAGCCCACCAGTCTGGCTTTCTTTCTGCATCTTACAGATAAAGAGAGAAACATGGTGGTTTCCCAAAGACTTCCCCTCTAAAGAACTAACAGCAGCAATCCATTAGGAAGACTTCTACAAAGCTAAAGAGGCAGAAGTTCTACGTAATTCATGCCATGAGGGTACAGACAAACTCAAGCATGCAACACATCACCATTCCTCATGAAATCTAATACAAAACTTACCAACAAAACCCTCCCAGACCACGCTTAGCAGCTATCTAAAGGACTACACGCCAGGATCAAGTAGACTCTACTCCGAGAATAGAAACATTTTCTATATACAGTGGAATACTACCCAACCTTAAAAAGACAGAGACCCTTACTTAGGCTATAACGTATATAAACTTTGAGAATACCATAAACAAAAGGAGCTGGCGGTAACAAACAAGAAGAACCTACACAACCTCACTAAGATGGTGCTAAGTACATGAAGTTTCAGCACCAGAAAGGAGACTGATGGTTGTCAAGAGAACGGGATTTATTACTCAGTGGGAATCTTTTTAATTTCACACATGAATATAATTATGGGGACAGTCTGTGATGACAACCACACAGAAATTTATGCTTAAAGTTAGTTAACATGATAAACTTTAGGTCATCTGTATTTTAGCACACCAAAATACCTAATTTTGAATTACTATGATTTAAAAGTTTATTCATTTTCATTGATATACACACACACACACACACGCACACACACACACACACATATATATATACACACACACACACATATATATGTGTGTGTGTGTGTGTGTGTGTGTGTGTGTGTGTGTGCGCGCGCGCACTTTTTGCATGCAGTATGACTATGCACGGCATATCCGCTTGGTGCCCTTGGTTGCCAAGAGTGGGCATCGGATTTCCTGAGCTGGACTTACACAGCTGTAACTCCACTTTGCTGCTGAGAGCTGGACCTGTCCTCTGCAAGAGCACTATGTACTCTTAACCACTGAGCCATCTCTCTGGCCCTTAATTTTGAATTATTTTAATAAAATTTGTAAAGTCTAGTACAAAGATTACAACAGAAACATGAGTATAAATCCCCAAGTCACACAATTACATCTAGGTTTCACGCTCACAGTCAAATATATGCAATAAATAGTAGGTTTGTGCATGTTTCATGAGGGTAGCCTGCCACAGCAGTATGCCAGAATTTCAGCACACCCTTGACTCCTCTGATCTTATGCCCTTTGATGCTCCTGGAACTGTGGACATTGTGCCTGCCTCAGTTTGCACACTAGTGATGACTGAATCACCACAAAGACGCAGATAGCAATGGAGGCTTAGGCTGGGATGCAGACAGTTTCTTTAGTAGTTAAATATTGTGAAAAACAAGGAAAGGGAAGAAGGTCCCCTTGGTGACTTGTATAAACAGGCAGCTCAAGTACTGGAACATGCTACTTTCAACCCAAATAACTATATTTATGTAACACTGCTCTCTGAGGTGACAGGACTCTTCTGGGTCCTGAGTGGGGAGTAGCGGGGTGGTATTTTAAGACACTAAGCCACGGTACACTCAGCAGCTGTAAAAACTCGTGACACGGACAGCAAATATTTCCCACCTCAGGATGGGATGCTGCAAGGAGCCAATAAAGATTTCGCAGCATGCCCCGGGAAAGCAAGCGCTAGCACCTCAGGAGTATAAAACAGGTCCTGCAACCTGAAGCTGCGCAGCTGTCAAACATGGGGAGCCTTTGCTTACTAGGATTGTCAGAGGAAAGCATGGGCGGCATTTGGCACTATGGCACTGGTGGCAAAGGTTCTCAGTGAACATTCCTACAGACCCTGCCTCAGGAGAGGTGGGGTTATGCACCTGAGATGATCTCAGCAAGAACTGCAGGGCCCTGAGGAGGGAAGGTGAGTGACATGTCCCGAACACCTAAGAAGTGACAGACATACTGACAAGGATCTTCCACAACCAACGTTCCAAACAGGAAACTATCTCCAGTCTTAGTGCAGCGTGGGCTGTTTTTTTTTTAAATCCAGTCTTAAGGATCCTTCATCTTAGACTGAAAATCTCAACCAGTGTTCCCAGTCTACCTTTGCTGTATTGTATTATAAATCAATAGTAGCAAATAGTTCAGCAACCCATAGGAAGTGCTGGTTGGGAAACACCATGCAGGACACGCTACATCAAAGTTTCTGGAACAGGTCCTCTACTCTGGGTCTCAGGAGGCTGCACAAAAGCTGCCAGTCAGCGTAGGCACATACCATCCGGACAGGGACTGGGGAATGTGTTCTTCTAGGCTCTCTTGGATTGCAGATACTTCCTTATGACAAAAGGCAGCGGGTCCTTGATTCTTGTTTCTTTAATTAAAATACAGTTGCATCATTACCACCCTACTCTTAGCCTTCTCACATTCTACACCCTCCTCACATGCCTATGCAGAATTCTATAAATACCCCTTTTATTCTAAAACACTGGGGCTGTTACTGGCCCTCACAGCCAATGTTAATATTTCAGTTTGAGGTCACTTAAGACTTAAGACTGTTCTCCTATTGTGTACTCAAAATGTTTAATCTGCCCTTGAGAGAAGAGTGTAACAGCCAATTTTACTTGCCTTGGGATGCCACGTAATCAACTTTATAACCTAAGCTAATGCATAGGTATAATCTTAAATTACATACCTTCCCACGCCCTCGACCCAGAGAAACACATGTGTATCATATATAGATGCTGAAAGCAACTTCCTAAAACCTATCATGAAAGCTGAAAGCAACCATTTATGAATATTGGTTGATAAGCAATGATATTTGTTACGGGATAAGTTGGGGTCATATAAAATTAGCAGAAAGGCTGACTAGGCAATCAGGAAGTAACTTTCAATATTTTCCCCAAAGATTTAGTAAAACCAGGAAAAACCTCTAGTCTTTTCAGTAAATATAATTTACTCTCCCTCTCCAGACTTATTTTCTTGTTTAATATGTTTATTCTCAAAAGACCCTACCCCTTTGAAATTCAACATTTCCTCATAAGTGTATAGGGAAATCTCTGCTGATACGTTTTGATCACTTCTCCGTGTCTGTCCATGAGTAAGTACACACCCTTACTCATTAAACGGAGGCTTGGAGCTGCCTATCACCTCACACACACATGGACATGCAGAGGTAAAGATGTGCCAGGATCAATCCATAGGGCCCCAAAAGATACACGAA
This sequence comes from Mus pahari, assembly GCF_900095145.1. NCBI lineage: Eukaryota > Metazoa > Chordata > Mammalia > Rodentia > Muridae > Mus > Mus pahari. The sequence goes on along the minus strand of NC_034595.1, from coordinate 37,385,601 downwards.
CTTCTAGGTCCTCCTGCCCAACAGGAAATAAATGCCTTGTCCAACCAAGTGTTTGGGTAAATGAATGGCCAATGACATAATTAGTGTTCAGCTCCAACACCAGCCATAGCCTTTTACTCATCACTGGTATTCATCTCTGAAAGGAGATGACTGAAAGGATAGCTGCGGGGAGAGATGGGATTTTAATATAAAATTATTCCAGGGATGAATGAAGCACTTAAAAATTAATGCAGCACACTTTAATTTCCACAGGTAATGTTCCGTAAGTGAGAAATAAAATTCTTAAAGAACTCTGAACCGAAATCAATACCCACAATTTACCAGCTTGGATTTCAAGCACGCTACATAAACAACATGCAGGCATCAGGGAAAATTCCCCTGTAGAGCAGCAAATTCCCACTATGGATAATAATTGTCATGTGTGAACTACTTCCTCCCCCGAGGAGCTTGAGAATTTACATTGTATTGTAACATTCGGGTCAGAGCAAGTCCCTGGTACAGAAAGCACGGCAAGCCAAGGAAGACTGCACAATGTAACCTAGCTGTAGCTGATCACTTAGTAGATGGAAAACCTCCACACTCTATTATTAGAAAGTCAATTTTCAGTTCAGTTAGAAAGTGAATTATCTAATTACTCATTTTTTTTACGGAAAGTAAGGCAAACAAACAAAACAAAACAAAACAAAACAAAACCCTACAATATGAAAACCAAGGAGTTACATATCAAATCATTATTAAACTTCTGCTTTCCCCACACATATTGTAGAATTGATGCTTACATAAAGAGAAAAATGCATGTGCTACATGATATGTGCACGTCTGCAGCTGGTAATCTGAGGACAAATGAAGGTGTCTTCCTCCTGTCTTTTGTGGAGCAACTGTAACACATCAGCCAACTAGGCTTCATAAATCATATTGCCACTGCCTCAAGAGCTGACTGGCTATGTACCCCCAGATGAGCCCAGGGATTGGGCACAGGACCTGAGAGAGCTGTCAGTGGGGTATGATGGACTAGAATGGGCATGTTAGCCAAGCAGAGAGGCCTTGTGAGCCAGCTTAATACTAAAAGCATGAAAAACAACTTAATGTTTTATGTAACATCAATGAGCAGATTTGCGGTTTTAAAGTGCTACTCTGGAGGAGGTCAGGGATGAAGATGGACCTGCATAGGACACATGTTCACAAATTCCTGAAAATCAGCCAAAATCTCCTTCACTGCTTTTTAGATAAATAAGTTTTGAGAGTCTCAAACTATTAGATATGAAACCAGCACCTAGCCTGGCACTCTAATACAGGCTCTTCAAATACCCTTGAAATGTGGCTCCCATGGATTCCATTATCCCATCTTCATGGATCTGTTTATTGGCCCCAGTCATGATTCTCACCTAACTCAAGTCAGATCTTGCTTATTCAGAAATAATATTCAGCATCCAGACTGGTTAATCCAGTTCTTGTGTGACAGAGTAGGGGACAGATGTAGACGAGTTTAGGGATTCTTTCTGTTCTACTCTGGCAAGGCACTTCACAAGGACAACCAGCTGGCTCTGAATCACTAGCATAATGTTAGCCAGCCACCTTCGAAGAACTCCACATGATGCCTGTTTCTAGGAGAAAAAAATTCAGAGAGAAGCCAAACCATATCTGTCATAAATCATTAAATATGAGTTGTTTAAATTCTATAGTATTGCTATATGAAATTTTTGTTTGATTCTAAATTATTTAGTGTAATATTCATTTGCATTCTTATGTGACCTACCCATAAATAACTGCTTTTCTGGAGCTAATGTGAATTGACCTGACTATGGCCTTAAGTTTGTTTTTTTTTTTCTAGGTGGCATCTGTCCATCCAATTCTCAGTCATAAAATAATTACAATGACTTGTAATCAACACATTCAGTACTTTATAAACTCTTATTTCCTCCAATTACCTCTTTTGTGTTATTTCTAAAAACTCTTATTTCCTCCAATTACCTCTTTTGTGTTATTTCTAAAAACTCTTATTTCCTCCAATTACCTCTTTTGATCTATCATCAAAACAACAATAAATAAATCTCAGTCCCACAGTGTGTTTCTTTTCTGAGTTTCCATGGGGCACATACTGAAATGAAAGGACCCCCTGCAGTCACATGAAGGAGAGCATCCTTCTCAGAGGCAACATTGTGCAGGGGACAGTGAGGGCTTGGGAGACAATAAGGCCTGGGCTCCCATTTGGCTTTATCTCCCCTTAGGTATGTGACCTGGTGTGGTTGTTTGAATATGAATGGTCCCTATAGGCTCAGATATTTGGACACTCAATTACTACAAAGAGGAACTGTTTAATAAGGACTAGAAAGATTAGGAAGTGTGGACTTTTTGAAGTAGGTGTGACCTTGTTGGAGGAGGTATGTCATTGGGGGTGGTCTTTGAGGCCTCAAAAGCCCAAGGTAGACATAGTCTCAGTGGCTCTCTCAGTCTTCCTCTCCTTTTCTCCTTCCCTCCTTCCCTCTCTTCCTCCCTTCCTCTCTCCCTTCTCCTCCTTCCTCCTCCAACCTCTATCTCTCACTGCCTGCTGTCTGAAAATCAGGACATAAAGCTCTCACCTATTGCTCTAGTGACATGTCTGTCTCCATCTTGCCGATGTTAAACATGGACTGACCCTCCAAAGCTGTGAGCAAGCCCCCAGTTCAACAGTATCATTTATAAGAGTTGTCTTGGTCATGGTCTCTCTTCGTATCAATAGAACAGTAACCAAGCTAACTGGTCATTCCTTAAACACCCTGACCCACTCCTTGCTTTGCTTTTCTGGGGGAAAATGAGACTACCTATTAATAATCACTTTCTAGAGCAACTATTAAAATTCACCACAAAATTGAGTGGCTTTAACAGTGGAATTTATTCTCTCACAACAGAATGCCAGAGATCTGAACTCAAACTATTGAAAGGGTTGGTCCATGAGAGACTTTTGCCCCTTCTGCATGGTGCGGCTCCCAGCACTCTCTGGCTTGGGACAGCACAACTCCAATATCTGTTTATTCTTCACTTGACCATATTCCTATTTTCCTTATGCCCCCTTCTCTTCTGTTAAGGAGTCTAGTACCGGTAGTAGGATCTACTCTTAAATCTAGGGTGAATTCATCTGAAAATCCTCCAAAACCAATTATTTACAACTAGTTTCACATTATGAAGTCTGGGTAGACCTGAATTGTGGAGAGAAAATGTTCAACACAACATACTTAACCTGTGCCACAGCAGAATTTCATTAAAACGAGGAAAAAATGATTAGTGATGGATCTATGAGAACGTGCATTATATCATGTGTGCATGTGTGTGTGTGTGTGTGTGTGTGTGTGTGTGTGTGTGTGTGTGTGTGT
>NC_034595.1:37379426-37382238 GCF_900095145.1 Mus pahari | reverse complement strand
GAGAGAGAGAGAGAGAGAGAGAGAGAGAGAGAGAGAGAGGTATATGATATGTGTGTTCTTTGTGAGTACAGGAATGTGGGCACAAGTGTGCCACAGGAGATAATGTGGAGGGCAGAGGACAAACTTAGTAGGTGTCAGTCCTTGCTTTCCATCTTATTTGAAGTTTGAGATAGGTTCTCTGTGATTTGCTTTTTCATATACCATGCAAGGTGGCCCTCAAGATTTTGGGGATCTCTTTGTCTCTGAATCCTACCTCCTGATAAGGGTACGCTGTAATTATGAATGTATGATACTGTATCTGGCTTTATGTGTGTTCAGGGGATTCCAAACAAGGTTATTAGGCTTGCATGGTGATTACTCAATCACTGAACCATCTCACCTGCCCTACAATGTATGTGTGATACATTTTACACTATAAGCAGACTGCATTTTATTTTTGTATTAAGAAAGTTGATGTAAAAAGAAAAACCTTGACAGATACCAATGAAATTCATAAAGTTATCAGAACAGACCGTAAAACATGTATTTCATGACCTTGGAAGCTAAAATAAATATATGACAATCCAGACACATGTGACCTACCAAAATTAAATCAAGATGAGATAAACAAGCTCAACAGATCTAGTAGTGTAACAAATAAGAAAGAAGCAACAATGAAAAAAATCTCCTACTACAAAGGGCCCAGGCCTACATGGAGACGAATTGAACCAGACCTTCAGAGGAAACGTGCCTCAATGCTTCTCCAATTATCCCACAAGATAGAATAGGGAATAACACTAGCTATCTTTTTTTCCAAAGCCAGTATAAAGTCAGTATTTTCCTGATACTAAAATCAGATACAACACACACACACACACACACACACACACACGCACACGGGTGGCTAATATTTGAAAACTGAATAAATGAATTAAAAAACACACAACAATATCATTCACTGTGATCAGCTCAGCATGAAAAATAATCAATAAATGCAGTAACTTATAGAAACAGACTTTAGGACAGAAATCACGTGACCATCTCAATAGTTACAAAAAATACTTTTGACAAGATTCAATATTCCTTTAAATAAAAATTATAAAGCAAATGGGAATAGAAGGGACATGCCTGTGTACAATAAAGGTAATATGTGGCAAAACTAGAGCCAACATTACACTAAATAGGAGAAACTCAAAAACATTTCCACTAAAATCAGAAGGAAGACAAGGCTGTCTGCCTTCTCTACACTCATTGGATACAGTACTGGAAGCCTTAGAGAGCAATAAGACAAGAGAAGCAAACTTAAGAAACCATACAGGGAAGGATGAAGTATCCTTATGTGTACATGATGTAAGTCTATACATCATACCCTATAGACTCCATTAAAGAACTCTTAGGACTAACAACCCAACAATTTTAGCAAGGTAGAAGGATACAAAATTAACATTCAAAAATCAGTAGCCCTGCCAGATACCAATATCAAACATACTGGGGAAGAAATTAAGGGAATCGACTGATTGGCAAATGCCACACACACATAAAATAGGAGGACCCTAGCCAAAGAATTGTAAGCCCTCTCAACCATTAAACACTGGAAAGAATTGAAGGAGACACTTGAGAATGCAAAGATATTCCACACTTACAGATTGGGAGTATCAACATTATAAAAAGGGTTATCTTACCAAATACAATCTACATATTCAGCATAGTCCCCATCAAAATTCTAATGTCATTCCTCACAGAACAAAACAAACGCAACAACATTGAAATTCATCATTGAGAAGCACAGACATCCAAAGTAATCCCAAGGGAAAAACCAGTTATGGCCAGAGGTATCACTATGCTTCATAACAAGTTATATAATACAGAGCCTTAGATGGAAAAACATGAGGTGCTGGCAACAAAACTCATCAATAGAACACAACAGGACATTCAGCAACAGACCTGAACTATTATACCTTCTTGAGTTTTTACAAAGACACCAAATATTCTCACTGGAGAACAGGCAGCCTATTTAACAAGTGGTGTTAAGGAAACTGATTATATACATGTAGAAAACTTATCTAGATCGTTATATTTTACCTCACAAAAATCAAATCCAAGTAGATGGAAAACCTCAGGTAAAGGTGAAAACCCCTGAAACTGTGTAGGCAAAGAAAGGGCAAACACTTCCCCAGACTGGGACAAGTAAAGTCTCTGAATAGGACCTAAATGTTCAGGAAGAGAGACCAGCAATTGATAAACAGGACTCAGTAAATCATTAATTTCTGTACAGCAGAGGAAACCATTAATACAGTGAAGAGACAGCCTACAGGTATGCAATCTCTGGCAGTCATCTATACATTTAACAGAGGGTTAATAGACAGACCTCAAAGAATAAAAATATAAATAAATAAATAGACACTAGCACCGGGTCCCTAGGGCGTGGTTTCAGTGGACACTCCCACAGTCTCTAGAGGACTGCCCAAGCAATCATAGGATCACTGATGAGTGGAACACAGTTTCTGCTCCAATCCAATTGTGCAAGGGACCTGAGACGGCACTAGGGAAGCAGAGAACCAGCCTGACCAGGGGCACAAATCCCTTCCAGTCTGCACCAGCACCAGATCACCTAGGGCTCAGATTCGGCGGACACCCCCATAGTCCCTAGTGGACTGCCCAAGTGATCTTAGGATCACTGGTGAGTGGAACACAACAGCTGCTCCAATCCAATAGTGACAGGCCTGTGGCACCAGGAACAAGGACACCAGAGCCTTTCCTGACCAGAGGCTCAGGTTCCATTTAATCAGTTCAGGTTTACCTTGGTTTCAAACAGACCAGACAACTCCACGGT
>NC_034595.1:37377504-37379068 GCF_900095145.1 Mus pahari | reverse complement strand
AGAGTTACAGGAAAACACTACCAAACGCTACCAAAGGAGATGGAATTGAACAAAAACATCCAGGATCTAAAAATGGAAGTAGAAACAATAAAGAAAACCCAAAGGGAGACAACTCTGGAGATAGAAACCCTAGGAAAGAAATCAGGAAGGAGAGATGCAAGCATCAGCAACAAAATACAAGAGATGGAAGAGAGAATCTCAGGTGCAGAAGATTCCATAGGGAAAATGGAAACAACAACCAAGAAAATACAAAATGCAAAAAGATCCTAACTCAAAACATCCAGGAAATCCAGGGCACAATGAGAAGACCAAACCTACAGATAATAGTAGTAGATGAAAATGAAGATTATCAAATTAAAGGGCCAGCAAATATCTTCCACAAAATTATAGAAGAAAACTTCCCGTACCTAAAGAAAGAGATGCCCATGAACATTCCAGAAGCCTACAGAACCCCAAATAGACTGGACCAGAAAAGAAATTTCTTCCAACACATAATAAGCAGAACAACAAATGCTCTAAGTAAAGACAGAATATTAAAAGCAGTAAGGGAAAAAGGTCAAGTAACAAATAAAGTCAGGCCTATTAGAATTACTCCAGACTTCTCACCAGAGACTAGGAAAGCCAGAAGATCCTGGACAGATGTTATACAGGTCCTAAGAGAACACAAATGCCAGACCAGGCTACTATACCCAGCTAAACCCCTAATTACCATAGATGGAGAAACCAAAGTATTCCATGACAAAATCAAATCCACACAATATCTTTCAACGAATCCAGCCTTTCAAAGGATAATACTGGGAAAACACCAGTACAAGGACAGAAACCACGCCCTAGAAAAAGCAAGAAAGTAATCCTTCAAGAAACCTAAACAAAGACAGCCACAAGAACAGGATGCCAACTCTAACAGCAAAAATGACAGGAAGCAAAAATTACTTTTCCTTCTATCTCTTAATATCAATGGACTCAATTCCCCAGTAAAAAGGCATAGACTAACAGATTGGCTCCATAAACAGGACCCAACATTTTGCTGCTTACAGGAAACTCATCTCAGGGGAAAAGACAGACACTACCTGAGAGCAAAAGGCTGGAAAACAATTTTTCAAGCAAACTGTCTGAAGAAACAAGCTAGNGTAGCCATTCTAATATTGAATAAACTTGACTTCCAACCCAAAGTAATCAAAAAAGACAAGGAGGGGCACTTCATACTCATCAAAGGTAAAATCTTCCAAGATGAACTCTCAATTTAAGCTCCAAATGCAAGGGCATCCACATTCATTAAAGAAACTTTAGTAAAGCTTAAAGCACACATTGCTCCTAACACAATAATAGTGGGAGACTTCAACACCCCAGACGCATCAATGGACAGATCCTGTAAACAGAAATAAACAGAGACACAGTGAAACTAACAGACATTTTGAAACAAACGGATTTAACAGATATCTACAGAACATTTTATCCTAAAACAAAAGGATATATCTTCTCAGTGCTTCATGGTACCTTCTCCAAAATTGACCATATAATTGGTCACAAAACAGGTCTCAACAGATTCAAAAATATTGAAATT
>NC_034595.1:37356940-37372016 GCF_900095145.1 Mus pahari | reverse complement strand
AAGTGTAAGCTGAATAAACCCTTTCCTCCCCAACTTGATGTTTGTGCAGGAATAGAAACCCTGACTAAGACAGTTTCTGACCAGGCAGGAGGCAGGAAATGGACTGTGAAAGGGTGAAAGCGGGCTTCAGCAGAGGATGGTTAGGAGAATATGAGGTAATATGAAAGTAAAGTAGGAAATAGTGAGGACAAGAAACACTGAAGCAGGGATGGGGCAGGGCGATGGGAGATAGGAGGAGGTCACAGGGTAGGAAGGAAGGAAACTTGCTAATGTGTCTTCTAATTAAAAATATAATTAAAATAGAAAGCAAAACATTGTACAAGCAGTGCCCTGTACTGGTGGACAGAGGGGCTCCCAGAAGCCAAAAGTTATTAAAGAACAATCCTAGTGCCAGAGGTCAGATATTTCCCCATGAGTTGTTGGTCATGGAGGTTCCCATGGCATCCCTCAGGAATATAGACAATCGCTACTGCTGTTGGTTGCCCACCATAACTAGAAGGTAAGACCATTTTGTTGAGGATACCACACACTCTGATAGAGGAATAGAGAAAACAAGCCATAACCTATTTGAAAGCTTCCTCCCTGCTAACTAGCCCGCATATAGAAGGTGCTCTATAGGCTGCTCACGGAAAGCTGTCTTGCTTGGCCTTGGACCCAGCATGCTACACTAGCAACAGCCAAGAATGAGTTTCTTGGCACAATAGTGGCACATGTCTGATGGAGGCACCCATCCCCCCTTTCCTGATTAGATTTAAGGTTCACTTGATGGGAGAGAACTCATGCCTACTTCTAATTGAGTCCAAAAGCCCATGGCTGGGGAGGTCACAGGCATTATGGGTTGGCCCAAAGAAGTTATTCTGCTAAATGGACATGTTGTTCCTCAAATTTCTTTGTAAATATTTTGATTTTACCCACAGATTTTTCAGAGAGGCTGCTTTTGTAGCAGGTAGGAGTCTTTGCAGATATTCATAACTGGGAAAGCTTGAAGGACTAGGGTATTCTTGAGTGCCCAGTACTAAATGAGATGTCTACTCACAGCCTCCAAGGCAAAGGAGGACGAATGTAAGACTTGGAGAAGAAAGGAGTGTTGTGGAATACGATGTTCTGGGTGTGATGTGCCTCCTGGACTCAACTATAGCAGAGTGCTGTGGTTATCTGTACTTGATGAGGTCTGTCTACATCCCATCAAGGACGGAGAGGGACTCAGCAGGCTCTACCTCTCCCTGAGGACTCACAGGAAGTTAATGGCCGCTGGGAGAGAGCAAATCATCTTCCCTCAGTGTAGGCTACTTACAAACTGTCCATGCTGCTGGAAATAACTTTCACACGTGTGCAAGCAGCCCTAATGATACTCACTGGGACACACACATGCACACACACACACACACACACACACACAGAGCGAGAGCGAGAGCGAGAGCGAGAGCGAGAGCGAGAGCGAGAGCGAGAGCGAGAGAGAGAGAGAGAGAGAGAGAGAGAGAGAGAGAGAGAAGAGAGAGAAATTTGGAAATAGGAGGCTGGTTGAAAAGCAGAAAAGGATCAGTGGGAGGAAAGGAAAAAGAGAGGAACTGGATGAATATAATGAAAATACAATAGATGCATATATGAGATTGAAAATGAAATTAGCTATGTTTTAAGATGAGATGCTGTGTTACTGGTATTGTGTTGAAGCTGCAGTAGGACCTAACAAATACCACATTTTTCCTCTTATTCCTGATAGTAGGCCCCACAGGAGTTAGTTACCAGTGCAATTCAAACATGAATATGAAGAAATAGGGTACTGTAAGGATTTTTGCAAAGACAAAAGGAACATTTCTCGCTTCTATAAAACTATAACCGTGGCAAAGCACAGTGAGGTGAGTTGTTCTTGTTTCAAGACTTGACCTGTTACAGTTGTTTGAATACATGTCTGTCTGTGAGATCTTTGTAACTCTGTTGAATGTAAACACTAGGAAGAAGGAAGGAAACAATATGAATCTTCGTTTCTTGCTATTCATTAGGTGACTTTATAAATAAGCATGAAAAGTTAACCAGTCTACCATCAGTTAAACTCACTTTTGTACTCTGTCATATTTTCTTCTATAGTTGCCCTTTTCATATTATCTCATTTCTAATAGAGAGAATATAATTTCCATATCTCTTATACACCTTTGAAATAGAAACTGAGCTGCCATGGTAAGTAAAGATTGAAAGAAAGCTTCAGTTGGCAGCAGGAGTCAGGAGAGAGCCTGCCTGCCTCTCTCTCTCTCTCTCTCTCTCTCTCTCTCTCTCTCTCTCTCTCTCTGTGTGTGTGTGTGTGTGTGTGTGTGTGTGTGTGTGTGTGTGTGTCTTTGTCACTTAGGCCCTGCATCTGAACCCACTGGGACTGAAATAGTTAACTATATCTTAAGGACTCCCAGAGACCTAGCATCATAAGTGAAGTCCCCAGACAATCTATAGACTCTAGGGCTACCAGCTTCCCAAACACTCATATTTCACCAAGTAGCACACTCAGTCTTGTTTCATGTTGTAGTTGTGGCCAGGAACTGAAGCACATACAATGTAAGGCCTATGGTGGAGGCTGTTCTGCTCTGATCCCTCAATGGATAACAGAGATAGCGGCAGCCATATCTGCTTCTCTCTTCTAGGAACACCCCATTATCTCTAGTCTACAATTCCTGTCTCGGATCTAGTGTAAGAGGTTTGCAGGAACAAATGCTGGCCTGTGTTGTGCCTGGAGAAGACTAAGAAGGGTCAGTCCTCTATGCCCTGTGCACACAACCATTTCCAATTCACAGAAACACTTGCCTTCCTCTTTTCTTATCTTTTGGAAATATCACAACTCATTTCAAAGCCATCTTAATATTCTTCCTTACTGTTTCTTGAAAACTAAGGATCAGTTGAGAAAACCTTATACCTTATACCATGGCATGATGTGGCACCGAAGCCTTACACGCTCGTGGTTAAATACCCCTCAGTTGGAGAAAACGTGATCACGTATCTTGTAGGGATTTCAACTTGAACTTTAAAATGGCCCCTCCCTCACAAGGAAGGAGAAACCTGCCAAATTCAAGATGTCAATCAGTGAGAGACAAACCCGAGAGGAACGCCAACTGTGCGGGCCAGCACTTACCTGGATTGGGTTGGAGGTATTCAATCGTTTTTGTCATTATCTCCATCACAGCCCTGCTGGTGACATCCACTTTCTGCAATGAAGAAACAAATGTGGTAAATGACACAAGCATTTACTTTAGAGCCTTGGAGTTTCCTTTCAGTGACAAGTCCTGCAGGAGCAGATGAGAGGCTTGAGGAGCAGTTAGGGGGAAAGGTGGCCTTGGGTTTTAGCACTGTCTGTTGAAGAGCCTATTCATCCACAGGGAACTGGTAATTTCCCAAACTGTTTCAAAGTATAGTTCATTACCTTTCAGCAAAATCAATGCACACTATGTCAGTAACACTTTCTCCTTCAAGCTTTTACTTAATGCTATGAATGGACTAAACTCAGTGGCAGGTTTCTCCTCCACAAGGAGCAATGCAGGGGCACGCAGGTGGCTCAACAGATAAAGGTTACCAGCCAACCTGAAAACCTCATTTGAATTCCTGGGATCCACGAAAAGGTGGAAGGATACAACTAAGCCCACACTGCTGTCCTCTGACCTCTACACCCATGCTGTGGTGTACATACGCCACTGTATGTATCATGTTCTTGGGTGGGATGATAAACATACAATAACAGCAATAGCAATAATGATACATTTAAAAGACCATGTCTTCTTCAATGATGCTTCTACTGTTATGCTCTTCTGACATCTTCAGGGTATAAAAGCCCTCAGTAAACACATCTAGCTGGTCCTGAACTCTTGGCTAATTATAAATACCAGATTCTAATATGAAAATCCTGTCTCTGAACGTTGTGAAGGGTCATCATTTCTTCCTGCAACTCACCCTGCCCTCTCCACACACCCAGGTTAGGGAAAGAGCATACACTAAAGCCACTTACTTTTCTCCACAAAACTCATTTCTTATCAGACTGTGCAGTGCATTGGCTCATATAACACAGCTGAGTGACTAAGAGTAATAAATAAACCAGCTCCCTTGCCATTGATAATATTTTTGTTTCTTTTTTTTTATAGGTTCCTAATCAATATCTACAACTAACTGCTTTGTACAGGGTAAACTTTCTTCTCTTCCTTATCTACTGAAATATCTTATCTGGTTTGGTTTTCAATATTTAATAACCTCTTATCCACCGAAGTCATAATACAGTGTACAGTTGTGATTATGATGATAAGAAAAAAACACATGATTGTCACTTTGACCCTGTACTGGTATAAAATAACTTTTACAAGTGTCCTTTTTAGGATGCATTAGCCTGCTTATGAACCCTGTACGACTATCCTTTTGACTGACTCAGTATTTCAAGAAACTTGAGGCTTGGATAATTAGTGGTAAAGGAATGGCAGCTCCCAGGCTGATAAACTGCAAAATGAGGTACTGGCATTATTATCAAAATGCCAGGTGGCCTTATGAACTCAAGTCATAGAATTCTTGCTTGATACCGGTTGAACAAGTTCAAAGTTGTGTACAGAATAAACATGTTGAAAGTGCAGAGAACTTGAGAGAGCAAACACACATCTTCTATTGACTCCAAGATAGATGGGGATTGAGCAATTAGATGCCAACTGTATCTAGGTGTCTTTTCTGGCCATGGCAGGAAGAAATGTAATCCAATGGTCAAGGTTTCTAAGAAAGAAAGCATCAGAAGACTTGAGACTGGAACTACCCAGTGGCCATTTGAAACTGTGGTGTCATCTGTTGCTAGGAGGCAGACTCACTTCCAAATTTCCCCATCTCTTTCTCGACAAAGAGATTTAAGCATCATTACATGAAGGAGAAAAGAGATACAGCAAGCTTCACAAGCTTGCTCCAGACTGTTCTGTTTTCCGTGAAAGGGAAAGGTTCCTACAAGAAGACAAGAAAAAAGTATTTCTCCCCAGTTACAGAAGATGTAACACCACAGGCAGAATTCACGTTGTACCATTGCCAAATGACTGAAACAGGGGGAGGAGCAAAGAACTGACACCCCACCCTCTAGTTAGTCATGAGAGTCCTCCTGCAGAAGTGGCACTACCATGCTGACTTGCTGGACCCCTTATCCCCAACTGTTCTAACTTCTCAACAGAAACTGCAGCAGCAGTGCCTACTGTACACTCTCCATAGATGGGTCAGCAAGAAAGACATGGGAAGCAGTTCATGGAGATCAAGCCAGTAATCCCAGAGTCCAGAGACCTTAGAGATGGCAATATTAAGAGTATTATGTTTGCTTCCCAGAGTAGAATTCAACCTTAAAATGGAATGGGGACAAAAAGATAACAGTGCTCCCCATGGTATGACCAAAGTCTCCTACGAAGTTGAGAACACAGGCTTTCCATATTCTGAGCTCACTGATGTAGAAGCCTCTAGTACTTCTGTTATCAGTACAAGTCAAGCTCCATTGAACTATTTAATCAGACTATAATATAAGCTTCTAGCACAGGGGTGGAATAGAGCAGGCTCTTGAAAGGAAATTAACTGTGAATTTATAGATCACAGGCACATATTTAGGGACTCTAAATCCATGTGTAAAATATGACTTTTTTAAAAAGGCAGAATCCTGGGCACATATTCTTCACAGACTCTGGTCTTTTTACTTCCATCTTCTTAATACCAAGGATTTAAAAACACTCAATACTTGAGACTCTTTCTCCATTGATAAGTCTTGAAATTTATAACTGTAAGTCCAGAGGAAAAAAGAAACAAGCAAATGGCTCTTTTGGGATGGGGAAATAGCTCAGTGGGTAAAGCCTGAAGGCCTGTGTTTCTATCTCCATAACCCACCCGGATAATAAGCCAAATACATTAGTACAGGCATCTTGATCCTTATGTGCCCTACTGGCAGATAAGAGGTGGAGACAGGAAACTCTATAACTAACCTGGACCCACAGGTGCTCACAGAGACTGAATCAAAGAGCATGTAAAGACTGGACCTAGACCCCCTACATATTTATAGCAGATGTGCAGCTTAGTCTCCATGAGGGTCCCCTAACAATTAGAGTAGGTGCTGTCTCTGACCCTGTTGCCTGCCTTTGGATCAATCTTCTCCTAGCTGGGATGCCTCGTCTGGCCTCAGTGGGAGAGGATGTGCTGCAACTTGAAGTGCCAGGGAGGGTTGATACCCATCGGTGGCTCCCCTTTCTCTGAGGATAACAGGGGGAGGAGTTTCTGGGAGTGGGAATGGAGAATAGGAGGGGGCTACAATAAATAAATAAATAAAAGATCAGCTATGCTGGCATACACAGCTGTAAATAAGAGACAATGTCTCAAACAATATGAAAGGTGAGACCAGACACTGGAGTTTGTCCCTTGAGTTTTGCATGCAGGCTGTTCCCATACTGTGGCTAATGGTCAAAACTATGGCAGTAAGTCACAGAGAAGGATGAGCTTCAAAGACAACCTTCTGTGTAGCCTGAGAGCTAACAGCCTGTCTCCAAAATGTCTTGCTTTACAGTGGGTATCATATGCACTTACAATGTCTGATACCATGTATTTTGAGAAATGAAGATGGAATTAGGCTCTGGTTGCTGATGAATCCATTTTAATTTTGTTAATCTTCTTAAACACCTCTCTGCTGTGTATAAATTTGGAAATACTCCCTAAACATACCCGCATGTTTTAGAGGGTTAAAGAAGAAGTTAAGATTTCTATTTTATGTACATGATAGACATACAATTTTCTGATTTCAATGCTCTCTAAGTTTTGTTTTGTTTCTTTTAATGTAGCTACACTCACTGACATAGGCGCTGCCAATGGATCCTTTGTGTGCTTCAACAGCCCTAGAGAGCAGTAACAGAGGGAAAAGACCCCGAGGGCCCAAAAGTATAAAAGATTTACCAAGAGAATGTGAGGATTCCTAAACTAACAAGATGTGAGCTTTATTGAGCATGTCCTGCTTAATCTATGAACGATGTTAATTCCTGTCTTGAGGCACCAGATACCAGAACTCTAAAAAGCAGGGAATTGGTGAGCTGACATAATGGGATTACTTTTTCATACACTTCTAAAGAGTACCATTCTCCCCTATAGAAAATGTATCAGTAGTTTGTGAACTAAAGAACATGAAAACTATGAATTCTTTAACATAGCAATGGAAGTATGAGGGACATTATTTCATATTGTCAGATGTCCGATGTCAGAGGTAGAACACCTTATATGCTGTACATATAGCCTGAGAGTTTGGCAATCAATAATAATGACATGAATTAAATCATCACTCGGATATGGAATAATTCGCTGTGGTTATGTGAAAGAAGTTAAAAGGCCCTATAAAACACCAGCATCTTTTCAAGTTTTTTAATCTTAATATTACTGGAGTTAAGAATATACACACTCTTGAAGTGCTGAGTAAACAAGTGACAGGGACATGATGAAAGCTGCACCCTGGGAAGATCTGTCTGGCAGAGAGACGCGGGCTGACTCAAGAGTGGTAGTTTTAACTACTCCCCACTAACTCCAGGGGAATTAACACCCATCTCCAAACTCCCCGCTTTAAAGCAGAAATCTTGTATTCATAAAGGCTAGGAAAGAATTAGTATTTTGAAGCTGAAGCATGATTTAGGCTCTGATTACGCTAATATTAATTTTAATTTTGCTAATCATCTTAGGTATTACCCACACCAAATATAGCTTGGGTATACACTCTGCACATATGACTGAGAGGAAGCTTGTCTACATGGAAATCCCGGTAGAGCAGAAGGATGTCTTTGAAGCTCATTTTGTTTGTGACTCCAGCCCCCCATATAGCTTACACCAGTAAGTGAGTGTCTTGGGCCAGTGACCATGTCTCCTTCACTGCTACTCCATGAAGGAGAACCCCCAGTATCATGGTAAACCCCAAGTCTACTCAGAGAAGGAATTCTGAGCACACTGGCCGTAATTTCCCTCTCTTCTCCCCAATGTGAGACATATCCTGGACTCCACTTGCTATGAAACTCAAGCAATGAGTAAGTGGTACACTCCTATGACAGCTGGGAACTGTAGGCTCAGCCTCTGTTTCAGTGTGAGCAGGTCTGTGGCAAAAACAAAAACAAAAACAAAAAAAAAAACCATACAAACAAAAACCAAACCAACAACAGCAACAAAACAACAGCTTTGATAAACAGGAGTTCTATCGTGACTCAGGTGGTTTCTTCTCACGAATTCTACTTCTCACACAAGGGACTGGATGATAATAAATCTGTCTCCCTGAAGAAACTCAGACATGATGGACATGGACACGATGGACACCATCCACCAGCATTCTCGACATTGTACTCTACCAACCATCTCTACCCTCCTATTCAATTGGAATGGCAACTTTTCTTTCTCAACATCCTGCCTTTCTTGAGACTTGAGGCTTCCCCTTAGGAATTCTATTTTTACTTAAAGCACCCTTCCCCCCCCCCCCCGTTTCTAGCCCTAAACCCTTCTGTGACCTTAACAAAGAATTTCCCCAAGATGCTTTTCATGTTGCAGAAAGACATTATCCCTCTTGACTGTGAGTTTTGCATGATACTCATACACAGTGCACAAGAATATTTAAAGATTCAGCTCAGTATTCTCTCCTCTAGAACTCTCCACTGTTATAAGAAGCCCATGTTTGACTTCTCTCTGGTGTTTTTCAAGGAAATCCTCCCAGGGCACTGAGCACTGTGTCTGATTTGAAATCTATTTATATTCCTGCTTTCTAAACCCAAATTGAAAGCTCTTAGAGGGATTGGTCCTCATGCACCGCCCTGTTTCCAGTTCCCAGTACAATGCCTGGCAGACGTGGTATTCACTTAGCTTCCAAGTGGATAAATGAACATAACTACATACCGACTCATCGAAACCCTCCCCCAGTTAGCATAACTGTTGCAATGGATGTGAATTTGAGAAGCAACCAGAAGTTCCTCAGATTCCAGAATCTTCTAGAAACAGCAACAACAGAAACCTGCAGCATTATAATGAAAACATTGCCCAATGTCTGGACCACAGAAAGGAATTTAGCCTATATTTAATGAAATTGGTAAACAATGGTGACATTTATGATTAAAAAGAAAGCGAGCCCAGGGCAGGTACTTAGGAGAAAGAGAACATAGTAGTGCTGGGTCTAGGGAGACAACTCAACCAGGGCCTCGGCATCAGCCAGGGAAGGATAGTCTGTGAAAGCAGGGCTGGTCTGGGACAGAATCTCAGTAGCACAGCAGGTCAGGCTGAGATTCAGGAGAACTTCTAGGAAGAGCCTCCTCCCTCCCAAGAGTGCTGTCTGCTACAGACCTCTAATTTATTTCCTATTGTTGTCTAATTGCACCTCAGAGAGTACAACTAAATAAAGCTTTCTCCACATCAAACATTTGGTAAACAGAAAACCAACCATGAAAAGGTGATGTGGTGACTCTTCTGTAGGTTTAGGGACCCTGAGTTAAAATATTTTTATGAGTACTTGACTTATTAACATGAATATTAACAGCTTGAGATTCTAAATCCACAGCAAATGTTCTTCAATGACTGTAGAAAAAGCCTACCTTCCAATACACTCAGCACAATTTGAGAACAAACTTTAGGAAAACCACAGATAAGATAAGGGACATTTCCTTTATCATATGCAATATGCAATAAAAATCAAGCAAAATAATTTCTACACTGCACTGAACTCTAAACATCTTGAGTTACTTAGAGAAAAACCCAAATGTAGGAGCACATGTGGATTCTTCAAGCAGAGGTTTGCTTTATAACAGGAGTACTGAGGCGTGAAATAAATACGCCAGAGACTTTTGATGGAACGAGGACCAAAACTCTTTATACTTCATCTTCAGACTCGGCGGGCGTCTGTGATATCAGCCTAAAGTAAGATGCTTGGCAAGATCCTCTCCTTTTAATTAGGCTGTAAGACTGGCATGGATTTCACAGCAAAGTGAATCTCCGAAGGTCTAATTAGTCGCTACAGCTTCCTTCAGTTTTTAGTCTCATTTAAGACACAAAGAGCTGGCTTGTCTCTACCATGAGATACCTAGCTTGGCAGCTTTACTCTGGGCCCTTGTGAAGTGCGGGGATAACTTCTGCCACCTGCACACTTCAAGTTGCTAACTGCTGGCTGCAGCTTCTATGATGATGTGGTTCTTAGCCATGCAGCACACTGCAAGACCTCTCAAGAAAAATGAATGAAGAGGAGACGCTAAGGAAGGCTAAGCAAGTACCAGAGGCTGAAGCGAGTTTACAGATCCCTGGGATCCTCAGGAGAAAGTGAAGCTTTCCTCCTGAGGATGCTTATCTGTCTGCAGACATGGACTTGACAAGGGAGGGTCGGCTCCTGTTTCTATCACCATGAAAGTAGTTGTTTACAAGCTGTGGTTGAAGATCGGGGGGGGGGGGGTATTTATAACCCTCTGGAGATATGAAACAAGGGAAAGTAGCCGTGAGGTACTGGGTATAGACTTAAAATATTCTCTTCAAGCATAGTGCCAACCCCCTCAATACCAATTCACAATCTTCTCTGTGCATTTCAACACTCACTTGGCTGCCTAAGTCTAAACACTTCTTGATAAGAACCTCAAAGTGAAAGAGAAAACATCTTTAATGTCTCGAAAGAAAAAGGTATTTAATCCACAAACTCCAGCTTACTTGCTGAGAACATATAATGTTTCAGCAGAATGGTAAATAATTCACTTTAATCCATAATAGAAAATATTCAGTAAGCATTAGGGTTCTCATTCTGCTGTCATCTGAAAAGAGACACTTCAACAAACACTGGACTTTTACAATAAACGGTAGACACAGAGTGTAGGCCAGGTCCCCTGGACTCCCAAACTGCTCTCGCCTCAGTATTCTGACCTGCCTCTAGCAGGAAGCATCCTACTAAGGAAGTCCACTGCTGTCAGAGAGAGACTCAAAGTCTCTTACAAGATTTGAGACATCGTTCTCCATTTTCTCCTCTCTCATTTCCACCCCACCCAAACTCAACTGCAGCTCTGCACCATACTGATTCGGGAAAGTGATAACAAAACCTATCAGGAAAAGTGCAGACCCCATGCTTCTTCACACTGGCTCTAGTCTCTGGGGGGACCGAGGGATGGGGTGCTTTCCATTTCTGTTTCAAATTACAAAGGGGAGGAAGCATGTTTTCAATGAAACAGATGATTTTGAGTACAGAACAGCTCCAGAGCCTCCTTACAGGGGACAACCTCATGCCGGGGGAGGCTGAGAAGGGAAAACTCACCCTCTCCATCTCTTTGAAGTCATCGTCGAGCTTGGTGCCTTCCGCGCCTCCTACCTTCTCACTCACTTTCTGTAGACGATAAGAACAAAGGGATCATTAGAAACTGTCTCTTTCCTTTACAAAAATATGTTAAAAGTTTTGAATACGTTTAGAAATAGCACCTAACATGGCCTCAGGACCGTTCCCTGACCGTGGCCGGCAGCTCCACTGTCATAGCGTCACAGTCTAGTTTGTCTAAGCAACATACCAAAGGTCACGAGCCAGGTGGCTACTGAACCGGGAACTCAAACCTGCATCTTCTCATTTCAACCCCAGTGCTCTTTCTGTTACACGAATCACTTTACAGCGAGCTAGTTGATAACATTTTCCTTTGTAAGTCCTAAGGAACAGCCACATCACACAATAATCATTTCCCTCTGATAATGGATCTAAAATGCTCCTAGGTAGAAAATTGCTACTTGTTCAACCTGTTCCTCAATGGGCTATTGAACAGATAATCACAAGCATCCATTTACCTATTAGAGAAGAAACGAGCCCAGCTGATTTCAGATAAAAGGACTTGCTTTGTCGTCTCCCTGTTTATATCCTCACATGCCAGCAAGAAGCTACATCAGACTATGTTGAGGGGATTTCCTTGACATCCAATCATTTTCCACTACTATACAGATTTAAATGTCAATTGGAATATGCAAATTATCAAATTTCAGTACAATCTTCACATTAATTAAAAACAGATATACTATTAATTTCAGAAATAATGATTCAAATCACGGATAATAAAAATGTATGACAGAATCATAGGGAAAAAAAACACTGACTTTATTAGACAGGAATATTGATTCCTTTTTCAAATACACTAACAGTAAAGGTGTACATATATTTTCCTCTAAGACATCACTGTGCTATATAAAGTACATAAGCACAGATACTGAAGCATGGATTTTAACTTCCTTCAAGATTTACTTGGCTGAGAGAATTTACAGGGGCCTTCACTGTATTCTGATTGCAGCCATCTTGAGAGCAAAGTGGGTTTTCTCAGTGAGCTTGGCTGGTATTTCTTGCAGGGGCTCCTGGAGACCAATTCCTGGCCCCAAAAGTGCTGGCAATCTCTTGTTGAACCCTGAGGTGCATTTCTTATGCTATTTTCTCTCTGCCTTTCACTGCTTTCTGCCAAGAGGAATACATTCAGAAGAAACAACCATCACTGCATGTAAGATGTCACTGTCTACTGCATCGTAATAGACATACTACATCGTAACAGTGTGGGATATGAGGTGCACAGAGCTGTCATGAAAAAGATGTGGTATAGTAAGAACCTACATCTGAACCTGCAATTTATGCAGCAAACTCTACTCCTTAACAAAGTGCACGTCAGCTTCTAGCAGTTCTCACATCAGTTTATTTAACTTTCATTCCACACTTTGAGAAGGCAGAATTTTCTTTAATACAATTATAGATAGATTAATGTAAGTGCTTCAAACAGAAATGTCAATGAAAATAATATCAATACATTTATATCTCAGTCACTTTTGCTCACTGACAACAATTTAGCTCATATTACAAACCTCCTGTGTCTTATGCTCAAACTATATAGTTGACCACTAAATTTGGCAAGCAAACTCTAATCTACTTTAAGACCAACACAACAGAGAAATATTTTATGGATGACTATTAATTGCTATCTCTATGCTACACACAGATGTCTCCAATGTTAGAAAAACTCACTGTATGCAAAGTCTCATTTTGTCAGCGGATCATCATAGTTAGTGTTAGTACCAGAACATTCCAAACCTAGGCACTAACAATGTGACCTATGACCTGTGTTGCCAACCCAACAACCCTCATATTCCAGAACCCACTTGGCTCACCTCTCACCCTTACTTGTGTTATGTCACTTTCCATATAAATTAGGAGAGCAACCCCTCCTCATTCTCTCTCTCTCTTTCTTCTCTCCCTTTCCACTTACCCTGCCACTCCTTTGTGTCTCTCCCTCGCAATAAACCTCTCCCATGTGGAATTGCCTTGGCCTGGAGTGCTGTATGAGAATATCTAATATATATATATATATATATACACACACACACACACAGACACACACACGTGTGTGTGTGTGTGTGTGTGTGTGTGTGTGTGTGTGTATCATCAGTTAGACCTCTCATGTGACCTGTAACTGAGGTCAATGGTCCTCATTTATTTTCAAAATGTACACTAAAAGGATATAGCTAAGAAATTCCTCTGCTGTGTTAAAATTAGAGAATTCTGATACTGTAGTGATAATTCAGTATTGGCCATCTCTGAAAAAAATTCATGGTCTTCATCTACATCACAAAACGCCATACCATGCTTTCAATAATACATTGTCCAACTGAGAACAGCCTTAATTTCGCTTCTTTCTTTATCCATCATCTGCTAAATACCACAGTAGTGGATTCTAGGTATCAGATAAGACACTAGGGGTATGTCAGTGATTAGCAGCCCATACTGTCTCCAGCCCACTATCTACTGGCACCAGCTATTTTGTTTTCAAAGCATATCCAAAAGTGGGCAGACAAGGAAAATGAACATACTCTCTCAGATCCACTTCTCCTCAGTTTCCCTTCAGAAAACAACAACAAAAACAAAAACAAAACTGGGCTACCCAGGGATATCAATCAAATATGCATAATAAGTTATAATAAGACTAGATGCATGCCTTTATATCAAGGCTAAACAAGGCAGCCCAGTTCACCAGAAGGAAAGGGGTGGCAAATGCAGGCAAGAGAGTCAGACATCCCCATTTCCACTTTTAAGAGTCCCATAGGAAGAACAGACTACACAAAGGACCTACAGACCCACACAGACTCCATGATTGTCACTTCAGTCTCTGGGATCCCCTATGGGCCCTGCTTATTTGTTCTGTTGGTGTCCTGGACCTGTCTGACTCCTACAATCCTCCCCCACCCCTTCCAAGATGTTTCCTGAGTTCTGCCTAGTGTTTGGCTGTGGGTCTCTGCATCTGCTCCTATCAGTTGTTGGATGAAGCCACTCTGTAGAAGTGGGCTAGGCACTGATCTATGAGGATATGTAACTCTTATCCAGTTATATACCTGAGAGGGAAGCATCACTCAAAATAATTCCATTTATTCTCTGTGATATATTT
This sequence comes from Mus pahari, assembly GCF_900095145.1. Taxonomy (NCBI): domain Eukaryota; kingdom Metazoa; phylum Chordata; class Mammalia; order Rodentia; family Muridae; genus Mus; species Mus pahari. The sequence goes on along the minus strand of NC_034595.1, from coordinate 37,357,626 downwards.
CCAGGTCACAAAGTATATACATATGTATATATCATGGATCAGAAATAAGTATCAGGCTACTTAAATAACAACTGACTCATTCTGTAGGAGTAAGGCAAATATCTTCTCTCATTTGAATAAGTGCTACTAAAGTCTAATGTGTCATGAGTAAGACTGAAGGTGAGGGAAATGGGGCTCTTCAGTCCATGAGGCTAATAATGAAGGCTTCTGTCCTCTGTATTAGATAACTAATTATTTTGTGCTATCAGTTTCCACTGAAGTGGAACCTAAAAATAAGATACCACAATAGTTAATATATTTAGTTATTTCTGATAACTAGTTAATATTCTAGTTATTTGCCTCGAAGATATGGGCACAGGGAAAAAATTTCTAAACAGAACAGCAATGGCTTGTGCTGCAAAATCAAGAATTGACAAATGGGACCTTATAAAATTGCGAAGCTTCTGTAAGGCAAAAGACACTGTCAATAAGACAAAAAGGCTACCAACAGATTGGGAAAGGATTTTTACCAATCCTAAATCTGAGAAAGGATTAATATCCAATATATACAAAGAGCTCAAGAAGCTGGACTCCAGAAATTCAAATAACACCATTAAAAATGGGGTACAGAGCTAAACAAAGAATTCTCAACTGAGGAATACTGAATGGCTGAGAAACACCTGAAAAAAATGTTCAACATCCTTAGT
>NC_034595.1:37351883-37356130 GCF_900095145.1 Mus pahari | reverse complement strand
CAAAAAGTGGGAGCAGGGGCGGGTGGAGGGTATAGGGAACTTTCGGGATAGCATTTGAAATGTAAATAAAGAAAATATCTAAGAAATATATATATATATATATATATATATATATATATATGTATCAATGATTTAGTACAATACAGTATAGTATAATTTAGTTAAGGCTAAGTAACCCAGCCTTTCCACTTTAGCTTTGATTTTTTACCACATGTGAAATAAAACATAATAATTTGTCCAAAAAAAAAAAAAGAAAATTTGCTCACTTATTTTTAAAAAAAAGAAAAAAATATTAAGCTCTTATACATAAGTTTCAGAAATGCATATAAAGAGAAATTACAAGGATGGTGCTTTGTGGTATTTTAAACTATATACTGTGAAGTTGAAAACAATTTATTTTCATTACATATCAATTTGTATCAGAAAGAGATTACTTTTTGCAAACTAAATGAACAAAGGTATTATGCTTTAAAAAAGGAAAAAATAAAAAGAAATTTAAGAATATTCAATTAATTTAAACAGATTAGTACAAGATAGCTAATATTTCTATCTGTACCAGATACAACCCTAAAACCACACCTATATACAACTCTCCAATTTATTTAAAAACTTATTACATTAAGGGTACAAGATGTCCAAAAGCACCCTTTAACAGGGAGTGTGTACTTCTAATTGCCTCTGCCCAAACATTTCCCTCGGGCTCCGTATTCTAACCCAAGCAATATATATATATATATATATATATATATATATATATTTTAAATGTCCAGACCTGTTATCTTACCCTCCTCTTTTTTTTATTGTATTCTCTAAGGAGAACTTGGTAAAGATCTGCCAAAGTGAACGGCAATGGGAATTCTGCAGTGAACATGAGAGAGACACATAAGACAGATCACTCTTAGCTAGTCTCACAAGAGGTATAACTTCTCTGTAACAATGATCAGTTCTAGCTTACATCAGATTCTTAATTCTGAGTCTGCAGTCCCAGGATATCGCCCATCTGCTAAATAAGCACAATGTAAAGAGGAATCGGCTACAGGAGACGCATTCAATAAATAACCATTGTCCTTCGCCCAAAGGATGCTGCCTGCTTTGTGGCAATGACTCGTCAGCCCTCCAGCCACCTGTCACCTTCAGACTCCATCTTCTCTAAGCTGCTCAGATCCTAGCCAGCAGGACATGTCATTACCAAGCACAGAAGAGCCATCAACACCTCCAGATAAATCACATCTGCCTTCCCACTCTCACACCTCTTACTCAGGTCCTTACTTCTCTCCTTACTTCTGGTTTTGCTTCATTAGCTTTATCTCCCACTGCCTATCATACAGACACATATTTCCTCTACTTTATAATTGTACCTATTCCCTTTTCTGCTCTTAAAATCCTATATATTGTTTTAAATGTCCAATTACATGTTTATCTTCTCCATTATCGGTGACCAATCTGGCAGGATGCTTTTAGACTTCTAGTGAGACTCATCAGCCATTGGAGCAGCCGGGTCTATTTCACTACCAAAAGTGCTAAGGACGTTTGCCCAGTTGAATGGTAAGGTGAAAAATGCAGAAACCATACTGCATGTTTTTTACTTAGAATGTCAGACATCTCAGTAACATAATGAGCAGAGGCAAGAGAAAGAAAATCTAAACGAGAATTACTACTGGAAGACACTTATTTACATGTGAGTTAACATTGTCCCTGAACCTCTATTTTGTCTCTATAAGGAATACATTCAAAAATTAGAAAATTCAAACACCTAATATGTATGGTATTTTTATTGGATATAGACTGTATTTATTTTAAATTTTTAATTAAAATATAATTACATCATTTCTCCCCTTCTTTTCCTCCTTTAAGCCACTTGAGGCGATGATTCTTCAAAATATCCAAGAGACATAAATTTTGTTCTCAGTTGCAAAAACGACAAATGCCTAACAATTGTGCCTCAATAGCTTCACCTGCGAGGGAGACCTGCATCACTCAGCAGTCGACTACTTTAAAATTAAACCAGAGTATGAGTGGAAGGAAATGTTACAAATTTAAAAAGTCTTCTTAGTCAGGTTGTGTACCAAACCCCGAGCTAGCACCTGCTAGAGAAGCCACTTTATCTTACAGTTACATCCCTGCTTAAGGGTTATTGTGACTTAACAAAAAAATTACACACACAAAAGGTGGACCTTTCAGCTTCTAATTACATTTTGATAAAATGTAAAGGAATTAAAATATATCACCAACTACATAGCACTCTTTAGGTACAAGCTCTTCACAGAGAAGCTGCCTCAGCTATCCAACAGCATGCTGTTCTGTTTTTCCCTCTCTGTAGACCGTCGTCCGGGAGACTGAAAGTGCATCCTCTGACCCTCAAAAGTATCTCTAATGGCATTCAATCAGTAAAAACTGTGGATGCCACAGCTGTCAGTATGTCAGAAAGATTGGATCCTACAGCATCCCTGTCCTGACTCCGGGGCTTCCTGTGTGCAGCTCTGGACCGATCCAGATGGTGGTCCTCCCAAGGGTGGAAGACGGGGTAGATTCCCTTTATGGAATACGAGTCTCACGCCAGTTTTTCTCAGTCCTTAAACTGGAACACTTAAATGCCATGGTGTTTTAAAAAATGAATTTCAAAAAGTATACACTGATCTTTCCCATCTAGACATTTATTTTTTTTTCCCTTTTTATAAGTAAAAGTATTCTTATGTATCTTCTAGGTTAAACAAATTCTGACTGTTGCTGAGCATGAAGTAGAAGAACACTGGAACACTTTCACACACAAAAAAAATATTAGTCTTGAAAAGAAATTCAATATGGTTTCTCTGAATATCTACAGCTAAAACCTTTGAAAGAAGCTTGGGCGAGGTTAAGTACTCGGTCTTTCCCCAGCACCCTCCTATCTTCCTCCTTGTCAAATACTATGCAGAAAACGCAAGTATCAATCTGCATCAGGGTTCTCAACCTTCCTAATGCCATGACCCTTTAATACAGTTCTTCATGTTGTACTGATCCCCCAACCATAAAATCCTGTCCATTGCTACCCGACAACTGTAATTTTGCTTCTTTTATGAATCGTAATGTAAATATCTGTGTTTTCGAGTAGTCTTAGGTGAACCCTGTGAAAGGGTTGATCAACCTCCAGATGGGTGGTGACCCATAGGTTGAGAACCACTGAGTATAAAGCTTTCTTTCTGCTGTGGCTCACTGGGGTTAAAAGTAATAAACTTCTAAACCCCATTTTCCCCAAGTGGAAATTCTCTGTGGACAATGTGGCTAATTATATCCATGTATCCTTCTATGGAAGCAGTGACTTACTTCTTGTGTCTCATGTGGAGTGAGCTCCTCACAAGGAAGTTGCTTTATAAGTATTGCTTCTAAAGCTTCATTTGCAAGTGATCTCATTTTAATCTCTTAGGAGATTGTCGCGTGGGCACAATATGGGGATATTTTAAAAAGCATTTATTTTTACTCCCCTTCTCCCTGACCCTCTTCATTAGATGAAGAGCAACTCCAGTACTCCAGAGGGCAGTGTTTCAGGGCTTTTTCTAGAGTACTTCTAGAGTGTTTTCTACTCTGACTGCAGAAGAACTTTATTCTTCTTTGATGCTTACCACATGTGCATCACAGTTCTACCAAAATGCCATCTTATAAGACATAAGGCAAAACTATGTTCTGTGGAGCTTGTTTCTTCATCTCTGTTGAAAGCTGCATCGCGAACTCACTTGAGTACGCGAAATGGTACTCATGGCAAGAGAAGACGCAGTGCTGACAATGGTGTTATAGATCTTAACAAATGGAGTGACCTAGGACACAATATCTACTAGCTGACTCTGCCACAGGGAAAGGGAAGGCTCCATCTGGGCTTTCATTTATAAGGTTACACTGACCTCTCTAGGAATTAGTTTTAAAACACCAATTTCCCAGAACCCTTTGCTTCATCTATAAAATAGGGCCAGAATATGTAGGTCTGGAAAAAAGACAGAATTCTCTAACAACTTACAACTAAAACTGGAATGCCTGTCCCTGAACCGGGTTATAGCACCTAGTTGTTCAATCAGTTACTAAGGAAGGCCTGCTAGAAACTGACAACCACAGATGTTCATTAAAAGAAATTATTCTTAATGATATGGGCAGGGTTCATCCAATGGCATGAAAAGCTTTAACAAGGGGATACAAATTGGTAAGGAAGAAGTCAAAATATCATTATTTGCAGATGATATGATGGTATACATAAGTGACCCTAAAAAGTCCACCAGAGA
>NC_034595.1:37346601-37351527 GCF_900095145.1 Mus pahari | reverse complement strand
GCTGTACTACAGAGCAATTGTGATAAAAACTGCATGGTACTGGTACAGCCACAGACATGTAAATCAATGGAATAGAATTGAAGATCCAGAAATGAATCCACACACCTATGGACACTTGATTTTAGAACAAAATCAAAGTTACCATGGCAGAGAAAAACTTGTTCAAGACTATTGTCAGAGTTTCTGCCAGAGTCCCAGCCTGCCCCACATCTCAGACAGTACCCACGATCAGGGCAAATCTACAGACGTAGAACTCCCTTGGGTGAGTAGACACCATCTCTGTGTATCCACCTGGATCTGCTTCCCTAAAGAAAGCCAGGGACGCGCATCTCTGCACTGCAGTAAGCTTCACAGTACAGCAAAGGAAGGCCACAGACGGGAGAGGGAGGGAAGAGGAAAACCGCACACAGTAAGTCTGCAGGGAAAATGACAGGCTGCGGCTCCTCTCCTTTCTTTTGGAGAAGTTGTCACCAATACATCCCTGGCTGGCTTGAATCTGTTAGATCAGGCTGGCCTTGAACCATTATAATTCTCCTGTCTTTGCCTCCCAAGTGATGGAATGAAAGTCAGATTCTGCATTAAAAACCCCACTGCTTTCAGATTATGGTTATTTTCGGTGCAAAAATATTAAATGAATGAATGAACAAATGAATGAATGAATGAATGAATGAATGAATGAATACAAATTGTCTTTAGAGTAAACTAACCAAATTAATAAACTACAACAGAAATCAAATTAATACTCTCAGTGTGCCAGGAGCTTTGCTAGCCCTGAAGCCCAGGTCGCCTGACCTCGTGGCCAATGAAACTTTACTTTTAGTAAAGATTCTACATGGGTTGCTAAAGCCATTGCAAATTTTACGTGAAATGATGTAGAAATTTTAACTTGGTTTCCATCTTCATTGATATTGGATTTTTACTGACAAACATTTTCTTGGTTACCAATAAGAATCGGTTGATGATATTTCCATGATAGTGAATCTCCAAGTCCCTCTGTGTATATGCTTGCTACCTGATTGGCATGTTACTGGGTCATCTGTACCTCCCTAAAGACTTTCAGAGTCTAGTGCACAACTACAGCCTGGGTTCAATACTTGTTAGATTGAATATTTTTTTAAAAATTTGAATTTTTTTAAAAAGATAGTTTATTCAAATGCTCCTTTGTTGTCATGAAAGGCACTGATGTTGATCTTGCTTGGTTCTCAGAGTTCAGGTAAACCAGGGTAAGAAGCGAGTCTCCAGTGTATCAGAAGACTGCAAGACAGTGTGGCCCAGTGCAAAACACAAACATGAATATAGTCTGCTGCATTCTTTCTTCATCTTCTCTTTTCTATTTAGCTCACTCTGATATAATGCTCCAGAAAGAACCACTGAATTTGTCTTCTTGGCTTTCCTACTAAACCCTCTCTACCAGTGGCAAAGCGTGAGGACCAGAAGTTGTTACAGAAAACAGGGTAGTTATAATCAGTGGCTGCACTGGTCACAGGTCCCAACAGTAAGACTTCAACAAGAGCATAGGGGGTGGGTGAAGGGGTGAAGCCAACAAGGGGAGGAGAGGAAGGGGCCTGAGTGCAAACAAGGTAAAACAGCATAGAAGTTTTAAAATGACATAATGAATCTCATTATCATGCATCATGAGATAGTACATACAGGCCTGAGGGTGTGGAATTAAAGAGAGCCATGAAGATGGAAATAAATCTAAGAAATCACAGTAAAAGCTGAAGTTAGCCTACTTAAGATCATTAAAACTAGTCAGGGCAGTCAGTGCCTTTCATGTGTTCCCCCACTGCCTTTCCTCCTCCTCGGTCACCTCAGTCATTGCAGTAGAAATGGCTCCCTAGCCTCGAATCTCTCCCATGCACTCCTTAGGGAAGCTTCACCAAGTGTCATGTACTAGAGATGCTGGAGGACAGCATGGGAAGGGTAGGCGGAGGAGGGGAAAGCTTCTGCTAAGAGGCTGGCCTGGTAGAAGACCAGAAAAAGAGGAGCAGCACATCAAAGAGCAGTCGGAGAAGCTGCTGGGGCCAGATCCTTCAAACTCTTGTGGTCTGAATACTGCTTCCTCTTGTGAGCAGTGAGAAATTAGTCACAAAATATATCACACTCTAAGTGGTGTAAAGAATAGAAGTGTATTTCTGCAGCTCTGAAGCCTGGGTGGCTAAGAATAAGGTAGTGGCATACTGCGGCTTTTTGAGAGTTGTCCTGCTTACTTAGAGAGCCTCGCCTTCCAATTCCACCTTCATGTGATCTGTGCTCTAACTTCAAGATCCCATCTAACCTCAACTCCCAGAAAAGACCTGGCCTCCAAGCAAGATTACATAGGGTTGGAACTCCCACATTAAATATTGTGGGGGACATGAGTACTCAGTCTTCAGCAGGAAGAAACATGATCGATGTCACTGTGCTGAAAAAGTGGCCCTCTAGGTATTCTTAATGCAAACAAAGCCCCTGGGCCAAATGAGAGCCCCGCATCTCGGGAGGATGCTTGCTTCGGAAAGAGTGTTCACTGCTGCTCTGAGGACTACACAAGGCATTTTTCTCTGATTTGTGAGACCACAGTCGTGACTGTCACAGGCTGGCATGAGCAATGAACATAAGGCTTCTCTCCCTGGAAGCAGTCCTACATGCTTCAAGCCCCGAGACTGTTAATAAAAACATCCTGTTCTCCCAGGAAGCCTGGTGAACAATTCTTTAAAAGTATTCTGTTGCTTTTTCTTTTTCCCTGTTATGTTTTGTTTGTCAACTCTGGCTCCTCTCGTTTCATGGCACACAAAGCTCCTTCATGGTATTTGATTTCCTGGAACCTGAAGAAAAAATTCCTAATAATTATTTTGAAGTTTCCTTCAAACTGTGGGATTCTGATGCTTTCTAGATCAGTTAACATGTTAAATCTTTCATCAAAGTCAAACTTTTTTTAGTAGAGCAGAAGGTTTTAGATGGTCAGCCAGTGTTGGGAGAGACAGCTTCACTTGGGTACAAGCAGAAAGAGGAGGACGTCTCCTGTATGACTGCTGTGGTCACCATCTTTTCCTATCTAAGTCCAGAAGTATTCCTTTATTCTTATAGCAAATTGATTTTAGTCAAGATGAGCATGCCAATGTAGAAAGCTTTTCTGAATCACTGGTATCAGGTTTCCAAAAGAGAATGAAAAAGTTAGAGCAGTTTCTTATAGGAATTTGGTGCATTATTGCAAGCTCAAAAATGTACACCTCGCTATTAAAAACATTAATAGTTAGCCACACTTGCTGCAGATGATTTTAAGTCAGAATAAGATGTGACAAGGATTCTCTCCTCCTTGTTATCCTGTGGTGGTGATGGGCACGCATTTCTTCTCTTGTTCTGGAGTTCTCCAAGGCAGAGCTGGGGATACAGAAGGAGTGCATCAGCTTACTGGGTGGTGATACCAGCAAGTAGAGCAGGGGGCAGGAGAGGAGCAGGGGCAGCAGGAAGGTGAGAAGGGCATGTGTTTGGGCATGTCAGCTCCTTAGGCACTGAGACTCCATCTTACAATGTTCCTGTGGGGAGCTAAGTAGAGAATTGCTCAACACAGCTCCTTGGATGAGCCAAAAGCTGTGCAGCCATCTGTCAGGTCTGTGTTCCCTTAGGTTGAAGGTTACCGTGTCCTGGGAACTCAAGATGAACCTAGGAGAAGCTGGAGCATATGGAATGATGGGACTGCCTGTAAGACCCAGAATGAAGGTGTGTGGTGACATGCAGCCATTTGCAATCAAGGATCCACAGTAGGGGAAAACAGAAATATTTTAGGACAAGAGGTCAGATGTATCCTGTGTCATATGTTTGACTTTTGTTCTTGGACAATAGTTTAATAACGCAATCATTTTCAAAACACTCATGAGTTAAACTTGGCCTATACCATATAGTCTTCTGATCCCTGTATCATCAACAGCAGACAGATAGCTTTTGATTGTTACCTGACCCACATGGTACCGTATAGTAAGTATTTCCAGTAACCTTCAGCTATGGCAGTAGATACACACATCAAACTTCTACATGTTAATTGATACAAGTCAGCCATTTAATTTACCTGATATACAACAGTGTGTGCTTCTCCATCTCCTCATCAGGATATGTGAGGTTGGGTTTACATTTTTCATGATTATAAAATCTCTGTGCTACTGTTCTATATGAGTGAGTTTTCTCTAGCATACTTCACCTGAAATAAAATTTCTATTATAGGTATGTGCACACATGATGGTTAATTTCAGTTGTCAATTTGATAAGATGTAGAGTCATATGGGAAGGGAATGTCAATGATGGACTGACTGTCTAAATTAGGTAGGTCTATGGAGCTAGACCTATGCCAATAAGGGATTCTCAGTTTAAATTTTAATTAATTAATTAATTAATCTGTCTATCTATCTAGATAGTTGAAAGGGTTTTTTGAACAGGGGCTCATATGTGGAGATTAGAGAACAACTTGTGGTTCCTTTGACCTACCATGTGAGTTCCAAGAGAAGGTGCCTTTGACTTGCTGGGCCATCTCAGTCCAGGGATTTTCTTTATTAGGATAACTGAGGTGGAAAGGCCCACCCTAAATGTGAGCATTTCATGGCTAAGTCTTGGACTACAAGAAAAGGAGAGAAGGAACTAAACATGAACATTTATTGCTGGGCTGGAACATGAGCTGCTGTTTGTTTGTTGGCTTTGGATAATTGTGACTGCTAGCTCAAGCTCTTGCTTTTGTAACTTCCTCCCGGTGATGAGGTGTGTCTTAGTCAGGGTTTCTATTCCTAACCAAGAAGCAAGTTGGGGAGGAAAGGGTTTATTTGGCTTACATTTCCATACTGCTGTTGATCACCAAAGGATTCAGGACTGGAATTCAAGCAGGTCAGGAAGCAGGAGCTGATGCAGAGGCCATGGAGGGATGTTCTTTACTGGCTTGCTTCCCCTGGCTTGCTCAGCCTG
>NC_034595.1:37284199-37346591 GCF_900095145.1 Mus pahari | reverse complement strand
CCAAGACTACCAGCCCAGAGATGGCACCACCCACAAGGGGACCTCCCCGCTTGATCACTAATTGAGAAAATGCCTTACAGCTGGGTCTTGTGGAGGAATTTCCCCAACTGAAGCTCCTTTCTCTGTGATAACTCCAGCTGTGTCAAGTTGACACAAAATTAGCCAGTACAAGGTATAACGTGGAACTGTGAGTCCAGCAAGCAGTTTATTTCCTACATTGTTTTGTCAAAGTATTTTTCTCACAGCTACCAAGAAAAACAAAAGACAATTTATAATTTTCAACAGATCTAGTTATTGCCGTACTACCATCCAAAGTAGTTCTGGCATTTATAGTAATGCCCAAACTTTACCAAATTTTCTGTTTCTCCATACTTTCTCCAATACTTAGCTTTATCAGAATCCTGAATGTTTGGAATCATGGTTTCATATTGCCATTCTAAAGTCCACATAAATACTAGGGATTAAATAGGAAGGGTGGGCATTACTGAAGAAATAACTGAATAGGAATGAGTTGGTATCTACTTCACCAGGCCAGATAGAACTGTTTCCATAGAAAGATGTTGACTATGGCATTGAACAATTAGACACATCTTTAGTCTCAGTACTCAGGAGAGTTAGTCAGTGTGCAGTATCCTCCTCAGACATAGCCATAAGGAAGTGGAGAGTGCACCAGGCCAGCAACCAGCTGCCAAGTGTGGCGACTGGAATGGCAAAGACAACAGTGCTGACCAGGAACCTCTCAGAACTGATGTCCTGGCTTCAGCAACAGGTAAGCAACAGGTAAGGACAGAACACAACCCTTGAGCCTCCAGCAATCAAGAAACATTAATCAGCAAAGCAGCCTCACAATATCATCCTATTAGGATAAAGAACCAAGAAAGCTCATGGGGAGTCACTGACTATTATAAAGGGCTAGATGGGGCATAGAAGCCACTATACCCAATAAATCCCATTTCATAAATCCTTAATAAAAGTAATAAGATCTTTCCACACTGTATTGAACTTTGCTAACATCTCAGTTTTAGCATCCTCCTAGCTGTATAAAACCAACTGACACTGGGGTGGAGTAGACAGTGGTGAGCTTTCTGAGCTCACCCTGTATAAGAAAGTTTCTTTATGTAATGCTAAACCTGTAGTATCTTATAGATTTGTATTCACAAGAAAGGATGAAAATCCAGTAAAGGATTAAAGGATTTAACTAAAGATTTAAAGGAAGATGTATGGCATGAGCAGCAAATGGCACTTCCAGGAGACACAAGGATGCTGGGTTCAAATCCCACGGTCGTGGATATGTTGCTGCCATTTTACTTTGTTTACAGGGAGGCTTCCAAAGTCCCCCAAATCATAAAGCTTACTGCCATGGCTACTGGTTTCTATGTGAGAACTAAATAGTAAAATCCTCTTGATGAACATACTTAACTCTTTGACTATAAGGAAAGGAAAAAATCAGACTAGAGCAAACAGGAAAATTCCCCCACTGCTGGATGATGTTCATAGAGTCATAAGGTAGCACATGAGCCAACAAGGGGGAATTATGTCCAAAAGTTCTACTCATGTACGGACATTGGGCACTAAGGTATCAACGACCCACACAAAATGTGTCTACTAATATACCAATAATGGTCCAATAATGACACAACTATTAGAGGTACAACCAACTCACTTCTGGTTAAAGTTAAACCCCATTCTACAGAATAGAATGCATATGTGTTACTATAAGACAGAGCAAAAGGTAATAGCTGGAAAGGTCATAGGCCATAGAAGGTAACAGCTGGAAAGTAGCAGCAACACTTCTGTCATCATTTTGTCAGTAAATGTGATGTTCTATTCAATTGCCTTCCTAATGTTTATTTAGGCTTTTGCCTATAGATCATTACTGTTGACACTCTCAGTTGGTCATGCAGAGAAACATTCTTTTTGCAATGGACAGTGTACTGCAGGGATTTATGACCCATTTAAGTTCATGAGAACAAGTAACTTCTGCTGTAGAATAGTGACGTAATACATAGACATAGATAAAGAAAACTCAGACATCTACATCCTAACCTCTAATTCTCAGGAGCATCCTAGAAGCAGGGTGTCTAAGAACAAGAGGAATGGATGGAATGCTCTATAGACATTTCTCTGAATTCAAACATTCCAGCCTTGAGGGAGACTTGTTTCAGAAACTAAACAACTTACAAGTCTCAGAATGTTTATGAAACAAACAAGGTTAATAGGACCTGGCAAGTTGTTTAGAAGTTCCAGGAATACAGCTCCTGTACTTTGAAACTCATGCTTAAGTGGGCTTTCCTATGATCTGAGTTATATGTGTTCCTTTAATCCCTTACTCCTAAAACTAACCCCTATACACTTGGGGACAATGGTTATTTTGCCTGTATTTGGTACTCTATATGGGGTGAATGGACTTCTTTCACATCTCTCCAGGGAACATAACAGTAGCAAATGTAGAAGATGAGAAAATCCCAAGCTGTAGATACTCATCAGGAAAATGAGATTTGCTATTCCAGGGGTATAGATGAAACTTCTAATAAAATATTGGCTAAACATTAAGCTACTGAAACCCAGAGGTGCCCCCTAGAGGGATTAAGTAAAATTATTTCTTTCAGTCTTGAAGATCCAGGTATATCTGCACTGGACCTGTCAACAAAAGCTAGAAAGGAAATCTCTGAACTACAAAGGCTTTGCTGAGCTCAAGACAAACTGAATTCCCCAAACTGTGAAGCACATGTGCACATGTACACAGGCAGGCAAACTCACACAACCCCCCCCCCCCCACACACACACACACCTTCCAGGGAGAGCTTAAACACCAATTTGAGCACAAACCAGTTTAGACAGACCTGGAGGTGACTTCTAGTAGACCAGACTAAATAGATAAAAGACAGAATAAAATTGCATCACAGTATACATACAGTAGGAAAAATCAGAGTTCATCTAGCCAAGTGGTTAAATATACATGTAAATTATCAAACAAATAAGATCAATGAATTTCCAGATGAGGTACTCATTATCTAGAGATATAATATATCTATATACTAAGGGATTTTAAAAGAGACTTTTTGTTCTTCTTAATAAGTATTCCCTGTGTGTGATAAGCACAATGAAGTGTAAGATAATTAGCAAATACATACATGTCATATATACACAAACACATACATATCATATCATATGCATACATATACAAGCCAACAAGTATGTTGTAATTATTTTACTGGTCCAAAGATTGTGTCAGAAATTTGCTATTTTATTGAGAGATTAATACTGAAAATCACCTGTTTATATTGTTTGGAAATTTATGAGAAATTGAAAGGTCTTTCATCTCAGTAGGCCCCTGAGATTCATTACTTAACCAGATGTGCCAGGGAGTCACTTTGTACTGAAAGTTAATTTATAGAAAAGGTAGAAAATCATTTATTCATCCAATAATCCTAACTAAATTATTAATAACAATTTACAAATACATGCCTGTGGGTAATGTTAAAGACAGATGCAATGCTACCAGAGAATTCATTCATCCAAATGTGTTACTGCATATGTAGGAGATAAAAAGTTTGTGTTGTTTTGTTTTGTTGTTATATAGTGGACACAAGAAGTGCTAAAAGGTTTTCCTTTGTAATTCCAGAAAAGTGCCTTATGTGGCACTGCTAAGTCACATGAAGGTATCCCTGAAAGAGGGCATGGCATATCAACAAAGCTGGGGTAATACGATAAGACAAAGACCCAGCAAATTCCACTCAGAGCCCCCCTGGATGTACACTTCTCATCTGCATTTGACACACCATGCTGGAATGAATACAACTTGCTGCTGTCAGATAGAAATATAAATTACTGACAACAGAGAATGGTGAATGGATGCAGAACAGCAATGATGGTAAATGACATCTGGACCAGACATGGAAAACAAGAGGCCTCGGGATAGATGGAGGCCAATGAGCCATTTGCCAAACACAAAATCTACAAACTAGGTTTACAGCATACTCAGGTTAGATAACAAGTATGTAAAGAACACTTCCAAGAAAAATTACATACTCGGGAGTGTGTGGAGCAACGTCTTCTTTTGACTAATGGAACACTTAACTATATTCAGCAAGTGCTGTCTAGCCCAGAGGTAACTGACACATAATGTTGAGAGTCAAAGTGACATTGCACAAGTAAGAAACTCTAAAATAATAATGCTCACTCTGTAGAAAGTAGTCATAATTACATTGCCTTCACTTGCCAGGCACAGATGAAATCTTTGTTGCATGAACAACATGGCTAGGGTGGCTCACATCTTTATTCCCCATCATTTGAGAAACAGAGACAGGCAAGTCTCTCTGCACTTGAAGCTAGGCTCATTTACACGGTTATTTCTAGACTACCCAGGGCTGCATAATTAAGACCCTTTCTTAAGTAAGAAATGAAGTCAGAAGGCATGCTAGGATTCTCGTTTTCTGGGTAGCAATCCTATGGCTTCCTCATTACATCATCCTGGCAGAGGTATCACTTTCTCAATGACAGAGATTCCTCATATAGGGTCTCAATTAACTGTATCACTGCTAAAAAGGTCGAGGAAAAGTAAGCTTTTTGTTTTAAAAGATTTAAGATAAAGTACGGGTTTATTTTTGCTCACAATTCCAGGGTGCACTCTACCATGCCATGGCAAGAACCTGATCTGTTATGTTTCACCATGGGAAGCAAAGGGACATGACCAGTATTGCTCACTAACTTCTTGTTTTTATACAGTCTAGGTCCCAGACCCAGGGGATGGTGGGAAAAGATATTACTCTATCATAAATTGCAAATGAGTTACCATTAAAATGGTATGAGTCTAATTATAAAAAATCTTCATATATATGTGTATATATATGAAGAATTTGTGTGCACAGTGAAGCCCTGTCTTAAATAAATTACAAAGCTAAAGCAAAGAAAACCAAATGAAGACCCAAGGAATCTAAATGGTCTCCAGTGCAAGGATTTCCTGGAGCTTTTACTTTTCATAATGAGTGTATATGACTTTTATAATTCTAAAAGAAAACCTGAAATATCAAGTCCCATGAAAACCTTAGATGTGACCTTGACAGTGATGGTTCCCAGGACTAGATAAGGGAGTTTGTGTCTATGCTCAAAAGGCCAAGATCAAAATGAAAAGCCAAGCGGTTATCTTGAGCGAACTGCCATGCACAGGGCTGCAGAGAGATGCCAAGCCCAAGCACATGGCAGAAAGATCCAGAGAGGAGCGGGTGGGCTTCCCATATCCCCCGCCTTGATGTGTTCAAAGCAAGCCAGGAACGAGGGCCAGGCTTCCGATCTCCATCACGTTCCCAAAGAGGAAGAAGAGCACACAATTCACTTCCAGGGCAGTCTCTGCACCATCACCTTAGTACCAAGTCAATATTCTTGTGTATATGTGCCAAGAAGTGGTACAGCAATTTCAATCTTCAAATCAAAGGCAGCTCGAAACCCATTTCTTCTGTTGATAAAATACAGCTTTCCCACTGACGGCTGTGTGTATTTGCTCTTACTAAGTTTATGAACAAGATACTCAACAATGGGAAAGGATCTCTGTAACAACAAAACAGAAGTAAAAAGGACTCTGTTTAATCAGAGGAAGATGCATGTAAGCCACAATGGAGCGAAACATCGCACCATGCCTCATAATGATGCATAATCCTCTCAGTCAAAAGCAGAGTAAATACTGAAACGTGGGAAGGAGCCTTCACCTTCACAGAGCACAGTATTTTAAATATGAATAACCACAGAGACATCTAAATATACAGATAAAGTTATGATGCTGTTCCTTCCTCATATTTCTGGGCTGCCTTGACCTTGGCAATCACAAAAAAAAAAAAAAAAAAAAACAACACACTGACTAGAATTAGGCCTGGGAAGAGTTTCTAGGAACAATCTAAAAATAACTGATTCATGTATACAGGGATTTATGTTTTAGAAGCCACAGTTTCATTTTTTTAAAAACCAAGTTAGAAAGAAGTACTACTTGGGGCTGTGGAGAGATGACAAAGCAACCCTTGCTGCCTGTGGGAAGAGGTGCTGCATTTTCAGGATTCTAATGACTAGCTTGATTCCACTCTTCCTGGTATACGCAAGGAATATGAAAATCATCCTTAAGGTCGTGTGTCTGTGCATATAAAGCAGAGAGCTAAATGAAGATTCTTTAAGATAAGAACAGTATGTCCCATCCTTCTGACAACCCCATTTATTTTCTGGTATAAAGTTGACCCATCAAAGTTAGTGGATAGAAGGACAGAAGGATCTGAGAAATAAAATATATCAGGCCATGGGCAGAAAGGGAGCTGCTCACTCCCCACAGCCGTTTCCTAAAGCAGAACCACCTGAGCCTCTCCCAGACGAATTAAACCTCATTTCCTATACTATTAGATAAGAAGACTTAGAAATGGAGCTTAGGAACTCCCTTATAAGTGTAATAAATGCTGCCACATAGAATTTCACACATCCTTTCAGGCCTGACCTCAGTGGTATATCTGATCAATAAACAGCATCTCCTCTATACTTCAGTTTGTCTACTGCTGGCAATGCAACAGGGTGCTTCTAAGTCACAGTAAGAAGTTCCAGCTCCCTGTGAGTGTGGAAGGACATAAGCCAGGGCTGCAAAAGCATCGCGCTGGATTCTGCCTCTGCTTTCTGCTGAACGTGTTTACTGCTTCCCCATATGGCAAATGCTAAAGTCTTACCACGGCCATCTGGAGATGCAGAGTATTCAGCAATGAAAGTATCAGTAGCGACTTAGAGGGCTCTGCTTAGAAGCATAGCGTTCACCTAGAAACTCAGTTGTCTTTTGCAAGAGCCCAGTCTAAGCAATAGCAGGAAAATACATGAAAAGTGAACTTAGTACGTGTTTACAGGCCTGTGATCACAGCCATGCACTGAAATTCATCAAATAGGTAGGATACTGAGGTGTTGAACAGAATCTTGAAATTGAGAAGATCCTAGGTATAGCATCCTTCAGAATAAAGGAATGGTTTGACAGTCAATTGACATCTTTAAGTAATACCACTAAAAATACCAACATGTTGATAGCTCATTGTTGCATACCGTGCTTGCTTCACATAGCTTCATGAATTTTACCCTCTCAGAAACAGGTAGTGTCCAGTGATCTCTGCCTGTTTCTCTGCAATGTCATCTCCTTTCTACATCCTGTCAGTCTCTGGAAGAGCCACGAATCCTCAGTAGATGCTGTGCATCTGCCTCCTCAAAGAAGGCAGACAGACCTCCACTAAGTGTCACAAGCTAGAAAGGAGGCAACCGCTGCTCATGGAGCTCGGGAGACGTGACTTGGAAAGGCAGTGAACAATATGCTCTCAGAACTGAGTGCAGCTATGGCTGAGTAGGAATTGGACTCCTCTCAGGACTGCACTGAAGGAATTCAGAGGGAGATTGGTAGGGAACTGACTGCAGCTAATAGAAGAAAAAAGTCTGTAAGTACATGCAAAAGTGTCTAAAACAGAAAATATTTTCATTGAAAGGAAGAGGTATATTGGAAAAGTTCTGTGCAGAGACTTGGAGACTCAGCTGCATAAGCTGTAAGGATCCGTTTTTTTGTTTGTTTGTTTGTTTGTTTTGTTTTTGTTTGTTTGTTTTTTAACTGATCCCCCTGCCTCCAATTTTTAAGTGTTGGAACTTTGTAATGCCCTCGTTCTGAATGCTTTGTATTTCAATCTCCCTCCTGAGTAAGTAAGCCACTTGTAAACAAGATGCATTGTCTTATTCCTCTCTGCATCCACTGTCTTTCCACACTATCTAGAACATACTAGAAGCTCAATGAATATTTGTTAAATTAATGAATGGCAGTTCAGCTGTTTAAAAAAATAAAAACATTAACATGTCTATGTGTGCGTATGAACAAATATGGTTTGTTA
Source organism: Mus pahari (assembly GCF_900095145.1). Classification (NCBI taxonomy): domain Eukaryota; kingdom Metazoa; phylum Chordata; class Mammalia; order Rodentia; family Muridae; genus Mus; species Mus pahari. Next base: position 37,338,711 of record NC_034595.1, on the reverse strand, counting down.
CAGTTTATAAAGTGTCCCCGGAAAAGGACAGTGAAGGCCTGGCCTGCCAGTTTACAGATCCATCCATTGAAATTTTAATCATGAATGACTCTGACTTAGTCAGGTAATAAATCTATTGGTAGACCCGTAGCTTGATGACATTACTGGAAAATAATGGAAACTTCTAGAAGTGGAGCCTAATTGAAAGAAGTAGATCCTAGAGGGGTGTGCCTTTAAAGGGTACTTCTTGCCTTTGGCTTCTCTGGGCCTCTCTCTATTTTTCATATAGCATGAGATGTTCTGACCCAGCATCCCCTTTGGTTTGAGAAGATCCAACAAATGGAGCCAGCTGAGTTCAGACTGAAACCCGGAGCCACAATGAATCCTTTCTCCACTGTACTGTTTTAACAACAACTACACCCTGACTAACACCAGGGGCTGGTCTCTATATACACATGAATTTATACTCATGTGAATGTCTCTTTCCCTTACATGCATTCTTTGCATCCAGATTTGTAAGCTCTTAATGGTTCTGCCTGGTGGATCTGTAAGCACCACGGATAAATGCACGGATGGCCCATTACGTGTTAGGACACCAGACACCACATTGGAAATAGGCTAATACCCAGGGCCTTACGCTCTGCTGAGGAATATCACAAATCTGTGTCTGTGTCTAGATACAAATCATACATGTTTGGTTTCATGAACATGCAAAGGAGAAACAGGTTTTTACAGCTAGGGTTAGGAAGTTGGTAAAACGTCTTTACTGAAGGCTTTAATAATGAGGTCATGCCTGACGATCCAGCCCTGACAGGGCAGCAAACCTGGTGAAAGCTCACAGAGAAGGGCTTCCTGAAGCAGATGTTTGAACAAAAACTAATATGGGCTTCTAACTGTTTTTATGAGATAGATGACAACCTATCCTTGTCAGCTTTGTCAGTACACTGGGTAAAGGAAAATGTCAAAATTTTAAAAAATGGCTCGGCTTTTCAGAGAGGGCTGCCACCTAAAATCCATCCACAGGTGACATGATGAGGTTTTTTTTTTTCCTTTCTTTCTTTCTATTTATTTTTATTGGTTATTTTATTTATTTACATTTCAAAGGTTATCCTCCGTCCTGGTTTCCCCTCAGCAAGCCCCATCCTATTCCCCTCCTCCCTGCTTCTATGAGGGTCCTATCCCCACCCACCCACTTCAGTCTCACTACCCTACCATTCCCCTACATGGTGGCATCAAGCCTTCACAGGACCAAAGGCCTCCCCTCCCGTTGATGTCCAACAAGGCTATCCTCTGCTACATATTCAGCTGGAGCCATGGATCCCTCTATATGTATTCTTTGGTTGGTGGATTAGTTCTTGGGAGCTCTGATATCGTTGTTCTTCCTATGTGGTTGCAAACCCCTTCAGCTCCTTCAGTCCTTTCTCTAACTCCTCCACTGGGGTCCCCATGCTCAGTCCAATGGTTGGCTGCAAGCATCTACATCTGTATTGGTCAGGCTCTGGCATATCCTCTCTACTCAGTGATTAAAAACAATGACTTCAGTATGAGGTTTTCAATCCACCAGTTAGCTCATCTGGGCCATGGCAGACTGCACTGAAGTTTCTCCTTGTGAAACTCTAGGGAATAAATGGCTTCTTCCAGGCCCTGAACATCCTTCTTGGGCCTCAAACGGACATTTCAACATACACCATAAGGATTTTCTTTATCTTTCTTTTTTTTTTTTTTTCCTTTTTTCAAATTTCAGAAAATCACTTCAGAATACATTTTATAGGCATGAGAAATAAATGATACATTTTAATATAAGTGAGAATCACAGGTCTGAGATGGGGGCAAGAGTGGAGTACATGCCCAGTGTATACAAGGCCTTGAGTTTAGTAGCAGCACATATACATGTATCACACACACACACATACACACACACACACACACAGGAGCAATAACAGCAAGAAATAAACTCATAAACAAAAGTGTACAAAGGCAACAAAACCAACCTCTATACTTAGAAAAAAATAACAGCCTCACCACAAAGGTATTAAAATGAAAGAAATTATAACAGCACTGAGAATGGAATTCTTTTTATCTAAAACATGAAATACCTACAATTCAGGCTTTATTTTTAGTTCCAGGAAGAACTAAGATCTGTTATAACAAAGAACCTCAAATGAACTTCATATTTCTTTAAAACTAAATCTTGTAATCGGGTTGGATTTGCATAGCCTAATTTCTTAAATGGGGCCAAGAAGTCTTTAAATAGCACTCTAAGCATCTCTGAATCATCCCTCCTTTATCCAGTAAGTTTAGAGCAAACTGAAGTGCACTATCTGAGCCATACTGGGGTCCGCAGGCTGCACAGACAGCAGAGCTCCGACCATAACCTCATGCTAGAAGCACATCAAGTTCAGGAGTCAAAAGTATACACAAGCACATATATACATGTATATATTTCCTCTACATATGTATTGCATTTAGGAAATCGAGTTTGTTAGTTCAGTCCTCAAGCATGATATGTTTGAAGAGCCAAACTTAGAATATGTTCAAACTGGAATGATTCTGCCTACAGGGTTCCTGACTTCTTTAAAGTATAGTTTCCCTAAGGAAGAATCACTTGATATGAAAAGAGACCAAGAATATTTTAACACCATAAATACAACGCATAAAACACAACAATCAGTTAGGATGTGGAAAAACTTAGTGGCACTTAGCCTGAAAGGCTAACTGAAATACAAGTCAAAGATAGGCCAAGGGGAAAGGCCAGAGAGAGCCAGTTTAATGCTCAGATGCAGAGCCAGGAAGAGCACAGGAGTCATGGAAGAATCCAAATCAATGAGGATAGCTCCAACCTGGACAGACTGCTCCACTCTATACCAGGGCTTCATGGGCAGTGTTGACCCTCAGACCAGTCCTAACAGAGTCAGAAGAAAGGGGTTTTCTCGCTAACTTTGAATTCTCTGCATAAAGTCTGAAAACAACACACACCAACTCTGCATGCTTCCAAGAGATCAAGCATGAAGATGTGATTTTCTTAGCACTTATATTTGAATGGACAAGTAAGTAACTACAAGCAATTGGGGGTATGTAAGATGATACACACTTAGGAAGTCACCATAAGATGCGTTAGCATAAAGACAGAATTTGGATTACCAACAGCAAGTTCAAGGCTGTTGATAAGTGCCATTCCGTTTTGATGAAACCTAAGTATATTTAAATAAGTTAGCTGGAGAGTGAAATGAGACATTAGAAATTCATTTAGGTTGTTTTCATGAATATACCAAGGTCAAAAGTTCACAAGGAGTCAAAGGTCTTGCTCAAGCTTACAGAGCATTCAAGAGACACAGTTCTGCCAGATATGACAGCACATATTCCACCTGGGGATTCCTCCTGGGCTATTCTCCTAAGTTTTCAGTCTTTAATGTGTTAAGCAGTGGTTGATTGTATATTGTTGTCAGAATTGCATGTAAGAAGCAGAAAATAGCTTAACACAGAGCTATATCTAAAACCCTCTCTGTGCTATAGCATGTTACAATACACATGGCAATAGTCTCTGCTTACACTGTCTTTTTCACTATTTTGTTGAGCTAAAACCAGACAGCAACCTGACTGTAGACTTTCCTAATGTCTGGTAAGGCTCTTATGTAAGGAGGACTTTTAAATGTCTTTACTTATTTTAGCATAAGATTAGACTTAATCATGAAGAAGACAGGAACATATAAGGAAGATCTAAGTACATGGGACCACACGGCTAAAGCAGAAAGAAGAAAAACAACCATACAAGTCCCCACTCATAAAAGAAGTGTCCATTAATACAAAAGAAATTATAATGAAGATAGTGTCTATCATACACGTGCTTAACAACAATAACAAAAAGATTCAATGCACTAAATCCAATTTATGATGTAAAAATTATTGTGAAAAATTTTATCAGGGGGAAGAAAATAAAATGACTCATGGATGATTTTGCAAATACAAATTACCCCTGCAGGGTCTGGCAAGTCAACAGTCTGGTATAGTATGTGTGATAGGAAAGCTCATGACAGGAGACAGGTTAATAGGCAATGTGGCAAAGGGTTGAAATTAGGCACACACACACACACACACACACACACACACACACACACACACAGATGAACACATGTTAACACCCATCATGCTTTATGAAAACACACATTATAAGAAAAGGAAGACAGACTTTATAAGGTATGGGCCCATAGCAAGAACTGTGGCATGGAGGTTCAGACCCCTGGAAACTAAGACCTGCTTAGTGCCCAAGGGAGAGCCTTCACCAGTGTCACTTCAGAATAAAGGGGGCAAACTCTCATGCTCCAGTACTAAGCTTTTGAAAATAATATTTGAAATACTATTTATACTCAAAGAAATTATTTTGAAATCACTCAGTGTGTTCTGATGATGAGTCTTTCACTTTAGATCTCCAGACATTTTATTAAGCTATTTTTCAAAAGAATCTTGGTAAACTATCTAAATGCACATGTTCAGCTGAATGCATAATCATACTCATTTTAAAAAAATCAAATTAAAGAGTATACCATGAGAATGTGAGCAAAAATCCCCCAATTAATTGATCTCAGAAGCTCCTCAAGTTTCCTTATAAAGAGTGTTTTAGAGACAGCTGGTGGTGGCGCACGCCTTTAATCCCAGCACTAAGGAGGCAGAGACAGGAGGATCTCAGTTCTAGGCCACCCTGGTCTACAGAGAGAATTCTAGGACAACCAGGGCTACACAGAGAAAGCTTATCTTGAAAAAACAAAACAAAAACAAAAACAAAAACAAATTAAGCCAAACCAAATGAAGCAAAACAAAAAGAAGTGGTTCATTTAATGATTACTAAAATGCTTTTCTTTTCTTTTCCCTCTGATCAATAGAAATCCCTCAGATAACTCCCTGTTCTCATTTTATGAAAGGTAAGAAATCCTGAAGGCAACAGTGTATAATTTCCACATCTCATATGTGTTAGCTCTCCTTTAAAACTGTGAGGGTCCCTGCCAATGGCTTCAAGGAATATCTTGAAGGATTCATTAGAGGTTCCTGCACTATCATCAGTCACAGTGCAATAATAGACAGGACAAAGCAATGAGCTTCATTCAGGTCAGAGAGAGATGGAGGATTAACGAAAGGATAATCAAGTGAGGAGCCCAGCTGACAGGGAAGCATTAAGGGACCCAGAGTGTGTGGAGCAGGCGCTGCAAGGGAAGAACTTCTAAATTTAGTTGGACAGGAATTTCTACACTCTAGCCCTCCAGTTTTAAATAATTCTAAAGTTACAGAATGTGCCAAGTCTATGTTTTTATGTATGCACTCTACTTGAGAAGATTCATTTTCATATTCTTTAAGAATGAGCATGGATATTAGGGTAGCACTAATTTTAGAGCTGTGATAATGTGATTTTAATGTTAATGGAAAGAAGACCTTCTCTATTCAAATATACACAGCGAAAATTTCCTAGGGAAGATGGCGCAGCAGCAAGGATACCTTCAACACAGACACGCCCAACCTGGAGGAGGAAATGCTGGGAGGCAGAAGCACTTGAGGCTCCCAGAGTTTCTCTACTTGCTTTTCTATCTTTCAACTGTTTCAGGACAAAGGTGTTGTGGTTGTATTTGGGGGTTTGTTTGCATTGCAGTGTGATTACTTCTAAAAAACACGCACAAATCACTAAACCAACATTATTAACTTCTTCCACAGCTCCTTCTAGTGCCTTATGATTTCCAATAAACCTAACACAAAGCCATGTTGAAACTGTGATCTATTCAATGTGGACTTTATCCACAGATAAGAATAAATGACTACCCACTGATCCAATCTCTCCCAATTGTCCCAATGCCATTTATACAATTCTCTGATTTTTTTTTTTTAACTGAGTTGAAACCCACTTGTACCTTACACTAAATTTCCATATGCATTTGCGTCTATGGACTTTTTATTAATGTGTGATGATCTTTTAAAAAATGAAGTTCCAACGTTTTAAATAGAAAAGATTTTAAAATGTGTTTTTATATACCTTAAAGCTATTAGCCTTTCTTATATTTCCATGGCTATACCTAACTATTTTTCATATTATTTATGATAAGATTATCCTATTACAAAGAGTAACTTTTAGGCTTAAGGATATAACTCATAACTCAGTGCTTGCCTTGCATATGCAAGGTCTTGATTAAAGAAAAAATATTGACATCACGGAATACATCCCTCCTTTATCAGGCTGTCTTTGCATTCACAAAGTCCCAGTACAGATTCATATTTCTAATGTTGTTGAAGAGGCATTCTATGCAATAGTATTTTTCTATTTCAAAAAAGAAGTCACCTTGAAACATCCCTATTTTTATCTTTTTAAAATGCTACTGCAGATGAGATTTTTTTTCCTTCCACTATTTCATCTGATTGCTGTCTGTATCTATCTAAGCTATTTCTGCATGGCAATATATCTGTGTGTTAAAAAAAAAAAAATGTGCTCGCCATGGATTTTCACTTGGGACTATAAAATGCTAAAGATAACAATCACAGCATGTAATAACAGTAATTTATTTTATCTTTCCTAGTCTCTATACCCCTAGCTTTTTTTCCTGTTGCATTGTGTTGGTAACAAAATACCTCAAATAAAATCTAAAGACTAACACAGAGAGTCTTGCCTTCTTGACATACTGGGGTAACTTCCGAAGTGGGTATCATCTTACATACCCCCATTGTTTGGAGTTACTCTGGCTTGTTTATGTTACCATATAATATTTCATTATTGTTTCAGATGTCTGCATGTATTCTAAAGAAAACAAGAAAGGCTGTGGATATAAGAGGGTGGGGAAGGGAGAAGGACCCGGGAGGGAGGGGTTAGGAGAGCGGAAACCCTAATCGGAAGATTGCACATAAAAAATTTTCAATAAATGAATCATGATGTTAAAAAAATGAAGACAGAAAAGAAGAGGAGGGAGGGAGGGAGGGAGGGAGGGAGGGAGGGAGAGAGAGAGAGAGAGAGAGAGAGAGAGAGAGAGAGAGAGAGAGTGTCAAGGGTAGGGGGCAGCTCAGTGGGTAAAGCAGTCGGTTGCTGTGTAAGTGTGACAGCCTCAGTTCACATCCCTGGGAACCACACAAAGCCGGATACGGCTGCACACATCTGTAGCTCCACCACTCCTATGGCAAGATGGCTGAGGGAGACAGGTGAGTTCTCGGGCGCTCATGAGTCAGCCACCCTGGTGCACACAGCAACACAAAGTGACTCTGTTCCACAAAGCTAGCGGTCAAGACTTACTCCCAAGGTTCTCTCCTGGCTTACATGCAAGAACATGGATACACACACACACACACACACACACACACACACACACACACACACGACGAGTCATCCTTTAGTTTTAAAAGAAAAGACAGGAAGATAAGCATTCATTGAATGCTTTTGACCCTCAACTTAAGTTGTTCAGTAGCTAGCGAAAAGCCATTTTAGTTGTGTTCATAGAACACTATTACCAATCCTTTATTCTCAAGCCTTCCGAATCTCTCTATTGTTCGGCATGTCTCTTTCATATAGGGTAGGGTTGTGTCTAGCTTTCTGAAGCAAAGTAAAATCCTTCATATAGGCCAATCTAACCCCATAATTTTATTAGTAATTGTGGTTTTTACGAGCTATTTACAAAAACACAAGTTGAAGACAGAATCTTTGATTCTGTGGATGTGACCTTATTTGGAGATACAATTACATTTAGAATCCTGTACAGATGGAATCAAGATCAAATGGTGACTCCTGTAATAAATATGACTGGTATACTAATAAAAAGAGGAAAATGAGCTGGAAAAATGTCACAGCAGTTATGAACACTTTCCCTTCCAGAGGACACAAGTTGGATTTCCAGCAGCCAGATGGCAGTTCACAGCTGTCTGCAACTCCAGTTCCAGGAGATCCAATGCCATCTTTTTACGTTGACCTCCATGGGCATCAAGCACACAAATGTGGTATACAAACATGCATACATATAAAATACTCATACACATAACATACAGTAAGTATATCTAAAAATAATTTATTTTAGAAAGGGCAACAGATATAGGGACAGAAAAAATGGCATGTGACAAAAGAGGAAAAGGCTTAGGTGTTGCCCCTAGACGCCAAGGACACAAAAAAATTCAAGAGGAAGCCATTGATCAGACTAACCTCTTGAGCCATCCATCACCAAGAGCTGACATTGTAACTCAGAACTGTAAGAGAATGTAATCTCTTTTTTAAATGTTTATATATGGGCTGTAGTTAAATCATTTCCCCTAGTTCCTTCACATTCGGTAACTGTGTGCTCACATTTCTGTGAGCAGGGAACCTTAATGACCTAAACAGTGACAATACCAGTTGACATGCCAGATTGATTGAGAGAAATCTCACAAAGCCCATTTCTAGATGAAGAGTTACTGGCAGTTCATGACTGTTAAAATAGGGCATGTCAGTCTCCTGCAGGGTGAGCCCCCCTGATTGGTTATCCTCTCTCTCTCTCTCTCTCTCTCTCTCTCTCTCTCTCTCTCTCNTCTCTCTCTCTCTCTCTCTCTCTCTCTCTCTCTCTCTCACACACACACACACACACACACACACACACACACACCTTTAGCTTTAATTTCTCACTGCATTATCTCCATATGGTGTGTGTGTGTGTGTGTGTGTGTGTGTGTGTGTGTGTGTGTGTTTATGTCCAAGGGTGGCACATACATAATGTGAGGTAAAAGAAAAAAAAGAACAAATAAACAAACAAAAACCACTTTTTCATTGGACTTAGGACTCACTCCACAGGAAGAAATGCATGCCTCATCATATAGATCTGGCCAAAAGCCCATGGCTAGGGAGCATACCGACCCCAGGAATAAATCTTTGCTAAATAGAAACACTCCCAATCTGCTCTCTACATTCCATTCTCTCTACCGACAGATTAGTGCAACTCTCAGGATCTCCTCAGGGCGATGTCTTTGTGTAGTGGATAGTGAATGACGGAGATCGTCACAATGGACACGAGTGCAGAGAACACTTGTCTGTGGACTGAATGCTTGAGCAAGAGACATCTACATATCACAGCTCATCTGCCCAGGGCTCAGATCATCAAAGAAGAAAAAGCAGCAAGAGTGAGTGAGAACCAGAGGTCAGGTAGGATGGAGTGAAACAATGTCTTCTGGATATGACAGGGTCGCTGCACACATGAGCTCACAGCAGCTGTGGCGCCCGGCACCAGACCTGCACAAGGTCAAGTCAGTCAACATGCCAGGATGGGGTGAGAAGCTCATGACACATAGCTGAGGAGTGAACACTTATGGCTTCTTGGAGAAGGTCAGTCCGTTTACCTTTAAGGATATGGCCCCTGGAGGGTCAACCACAATCCACCAGATGCTTCCTATTCAGGAGGATATAAGCAAGACAAATTTGATCCATCAGTGTCGGGAGCCATTTTGCCTACTTCTGTAAATGTCTAACTGCCAGGAAGAGTCAAGTCAAGTCAGAGACAAATCTGTGACTCGTAGAATGTTAGAAGAAGATAACATCTGAGGCTCAAGGTGAGGGGCTAAAAGTTCTATTGACTATGGTAGAAGAAACAGGGAAGCCTCCAGATGGGAACAGGTACTCAATGTATATGTCTACCATGATTTCTGCTAGCTTGTAATTTTGCTTCTCACAATGCTGTGGGGTATAAAAAGAGTGATTGAGAAAGATGTCAGATGACAACCTCTGCCTTCTACATGAACCCACACATGCATACCCCTGCACACACATATACACACACACATAGACAAATAGTTATTTTACAAATACCCTAACTCCATGAGAGAATGACTTCCTTTCAAATTCTCTGATCTGAGAGACCCCAAATCCTGTATGGTAAATTCACCCCATCCTCTCACATGCCACCCTCATTTGTTTCCCTCCCCCTCAGCAATCACTAAGTAGTGGGGACTCCATTCTGTGTCTGTGTTAGGGTATCCATATTGCTTTCAGTTTCTGTAGTTCACGAGAACATGTACCCATTAGGTTTTGCCCTGGATTTCTATGTGTTTTGTAATTAAGGGCATTTGCGAGTCTCTGATCTTGATCCCTGGAAAGACATTGGGTACAATCTTGCCAAAGAACAAAAGATGAGAGGTTGGGGAGATGCCTCTGAATTTAAGAGTACATACTGCTCTTCCACCAGGACATGAGTTCAATTCCCAGCACCCACTTCAGTCAGCACACAGCCACCTGTAACTACAACTCCAATGGATCAGACACGTTTAGTTATCCTAAGTACCTGTGTTCATGTACGCATATCATATGCACACAGACACACAGACATATACACAAAAGTACAAATTTTTAAATGAATATTTTTTAAAACCATGAACAATTGTTGGTTACCTTAGACAAAACAGCACATATCAGAAATTGGTACTAACTAGTCTATGGCCATAAAGAACCTGGGGAATAAAAAGGCATCGGGATTGTCTCCTGCTCCCAGATTACGAGAGACCCTGCCTCAAAAATGTGAATTTTTTATGAAGAAATTCTGATATATATTCAGTTCATAATGGGTTTTAGATAATTACTTTAGTAAATTATCTTGCTGAATTTACACTTAAGTCAGAGAGTAAATCAAATGTACAAGAAAACATAATCAAGATCAAGAAATGCTTGGAAGGCTAATAAAAACCTAGTTCTTCCTTCCAGTACTATGGGTGACCACGAGCTAAATACAAGTAGTAGCTTGTTCTCTGAATCCAAACGGGTCAACAAGACCAACTCAACACAGAGGCTCAGGGGACAAAATACGAAAAACAAGAATTTAAATTTCTCTAGCGATAACTTAGTCAAGTGTCTGGGTCCTATGTTCCTTTTTGCAGAGCATTGTAGCCAAAGCTGTTTTCTTGCAAAGATCAACAGCACAGAGGACACAAAGAGCCCCCTGATGCTAACTCACCAATGTAAACTACTATCAATTCTTCTGGAATACAATTAGAAGTAGGACTGTAACAACTCTACCTTTTGATACAGCATCATGACATCATGGTCTCTAAAGAAATGAACAGAGTTCCAAAGGATATACACAAGACACCATAATGAATACTGGAAATGATCTAAATGTTTACCATTAGGTAGCTGGCAAAATAAATGATAGCACAGGTCATCGAGGACATAGTATGTGACACAGAAAATATATGAAGGATTGATCAAACTCAGCTGCTTATATTCAAACAGCCACATGGTTTATGTTGGAATAGTCAGCTCACGAAAAGTTACAGTCTCATGGATGCACATTGCTAGATAGCAAGGCGGGTCAGTGCTCCACCACAGAACCGCAGAGCACATACTAATTGGCAGAGACCATCAGAAAACAGGAAGATACATGGCTCTCCCTGCTTGAAAGCAGGTCTTGATGAAATTCTTTTTTGTGGCTGTAGACTGCGTGGTAGAGATGAGGCGTTGAGCAGGAAACAAGAAGATAGATGAAGACATCCCTGGAGGGCAATACTGGGATTTCTGTCAATCTGGCAAGGATGTATTTCAGTTGAGTTTAATTTAGTTGGAGAAAATATGAGACGGAACTGCTTATTTCCTTCACCTTGGATGTTATGAAGCAGCTCATGCTGCTTATAAAAAAAAAATCTAATAGTATCTTTATCTATGATTGACAGTGACTCAATCATAGCTTCATATGTATGGAAATAATTCAGAAAGTTTTGACTTTTCCTTCCCACATCTTTCTGCATTTGACCTTTTTTTCATTTTAGAATTTGCATATATTATACTTTGGAAAAATAGACAAAAAACTACAAGAAAAAATGACTAAAGAACAATAATTTAAAAAATAACTAAATGACTCTTTAAGGTCAGAATCTTCTCCTGTCTTATGACCTACACGAAATGGGATATAAAATAGAATGTAGTACAATGTCTTTACATATGCCAAAACAAAGCAAGTAGTTTGCTGTATGACTTCTGTAGAAACGTTCTATTTTTTTTTTTTTTTTTTTGATCTTATACTACCTCCATGGTATTCTCCTTACATTTACTTACAACTCAGCAGCTTCGGCAGATGAAATCGGTTTTATGGTTGTTGTTTGGTTGGTTTTTTGAGACATGGTTTCTCTATGTATAGCTTTGCCTGTCTTAGAACTCACTCTGTAGAGTAGGCCGGCCTCGAACTCACAGAGATCAGCTTGCCTCTGCCTCCTGAGTGCTGGCATTAAAGGCATGTGCCACCACCACCCTGGTCAACAGGTGAATTTTTATCATCTTATCTCTTGATACTTCACTTTCCCTTAGGTTTATTTAAAGACAGAATTAAAAACCCTTCCAACTAAACATATCCATATAGACTGAAAGAAAATTTCCAGAGATTTTCATCTAGTTCTTTCCCATTTGCTAAAACACTCCAAATGTCTGCCCAGGCATTGTCTGTCTATTTTTATATAGTCCAGAACTCAGAGTTTTCTAGAAAGTTACCTGTGCTCAAAGCTGATATTAAAAGTAGTAATCATTTTATAATTCTAGCACTTAGGAGGCTGAGGCTGAGGCAGGGGCAACATATAGTATCTACTATATGTCAAATCTTATTTCAAAATGAAAAGAAAAGGAAAACATACACACACACACACACACACACGGTGGGAAGAGTATCCAGTCCAAGAGCCAGACCAGGGTACCAGAACCACCTGTATAGCTCACCTGGACCATCCTAAGCTCAGAAACCTGTGAGGATGCTTGACATGGTTTCCTTGCCTAAGTCTTCAACAGAAACTGCATTAAGGAATTTCTAATGATGCTTCTAAAAGAGTCATCCTTAATCCCAATGACAAAATATCCTCAGGTGATGTTTTGAACACAAGAGCCATGACATAGAAATGCCATTGGAAGATAAGCCCAAGGTAAACACCATGAAGTCAGCTATGAATATGGAAGAGAGCAGAATGTGTACATAGCTGTCAGCACTGACTCTGACAAACCTGAGATCCCAGACTTTACATCCCATAAAGCCTGTAGGAACAGTAATTTGAGAGGCCTGATTCCTGAAGAGGAAAATTCACTTTGGAACACCAACGTCACAACACTGGCCTTAAGTCCCCTCCCGTTCTCCCCACAGGTACAAAGTCTCAAGCGGCAAAGTCAGGTGAAGTGGCTGCCATGTGGAAGCTGTGTCTAGGCCCAAGAAGCCCACCCTAGCTGGGCACCCACATCAAAGCTGTGGGCTGAGAAAAGCTGTGAATAGAAGGGGGGCCCACACCAAGAATAAAGGTATGGACTTTTTTCTTTTATTATAAAAGCATGCAAATATGCTTTCTGCTTGGTTTCATCCAACTGTTTTCATTACAGTAAATTTGCTTGAAGGCACAAATATAAATTTGAAAACATAATTACAAAATTTAAAAGCACTATTATGTGTTAAGAATATTCTTAGAATTATAATATCATCTTTAAAGGTCTCTTAAAAATAGCTTTGTAGCACCATTAGTTTCAGCTTGCCTTGGGTTTTTAAACTACTCCTAATTTTCAAAACTGAAGGGTCTTGGAGATGACAGAAAACCTTACTGGAAGAAAAAAAGAAAGGAAGGACTAAAGGAAGCCATAAAATTAGTAAATGACGTCAGAGAGCCCCAGACCACAGCAGACCGGTCTCTCTCCTCTTTTCCTAGGTTACTGGTTGCACCACATTATATCAAATGACTTTTGCTTTCATTTATCATTATTGTCTTCTCTCTGTTCCGCTGTCTCTCTATCTTTGTCTCTTTATCTCTCTGTGTGTCTCTGCCTCTTCTCTCTCTCTGTGTGTGTGTGTGTGTGTGTGTGTGTGTGTGTGTGTGTGTGTGTGAGTGTGTAGGGGGTGCCTTTAAGACAGGATGAGTGTGCAAGTGTTCCAACGCCCATGTAGAGGTGAGAGAGCCGTTTTAAGGACTAGGTCCTGTCTTTCTATCCTAGGCTTCAGGGCTCCAACTCAGTCCGTAAGACATGTACTGCAAGCACTGTTACTGCCGAGTCATCTCACCACCCCATCATCATCTCACCACCCCGTCAAATGTTTGTTAAAATGCAACATCTCTTGGCTCAAAACAGCATGCTATTTATGAAAGAGCGCTCAAAGAAATAACCCTATTATTCCCCACCAATTCCTTCAGATAAAATACCATTCTCCGATTTCAGATTTTTCCTCCGATTTCCTGATGTTTTCATTTTAAAAAATGAAAATTTTCTTTTCTAATTCCTGCCAAGAAGAAATTCACCCTGAGTACTCTGCCTAAAGGCCCCCCTGACAGAAAAAGAGACTGTGATTATGTAACTACCATTCGAACCACCGCCACCAAGAGCATCAATACAGAAAGAGCTTTTTATAAAGAAGGTCAGGAGGCCCCAGGCAGATACACAGGGAGTCCAGTCCCTCCAAGTTACCTCCTGACAGGGACCATCTGCAGGACAGTACTCAGATCCAAGCACTCACATTTGTTTCCAGAGATTATATGACACCAAAAACCTTACTTAATAATCCGGGTATTCTTCGTGTACACAGAGGATGGCAACCAGGTAAAGTTTCTAGCCCCTTGGAAACAGAAATCTCCCAATGTTTGCTGATACCTCAGACATCTAATCTGTTAATCAAGCAGGGGGGGAGGTGTCCCCCATGCCTCCCACATCTGTTGCCATGTGCCTGTCATCTGAAGGAACCAGAGAACTACATTTCAGGCTGAGGAAATAAAAGCAGCTTGGTAGGATGTTGAGCTAAGAGATGCTATCGAATACTGAAATCTCATCAACTGGATAAAGCCACAAAAACCAGTAGACAGAGCAGGGTAGAAAATGGGAAGACATCTATGGCCCAGGGCTCTCTGTTCAGTCACCCCCCTATGGTCCCCACAGTCAACCTTCAGACCCCTGTCACCACTGCTACAGACATTCTCTCCTTTCTTAATTATTCATCTCACAGGACTTTGAAGAAGTCTCTCCCTTTCTTTAACATTCAATGCTATGGTTGCTGTGAAGGATGCAAACTCCAAGGGATATGCCGGCCTCCACCAGCCCTCCAAACAAAAACCTCAGATGTCAGCAGGCTCTATATAAATTGTTCTTTTAACCCAATTATTTTAATGCTTCCAAGAAATACCTTAAAATAACTCCTTTCCCACTGCACTGCCACAGAGCAACCTTCAGCTCTTGCTGGACGATATCATTTCTAGATGCCACACACACTTGCAACATTCATACTCTCAAATGTTCCTTCTTGTCCCTTGCCTTGGCTCTCCTATCTCAGTTAACAGGAAAGAAGCAAGATGACAGGCATTGTTTTCTGCTACTGCAGACATGGCATATTCATGTGCAGCTGACCTAGAGCTCTCGGGGTTGAAAAGAATGTCTTCTTACTAGCATAAGAAGCAAGCAGTGAACACCAGCCTGGGAATATCCCATGCTCTGCTTCTGTCTCCAGTCTTCTTACCAGGATTTTCATCCCCAAAGAAAGAATGAGTATTTCCAGTCAGAAAAAAAAAATACTAATAATGGAAATCTTGATAATATCACTAAGTGCAGAAAACAAGAAAATGAAAATCTAGTGTATATTTCACATAAATTCAATCACGCACAAGCTTCCTCAATTTCCAATATGCACAGACATTGTGTCTTCCACCTACAGTTCAATGACTGCCACGATGGCTATGTCAACACACAATCATTACTCAATGTAATACTGATACTCATTGCCAGTTCAGAAAGCAAACTGAGATGCCCCTCCCCCAACACTTCCTTTATCAAGCATTCTCCTTGGTGCTTGCTTCATCAGCCCAATAGGAAACAACAGTTCCTTTGTTACTGGTACTGCAACTGGGCTCTTACAAAATAGTATCTAAAAAGGAACCCACTAATTCCCAAGTGGCAATTGCACTATCCTGTTATTTGCCTGTATAGACTGTTGTAAATGAAAATAAATATATAAATAAATGTAGAATAAAAGTCACACAGCCCCATTTCAAGGACCTGTTCCCTAGATGAAGAGTTACAAGTAGTTACTTACTACTGAGAGAGGAGGAATCCATTTTATCCAGAAGATCCCTCCTGTTAGATTATCCAGTAGCAAATACTCAGAACTAAACACATTATACAGAAGCAACCATAAAGGAAGTCGGTAGTGTGTGTGTGTGTGTGTGTGTGTGTGTAAACTCACTTGTGTGTGTGCATGTGTGTGTGTGTCCACCCTTGACATCTCAGTCTTAAAAGTATTCTTCAAACACAGAAATGGCTTTATCCAGAGATGTTGGTTCAAATGGCCACTTGTAAAAAATACTCTTGAAGGCTTCTAGGTCTATAGTTAACAAAAACAAAGGATGCAGTTTAATGCTACTGAAGTTCTGGTCCTTAGGAGAAATTATCTAAAAGTAGAAGAGTAAATGCAAAGGAATCTGAAGTATTTGGTCACTATTCCCTTAAAAACGCAAAGAAACAAGTCACCTGTGGGTATAATAAAGAAAAAGCAAGTGCATAAATGTTAGTTGACAGGAAAGCTAATATAGGGTACCTGTCAGGACACATCAGTAACTTTAAATAACCATACAATTACTCTTGCTTGTTACAAAAGGCTTCCATTAACTCTACTGTGCAAAGCGTGTTTCTTTCTCTAAAGGATGAGCTTATAAACACTGTATTTGCCACAACTTTGGGGATAAGGTTTAGAAGGCCAGGGGTCAAGATGTACACTTCTGTTACTTTACAATCCACTCAGGAAAGATCCATAGGTGACTTGAAGACCATGGCATTTGCTTTATGAGTAAAGGATTCCCATTAAATGAGGAACATTTGTTGCATTAAGAAACCCTGTCTCAAAAAAACCAAAAAAAAAAAAAAAAAAAAAAAAAAAAAAAAAAAAAGAAAGAAAGAAAAAAGAATTCTTTGTATCTTACTCTTACAGCTGGCATTTTGCCCGTTATTCTGTTGAGTCTGAGTGGTTGGAAAGGGAATAGGAGGGTGTTGATTCCAGCTCAGCAGACTTTTCATGCAAGCAAAGGTATATGCACTGCTAATGCTGGGTTTGTGATGGGTGCTAACGCCTGTCTTAGGCTTAGCTGCACACAGCAGCTTAATGTCTCAGCAGCACAATTATCAGGCCTGATAAAGCTGTGTCTGCAAAATGTCCAGGTTTTCCAGTCCAGAGGCTTGGCTAAGAAACAACCACAGGAAAGCCGTTGGTTGTACACAGGACATAGGATACAGGGGAAACCAAGGTCAAAGCCAAACAGGACAAATATGTAGGGGACTGCTGCATGGTGGTACTCAGCCCGGGCAGGGAGGACAGCTGGGAGGATTCCCCAAGCAAAGACAGTCACACTTAGGTTTGAACGCAGTGCCTGTGGGCCTCTATATGGGAATTCTGGAAGCCATTCAAGAAGAGATGTAAGCAGATACCATTATGTCTCCCATAAACACTACGAAGCAGTAACTGCCGACCAGGCACTGAGCTAGATCCAGCAAGGAACAGAGATAAGTCAGCTGCATGGCTCCTAAAGCACACAGCAAGACAAACAGCCGTTTGTAACAGAGCCAAAAGCAATGTGCTGTTGGCATTTGGAAGAAGGACTGGGGCATTCTTGTGATATTTCTCCAGCATTCCCCTCCCATATGCCACAAATCTGTCTAAAGACTACAGAGATAACAATAAACACAGCTGACAAAGTTCCCGGGCTCACATGAACTAGTTTATATGAGGGTGGGCATAAAAGTAAATTATTATTATTATTTCAAGACATACTGAGCATTATAAAGAAAAATTACACAGGTTAATGGTTATAAACTACATGAGATATCAGAATGAACAGACTTAGCAGGATAAATCGTTCTAATAAAGCACTGTAAAAAAAGAAATAAAAACAAACGAACACAAGGCCAAATGAACAAGGGTCTGGAACATTCCAGTAGAAGAAATGAGAAATGAAAGGAAAGCGCTATCTGGAAGTATTCAGGCACAGCAGCAAGGCCAGCGCTGAGGGGGAGGTGGCTGAGAAGGAAATGAAGAGGCAAAGGGCCATAGGAGGTGAGTCTTACAGGCTATCGAGGACAGTCTAAAACAGGGCTCACACACATTGGGATTCAAAATAGCTGTCTCCTCATTACAACCCCCACCCTTTAAAATATGAAACACATTGTATAATTCATGAGCTAAGATTGGTACAAGCGGCGTATAGACTACTTCTGCTCCAGGATTCCATCCAAGGTACCACCGTACATTTAGTGTTACTGATAGATACACCCTTAGACTCCTCTTAGATGTGATAATTTCCCAGACTTCGGTTTGTAACGGCCTTCATTTGAGGTACAGTAGTAAGTGTAGGTTATATGTCTAGTGGATTTTGACAGGATTTTAAAATTACATAAGGGTTGCAGGTTTAGAGCAGGAAGACCCCTGGGATGTAAAGGAGAGCTCTTCTTGAATCCTCTCAGCTTTGCCCCTGCTGTTACTGAGCTGAGTCATGGAGAACTCCTAACGTTTCCAAACTGTCGCTCTTCCCAACCTCCCCTTATCTTTCCACATTGTAGTCTCAGCTAGAATTCTGCATGAGCAGCTCAACCTTGGGAAAGGCAACTTATAATCCTTTCATTTTAGGGCAGAGTGCAAACATGATTTATAATAATTCTCCAGAAGAAAATAGTCCCTCCTTCCATTTCTGAAAATATTCCAAAAAAGTACTGATATTAGTTTGGAATCATGGCTATTAACTTGATACTTCAACTTTGGACACAATAATATCTTATTATCTTTCAGTGCTCAAATTAGTCTGTCTCTGGCCAGCAAGAGGTCTATGAGACGATTCATTTGTCCCTTTGATAGACTCCCATCACAAGCTGTGAATATTAAAGTATTTTTAAGGAATTATTCTTTTTTTAAAATTTTTTTATTTGATATTTTCGTTATTTGCATTTTAAATGCTATCCCGAAAGTTCCCCATACCCTCCCCCAGCCCCTGCTCCCCTACCCACCCACTCCCACTTCCTGGCCCTGGCCTTCCCCTGTGCTGGGTCATATAAAGTTTGCAAGACCAAGGGGCCTCTCTTCCCAATGATGGCCAATTAGGCCATCTTCTGCTACATATGCAGCTAGAGACACGAGCTCTGGGGGTTCTGGCTAGTTTATATTGTTGTTCCACCAACAGGGTTGCATCCCCCTTCAGCTCCTTGGGTACTTTCTCTAGCTCTTCCATTTTTATTCCATGACCCTACAAACTACCTCTGGCTCTTGCATGTGTGCTGCCCGGCCCTAGGTCAGCTCTTTCAATGCTCTGCCTCTGTGCACAAGACACCAGTGCTAGAAAACAAACTGAGCACCGGGTACTCTGATGACCATGGCCTCCTGCCATTGCCCTTACCTTCTCTCTTCTTCTAGTCCTTGTAAAGCATCTCATGATTCTCCCATTAAAGAATGCGTTACTTTTCCTCTTATATCCAGTGATCTCTGCTCACCCAGTGTCTAGCACAGTACACGCTGACCTTCGACAGCTGATTAAAGCAACGCATATCATTAAATTACTATCTAAGAGGCAAGCCCACTAGCTAAAAATATCAGCCAAAGATGTTTCTCTTTTATAGTTCTGAAAATCCCCTAAAATCCAACTCCACATGCAGAAATGGATGGCCTTGATCGCCGCTACTGGATGGGTGGTGATCATTCCCCAGATACTTGTGTTAAAATCTTTGTCTCCAGAGATACAAAGAGGTGGTAAAACCAATAGAATAAAGAAGGAGGTGAGGCCCAATAGAATGTTCTTAGGGAATCTTGACACACATCTTCAAAGGAGGTGCGATTGTTTATTTGTGTATGTGTGTGTGTGACCATGTGTATGAGTATGTGAGAATGTGTGAATGTGTTTAAAGGGTCTCTGTGTGAATATGTGTGATGTGAGTGTCTGCGAGTGTGTATATGAGAATGCGTTTGAGGAACACAAGTGTGTGTGTGTGTGTGTGTGTTCCCCTCCTGACTCATGAATGAGTAGGTTTTCTCTGCTAAGTCCCCCTTCCTCTTTAAGAACTCCTCTCCTAAAGTCCCCAGGCCATTAGGCCTCCCAGATATAGAGCTGCACCCTCTAGAACCACCAATCAAAATGATCCATTTCTTCTTGTCAGTCAGTCATCTTGGGCAGTTTGTTACAGTCATCCAATTTAATACAGATGACTTTACATTAGGTGAATGGAAATAAAGCAGACAATCTTGATTTTACTTTAGATTAGGCACATGCCTCTATATTAGCAAAACTTCAAAACAGGTTAGGATGTCTGTGAAATTTCAAGTAGACTAAGGAAAGAAACTCTAACACTATCAGACAGCTACCACTATCATGTCAAACACCCGTGTGTCTTTCCAATGCTGGACATGTGTTGTACACATATACTATCAGCCATGTATCAAATGAGTTTTGCTACAGAACATACCTGTCTTTAGGCAGAGACCTTCACCATAGTCACAAATGAGAAACACATCTTAAATCATAGACCCTAGATAGTAAGTGATCTTTGAGGTCCTCTTTACATAAATCCTTAAGATTCACATCATTATCTTGTTTTCAATAACCATAATTATAACGATTACCATAGGTACTATAATAATTACAATAGATATTTAACAAAATAGTAGTTATCAGGGGACAAATAAATATGTATCTTAGTCTTCATGTATCGCCAGGACAGAAAAATACCACCATTTCCATAGGAAACAATAGTTCCTATTTAATTATATGCATGTTACAGAGTGATTTTTAATAATATTATTATTGCAGCATCTGATCTTTTGTGAAGAATATACTCTTATAATTTCATTCTAGGACTACAATTCTGTTTATAACAAATTTATATTCCTTAAAAGTTTATATTCTACAAAAATATACTATTTTAGTACAAATTCAAATAAAGTCATAATGCACCATTGATGTCAATTTCCCTTCAACATCACACAACAACTGTAAGGCAGTAACATCCAGAATTGCCATCAAATCCCACAGGAAATCTTTTCCTTTGCAGATAAAAATCATTGGGAGCTTTCAATGCCCTGTACTGACTTGGTTAATGAGCCCATGCTTAATAAAAGAACACAGTTGGACTGAAGAAACAGAACATATGTTAAGTGGTTCTTTCCAGTAAATGAGCATAATAACATCTGCATATATTAGATATAGAAATAAACATACATAAAAGCACTAGCTCCCATCTCTAATTATATTATCACGTGCATCTTCACCATGCT
Organism: Mus pahari; assembly: GCF_900095145.1. NCBI lineage: Eukaryota > Metazoa > Chordata > Mammalia > Rodentia > Muridae > Mus > Mus pahari. Next base: position 37,317,529 of record NC_034595.1, on the reverse strand, counting down.
CTTGGTAAGGTCTGAAAACACAACAGGAATGTTTCCCTAAAGAAAAAAACCTTCTCACAAGACTGCAACACCACCTCTGACTGGATAGGTTTCTTCCTGACCCCAATGAATTTCGTGTTCCTCAGACCTTAAAACAGCATGAGCCAGCTCCCTGAAGTAAACCTTTTAAAAGACATGTGCATACAGGCATGTTTGCCAGTGCATGAATGCATGGGAGCACACACGTGCACACGCGCGCACATGCACACACACATACACACACACACATTCTCTGGAGAACCCTTATTAAAACAGATACCAAGCATATTACTACATTATAAGTCAGCAGAGCTACCATAATGAACTCGGATCAGACAACCATCAAACGTTACGGCAAACTGAGGCATTCAGACTCAGGCTTCCCTCACCACCGTGGACAGTGCGACATGGCCCTTGTCTTCAGGACCACGCTCATGCACACGTGATGAGCACAAAGCACAAAGGGATGAGGTGTCTAAGAGACTTGCTTTATCTCCTTCATGCTGGCCCACACCTGACTCCCGTGGGGATTCTAGGTGTCTGTCTTCTGTTTCTATACTGTCTAATTTTGATATTAAAATCGTCCTTTGTTGCGGTTGTGGTTTGGTTTTTTTAATCTCTGGTTTTTATACAGATCCTACTGGCTTTGAAGTTGTTTCTGTTTTCCTGCAGTTTGAGTATGATGTGTGGCTGGGAGGTATGCATGCACACAAAATATATTCAATCTATATTTCATTATTGAGCACTATGGACCTATGACTTCACATCTATCTTTTTTTTTTTCTTTTGTCCTGTTTTCATTCTGGATTTGAACCGTCTGTGCACTGAAATACTTGAAGGGGCCTAGTATTTAACCTGTCTTCAAGCCCCTTTTCTCTCCTTTCTGTTATAATGCTTGGTCTTTCCAGCCTTTCCTTTTTAAAATTTTTTGAATTTATTTCATTTATGTATATGAGTACACTGCCACTCTCTCCAGACACACCAGAAGAGGGCATCAGATCCCATTACAGATGGTTGTGAGTCACCATGTGGTTGCTGGGAATTGAACTCAGGACCTCTGGAAGAGCAGTCAGTGCTCTTCACCGCTAAGCCGTCTCTCCAGATCCCAGCATTTTCATTTTATTCTGTATAAAATTATTCTAAATCCTTATTTAAATCCTTAAATCCTTGTAGTAGCTGGGTATTACCTGAGTGTGATTCTTTCCTGATTTTTTTCTTTTTTTCTTTTTGGCTCTTACATGTGTTTGCTTTTTCCTAACTTCTTTGGACCTCTTTGTAATCTGTAGCTGAAAGGCATCTTGTGTAGAACTGTAGGAAGAGGAGCAAACGGTTTTTGTGCCTGGATATGAGTGTGACTTCTCCTCTGCTAATCTTAAGAGCTCAGTCAGTTCAATTTAGTCAGAATATAAAAGCTAAATTTCGGTTTTACTGTTGCCATGGTTACCATCTTCTCAGCCCTGTGTCATGTGACCCTGCGTTAACTTTGTTACTTTTAGGGCATGACTGGCTTCTGAACTGATTCTCTTCAATGTCAGCTCTATCCCCTGAATCTTCCCTCTGTGTGAGAGCCTCAGAGACTGTCTCTCCGTGGCCCTCCCACTTCCACTGCCGGAGAATGACCTAGTGTCACCACCCACCCCCATGCAGCGTGTGCTCTCCGGGCACAGGAGATGACCACTTATTCAACAGCATTCTTGGACAGAATCTGTGTAGCTGGGGATCTGGCCAGGCCCTTTCCCACAGATTTTGCTCCTCCAGCAGTGTTAGAATCTCTCTCCCTCCTCTAGATCATAGCTTCTTAAAGTGTGGGCTGCAGCCCATATAGTTTTAAACTGGGTATCAGGGCACTGACCAAACTAAAAGGTTTCTGAATGCACAACATCCACAAAGTAATTCAGAGTCAAAACTATACATGTTTCAAGTGTTTTCTACCACTGCTGGCCCATGTTACATCCTTGGTTCAGCCTTGGTTCTGAATATGCAACATGTGTGTTAGTACTGTTCATGATTATATGCATGCAAATCTAATGAACATCTCATGAAATACTGGGGAAACCTATTCTATGCTCTGAATTTGATATTTTCCCTTACATACAATCTTCTCCTCTTATAGAAACATTATGGTTTAATTATAGAAAACAAAAAAAAATCATTTTTCTACCACCTTTGCTAAACATTTAATTGTCAAATTAGTACATCTGTGAAGTGTATTGTATTTGAATGCTTGATTTCTAAAAATTGCTCCTTGAGTTACTAAACTGGTTTCACAATAAAATTATGAAATGACTTTTGGCCTGAGATTGGAACAGGTTCTCAAACAGTTCTAGAGTGACCACAACAGGCTTCTGTGATTTCTGTGCTGTGCATTTATGTGAAGCAGTGTTCCATGGGAGCGGAACAGGGAACAAGCAAGTGTCACAATTCTGACGTCTGACAGACTAGACTTAAACCTCTGCTATTTTCCAGATGATGAACAGAGCCCTGTCTTTCTCTGAGATGGGACATCTCGCTGACCCGGGCGAGTTGGCCAGTAAGCCTCAGGGATCTGCTCTCTCTGCATCCCTAGAGAGCATTAGGAAAAAGATTTACCATATCTGGCTATTTTTACATGGGTTCTAGAGCTCCGACTCCTGACCTCATTCTTCTGCACCTTCCTTGCCAGCCGAGTCATCTCGCCTGTCCCTAAAATGCTGCCATTGAGACAATAGTCAAACCTCTACACTTTGTGTTTCATGGCGATTTTGATGTAATTGGTTGATTGGGTGCTATTTCTTTATTTCTGAGAGTCTCACCATGTAGCAAAAGCTGACCCTGAATACACAATCTTCCCACCTTCCTCGTGACAAGGTCAGATTACAGGTGTCTGTCACTAGTCACCGCCCCTCTGTCCACTTAGATCTCATGTTCTCTTTACTATGACAACAGAGTTCCTCATGACACACTGCTGCTCCACAGAAGCCCTAAATCAGATTTAGTGATTTATTCCTATTTTCAAGTGTTGGCCACCAACAGAAAACGAGAACAAAGAAAAAAGATACACTAATTGGCATTATAACACACTACACCTCATTATAGTCCAGGTTCCCTAATTTATGCAAATCCTATAAATACATTTGTTTGCTACCTACCTCTGCCTTCATAGCTCCAGGCTTAAGGCTGACACTCATCAACCATACTGTCTATCCTAAGTACCTATCTACTCTTGTCCTGTGTCCCAAGTAATCAATCTTAAAAGTCTTTGGAAGGTTGTAGACATGTGAATGGACAAAAAGTTGGTATGAATTGTGTGAAATAACAATATTCACTTAGCACATTAAGGAAAACATCACAGAACCCCAAATAAGCATGTAGTAAGAATTTAAAAATGCTAAAAGCCACAGGGTGTGATAACCTCTTTTAATCCCAGCACTCAGAAAGCAGAAGCAAGCAAGTCTCTATGAGTTTGAGGTCAGCATGGTCTACAGGGTGAATGCCAGCACAGCCGGGACACTTGGAAAAACCCAGTCTCTAAACAACCAACTAACCAACCAACCAGCCAACCAACCCAGATGCTAAAGAGGCTTCTAATTGATAATATTTCAATGTATTCATTAAAACTAATACCAAACTATAGCTCTTGCAAAATCTTACAATGTGTGATTAAAAAGTCTAAAGTACATAGAAGCTACATCATACAGTGACAAGGACAGAGAAAAGGACAAAGGGACAAGCAGTGGAGCAGGCTGCAGTGCACACACAAAGGGACACAGGCCAGTCCATGAGTGCAACAGAAACACCATTCTTGTTTAAGAGGACAAAACTAACCTAGTAGTGAGGCTAGGCAGCAAAATGTCACTTATGAAGTCAGTATAAATCATATAGCAAGATACAATATGCAACAACATTTGTGAGATATGACTTGAAGTATTGTAAATGCAGCTCTTCAATTCTAGATGCTTAAGTACTTGTAAAGTAAGAGAAGGAAAGAAGTGAAAAAATAGAATTACTAACATGAGTAATAACGGCTAACAAATAGCTGTACATCATATGGTGAAAGCCGCGGAGTTATGCACAGCTACTAAACTTGGCCGCTTTTCTCTACATCATGACCTTTTACCTTTTCTCATATCCCAGCCCCCTGAAGTAGATACGTAGCTTCTAAGCACTGAGGGAAAGGCCTCCATGAGATAAATCCAATATACAAATAAAACCATTCAAATTTTCCTACAAGCATTACTGAGAACAGATAATGGTACTAGACAGTATGAATGCAATCTTAAAGCACTGTTGCTTTTCCTTCCTTCCTTAGTAGGCAAAGAATTTTGTATTGGGGGTGGAGTTTAGGCAATTTAAATATCTTGCAGTAAATAAGTTTGTTGTTGTTGTTCAGATGGATACTGACATTAACCAGATACTTGTACTATTCACATCTAGGGGAATTTCCTTCAGCATTTAAAGTCAGTTCCCAAGTTTGTACTCCACTAAAGTAGAAAAACAAGGTGACTTAGATGTAGAGTTCATTTTCACATTGAAACAAGGTCAAACGCTCTGAAGTCAGCCAACAATAGCTATCGGCTCACAGTATTTCTATTTCAGGAAAGATTCTCATAATGGTAGTTAAATGGGGATATTATTTTCACCTCTCTGTGTGCTGGAAGTGCTTCCACTTAGTTTAAAAAGAAAAGATGATTCACTCCAAAGGGTCTTACCAAAAAGATGGCAGTCTGTTGACTGCCGCAAGGGCTCTAAGTGTTTGTTGTACAGTTTCTAAATTCAAGAAAAGCACACCCTTCTCCAGAAGGAGCAGGACCTCTGGAAGCAGAGAGACCTCCACGCTGCACAGAATGTTTGTGGTTCAATTCAAATCCCATCAGAATTTCAATGCAATCTTCCCTAAATTTTAAAATTAATATTCAATTCCATAAGGAAAAAAATTTTGAACTATTCTGAACCATAAAAATAACTGTTTGAGATACAGTCATTCCAAATTTCAAGTTATACTATAGAATTGTATTAACTAAAAACAAAACCAAAAACATGCATAAAAACAAACACATTGATCAACAGGAGAAAACTAAGACCTGGATATAAATCTACACACCTACAGTGTCAGTTTTGTTTTGTTTTGTTTGCAAAACATCAAAATATACACTGGAGGAAAGATAAGATCTTCAACACAGGGTGCTGGTCAGATTGGATAGATGCAGATCAAAGAATTAGGCTAGATCACCACCTTTCAGCCTAGAAAAATTCAATTCCAAAGGGATCAAGGTCCTATACATAAGATCTGATACCATGAATATAATAGAGATATTATGGAACATTCTTGAACTTACAGGCACAGGAAAGGCCTCTCTGAGCAGGATGCCAGTAGCACAAATTAGACCACATTAAACTAAAAACTCCTGTAAAGCAAAGGAACTACCATTCAGTGAAAGAGGCAATCCTCCCTATGGGTAGGAAAAATAAAATCTTAACCACCTATATATCTAGATGAATGCTATCTAGTAAACATGTAAAAACAAACACCTAAATATCAAAAAAGCAAACAATCCAATTAAAAATTGGGGTGTGAAAACTAAATAGAGAATTCTCAAAAGATGAAATACAACTATCTTAGGAACATTTTTTAAAAATGCTCAAGTGACCTTAGCCATCAGGAAAATTCAAATTGAAACAACCTTGACATTTCATCTCATCCTAGTCAGAATGGCCTAGTTTAAAAAGGCAACTAACAGCATATTATGCAGTAGTGGCAGGGAAGGGAAAATACTGATACACTGCTGGTGGAGCACTGCTGCAAAAGATACAACCGAAAGGTAGAGCATCCTCAAAAGGCTGGGAGAGAGATATCACAAAATCCACTGATACCACTGCTGGTCATAGACGTATATGGTGTGTGTGTGTGTGTGTGTGTGTGTGTGTGTGTGTGTGTGTACAAAGGACTCATACATTACCACAGAGATATTTGCTCACTTAGGTTTATTGCTGCTCTATATTCATAAAAGCCAGAACATCGAAACAGCTTGGACACCCATCAACTGATAAATGAAAATGGCATTCATTTACACAGCGAAATATTATTTGACTGTTAAGAAGAAAGTATTCAAGGTAAGTAAATGAAACTGCAACAATTATGGTGATGAGGTAACCAGGCCCAGAAAGACAGACAGTGTGGGTTCTCTTTCATGTGTGGATACTAGCTTTGTAATGTATGTTTCATTTCAAATAGCCACAGAGATTAGATACCTATTAAGGGGTAATGGAGAGGGAAGGATTTTCTAAAAAAGAAAGAAAGCTAGAATATGGTGATATAAAAGAGGAAAGGTATATATAGAAAATATATAAAAAGTGTATATAAAGGGATATAACAGGGGGAAGTGAAAAGGTTAAATGTACTGGAAATGAGACAGTAGAAGGAGGAATATGGGGAGGTATAACTAACAAGAAATGTTTTTTGGAAAGAGCCATAAAACTTCCTAAAATAATAAACATGCATATACATGATAGGAGTACAAATGGACTTACTCTATAATGGTGACAATACCCCCAACTAGACACCCCATGCTAACAAATAAAAACCTCAGTGTCAGGAATGGATACCACCTTCTGAGTGCTACACACGCTACTGGAGTAGAAAAGTGATCATTAGTCTCACCCAGCTGTGAGCCTGTGACATGCAATGGCGACATGTTTAGCAATACATGCCCACTGATGTAATGTGATACAAATGTTATGGGAGTAATCAACCACTTTATGACTGGATTTATGGCCTAGTCCTCGGGATGGAACCCAAACCTGGCACCATAAAAGGGGCCAAGAAACTGTGCCTAGATAGGTGATCGGTGTAAAGAGGGGAAATCTGCTAATAAAACTACTAGTAAACTATGTTACTACTAAAGGTGGTCTAGAAGAACATAATACTAAATTGACTCCTAATGATTTGTTGCTATACCCATATATGTGGGGATTAACACAGAGACCCTCACATGGAGGATGTGCAGAGAATAAGAGACTATGGAGTCATCCTAAAGTGGGTAGCTATATCACACCCTCCTCAAGGCTCAGGAATCTTTGTTGGTGGCTCCACACATATTTGGACTTGGTATTTTATCTTAAAAGAAAAAAAGGAAAGAAAAGAGGACATGAAGTTTCAACAAAAGGAAGGAGTGGATCTGAGAGGAGTTCTGGGGAGAAAACACATTGCATGAAATTCTCAAAGAATTAATCAAAATATAATTGGGGTTCATTTGTTTGTTTAAGAAAGGAGGCATTCAAAACTTACAATGTGTGGAAAGACTACCACTGAAAAAAGACAATGTTCAAAAGGTGCCCGGGTTTCACACAGTTCTAACAAGGAGTACTGTGCTAGTGTCAAAAACCATTCACAGATGCCATCATCCTCTACATGTGACTTAGCTGCTCTTCCCATCCAAATAAAATCTTTTCTCATGACTAGCAAAGACCAATCAATGCAACAGAAGTACTTCAGCAAACCTGAGCTGGGTCCTAGAAATAGGACTGTACTTGGAGCCCTAGAGTTTCCACCCGCCCTTGCTGCTGCTCCTAGACTATCTCATAAAGAAGCAGAGGGCAGCACTGTCAGCGTGAAAAGAAGCCAGCTGGGCCAACAGCAAACTTAGACTTACATGTGAGGTCACATGAAGCTCGGGATGCACAAAATTGATGAGTGACCCAAAAGAAGACATAATCAGCTAAAACCTACCTAATCATTATTTTCTAATAAAATCAACAACAAATAAAAGGTGGTTTTTTTTTAAGACACTCTGTTTTGGGGTGGCATATAACCAAGATAAATATAAAGAATATACCAATGATTCTTCAGGAAGCCTTGTGGGTAGGAGTCAAAAACCCTTTACGCGGTTAATGCTGCATAAGCCAACACAATGTCAACACCTAATGATTTAAGCTGCCACAATAGGTAAGAAGGCTACAAAGGGAAGTAAAATACAGACATCTTCCACTCTAAAATCTTATTGGTAAGTTCAAGGAAATAAATATAAATGTATCACAGAAACTTACACAGGGCTTTGTATAGAGACCTTACAGAAAGTTTTACTGCCATAAATTGGGGTAGAATAGCTGGGTAAGAAATGGAAGTTAAAGAACAACAAAAGATCAGAGTCTTGGAAGCAGAAGAGTGAAGTCACTGATCAGTAAGAAGAGATAGCAGAAGTAAAGTAAGATAGTAAGGTATAATTGTAGTTACAAACCGAAGTCTGTTCTTCATGGATGTGTTCCAACATGTACATGAAGGGTGACAAGAAATGACTGAGCTCATACTGAGACATTAGACTAAGCAAAGAAGTCTAGATGATCCTATTGGTTATCCATTATCACACATAAACTGTTGAAATATGGACAGGAGTGTGTTCCTTAAAAAATCCTTGCAGTTATAGTTTAGAGGATTGACTCAGGCCAGCACAAAGTAAAAGAGGACAAGTTAAGGTCAAAGGGAAAGAAGAAACCTAAAAAAGAATTTCTGGAGAGAATTGTTGAGGCAGAACTGGGGGACATGGCATGCAGAGGGATGTGAGGGTAACAAGGCAAGAACTGTGAAGGCTCTAGGATGGTGCTAGGTGTCAACAAAGCCAGGGCAGAACAGAAGAGGCACATCAACCTGTACTGATATACAGACAAGACAGTAAGTCCTTGCAGGACAATTTGAATTTGAACTAGTAGTACAATCAATGTTCAGTGTATGCTAGACTATGAAATTCTAAGTCTTTGAAAACAGGAATGGGGATGTATGTGGGAATGCACACAGTTGGGAGTAACCTTTACCAGAGTTAAATCCATGGGCATGGACATGCAAGGACAGCTCATACCTACCTCAGAGAGAACTGTGAGTGAATGAACCTCAACCACCCAATGTAGGGTATGTAACTCAGGTACCATTTATGAAAGCAACCACTTCTTAGAGCTCCCAGACTGAGAATGAGGAGACAGGTCCTGTTCAGAGAAGGTAAACTCAGCTTGCTTAGAAGTATACAACCTGGTGAGTTAAGGTCAAGAGCCCTACACTCACTACAGTAAATGTCTACTGAAGTCCTAGTCATTCTCAAGGTCGACAGCCATACCATGTGCACCTGGTCCCTTTTCTGGGTAATTCTATTGCCTAATTCAACAACCTTGCCAAAATGAGCTCCAGGTCAATGAGCTTAGAAGTCAACTAACTATAATGATTGTTCAAGTCTCTGCTCAATTATTTGTGCTTTTAGTATCTTAGAATAAAGCAAGTAGAATACACATCTGCTAATAGGTGTGTGGTTGCTTGGAAACCAAGACTTTTTAAAATTTTCTTTCTCTGGTCTCAATTTTAACTACTGCCAAGCCACAAACTTCAATGTCTGTATCAACTCAATTGACCACACAATATGGAAATTTACCACCTACATTTTCAAGGCTCACAACAAATGAATGCATGCATCACATACACCAGAGCAAACATTAGGTCAAAATACAGCACCAGGTTGCAGAGGTCAGTGTCTAGTTAAGCTCCAATGGGACTTACTCACCTCTGACATTAGTCACGAGGCAGTGCCTAGTCGATTCTATTGACTGAAGTGAGATTCATTAGCTATGACATTTCATCGCAGTCAAGGAACACTCACAATCTTTAATGAGGAAACAGAGCAGCTACCTATCTACAGAAGTGCTGAGTCAGTTGACTGTCAGGCAGTCTTACAAAGTCAAGGTTACCAGGATGTCATTACCAAACCATTATTAATTCTGTGAAATTTGCAGCTTTGGCTCTCAGTTTCTCTCCAGTTATTTTTATTTTTAAACAAAATACAAGATCTTAAAGATTCTCAGTACACATGTCGAGTTACTGTCTGGCAGTGGGGCCTAGAGACCTATGTTTTAATGAATATTCCCTGTGATTCTGTGGCACCTGGGATCTATGTACACGGATCCCACTATTTCAAAATGGGAATGAGGAGGAAGAGGACGGACAAGCCTGACTCCAGGGCCTCACAGCTCATTATATACTGGAAATCCAGGAAGGGTACAAACTGCACCAAGGTGAGACAATTTTCCTGCCCTGGGTTGTCAAAACGATACCCCCCCCCAAAAAAAAAAAAAAAAAAAAAAAAAAAAAAAAAAAAAAAAAAAAAACGAAGCCTATGCTCACATAATAACCTGTACATACATGGCAGCCTTACGGATAAATACAGGACCTGGGAATAGGTCTGCTGTCCTTCACCAGAGAATTGTTGAGCCATCTGTGGAGACCTCTGCAATTACTCAGTAATAATCAGGGACTGTGCCACAGCTTGGAGGGATCCAAGATGCTGAGAAAAGCAAGGAAAACCAATTCCCTAAAATGACATTGGATGATGGAACTTTCATAGAAACTCAAGAGACAAATGCAGCATATAAAAATGAATCCTGGACTCAGAAGGGGGGAAATTACAAACAAATGTCATTATTAGGACTATTGAGGGAATTCAAATGTGTGACCTTGTTGACACTGACATTTTTAATCACTCTAGTTATGTTTCATAAGAACATTTTGGGATTTAGTTTAATGGCAGAGCACTTGTCTAGCAAGGGCAAAGGCCTGCTTTCAGTCCTCAGCTCCAGAAAAAGGAGGGGGCAGGGATGTTCTAGTTTCTAGACGCCTCTGCTGAACTATCAGTGGGCAGCAGACACCAACTACAAGTGGGCAGGAAAAAGACAACCTGTATGCAGAGGGAGAGGGGAGAGTAACAAAGGCTGTCAGGCAACCATGGGAGGGGCATGGCTCTGGATACACCATTCCTCCAGGCCTCTTTTCTGACTCCTGGAACTTCCCTACCTCCCAACATTTAAAATTGAAAGTTACTTTAAAACTAAAAATTTGCTTCAAGCAAAAAAAAAAGGTTCCCAAATATTTTGAATAATTCTTTCTCCAAATGATCACTGATCACTGTTCTCTATGAAAAATGAGGAAAAGACAGTACTGGGGAGAAAAGTCTTTTGTACTAATGGTCTGACAATATTTTAAATCCTTCCAAGAGAGTACTCTTTAATTTTCTAAATTTTCTACCCAGTATATATTTATAGCAATCAAAGTCAATATTGTTTTCTTTTTCAAATGTTAACCTGTTCTAATATAGTGAATGTCAATGTAAAACTCCTTTCCCGTATTCTTGACTGTCTTAGGATGATGTGAATACAAGAGAGCCAAGGACCACAGGCAGGAGAAGCTTGCTCTGACTTCGATGCTACAATTGCTGTGGCCTGGTTTCACTTTGTATCACATGCTTACATAGTGAGCTTTAATTCCTAGCACATTCATGGCAATCCATTTTACCCCAAGGATATCAGGAAAACGGCTCCCATATTTTAATTAGAACTTTTGGCTTACTAACACTCCTGACATGTCCCTTAGCAGCTAGCAACTTCATTTGGCTACACTTAATGAAAACTTGGCATGTAAACATGGATAGGCTAAAACTAAAGACCATTTCCAAAGGACAAAAAAAATTGCTTCTGTGTTTTCTCCATTAGGATGCTGTTATTTAAAACTGCCACAGGAGGTAATAAAGAGTAAGAATAGGAGATTAGAGAGGTAAGTGTCTCTCTCCATACCAAGTAGTAATAATGACAACTTCACTAATGAAGTGCCAAGACTTTAGATCATGATATTCCAATAGTCTTGATTTAACTTGAAGAGCGTTACTTTGGTTGTTTTCCCTTTTTTTTAAATTGTAATTTATTTTAGCTTCTATCTCAAGCTGAGCAACAGGCAGAAGCTTCACTTTAATCACAGATCCATAACAGACAGTCAGTGAGAACTGGGTTATGTTAAACATGATACATTTTTATCAAATGTGACATCTCTATGATGTATTCTTCCCAAGAACCATTAATAATTGTGCAATTAGCAAGTAACTATGAAATGTCAGACCTGATTTACTGAACAACAACATCAAATCCATATTCCAAAGGCCTGAGTGATGATGTCTTTCATCCCCAGAATAAATTTCTAACAGTTAGCTTTGTGTTTTATAAATTTAATTAAAACTAATGAGAATATATATTAAAATTTGATCCAGCAAAGGAATGGAATGCATAATATCTAAAACAGTAGAAAGAAAACAACAAAAAGCTAAAACATGGAGCAAAGCAGGGAGGAAATGTAAAAATGGAAGAATCTGACTCCTTAGTGAGCAGCTGTTGGCCTGCCTGGTGTCATCTACATTGCTTTAAGCTAAATGAAGAGTTCTCAGTCATACAGATGGCCAGAGCCAGCGTAAGCATGTACAGTCATCTTTAATAACCTGCAGACACCTTGAAACAACTCAATTGTCCTAACTCTTGAAGTCACTGTGCCAGGCAGGGCTGTTTAGCTTTTTGCAATTACAGGTCTTGGCAAACCATATTTTCAGCTTGGCCAGGAGTACTGGTAAAGGAAGTGTCCCAAGGGAGACGAGCACCTAGAGCTGTTCTAGCAGGGGCCACTGATGACTGGAGGAGTGGTCGAGCAATTCAGTAGGGGTCAGGATGGGGAGGAGAGTCAGAGGTAAGTATGAAGACCAGAGTTTGGAGCCCCACAACCTAAAGAATGCTGAACAACATTCAAGGAATCTGGAGCAAGCTGATTAATCAAAGTATTCACACAAGTCAACTTGGGGTCCAACTGTGATACCATACCTTGGTGCATAAGGTGGGGAGCAATCAAGGAATATGGACTTCAACCTTGAGCCTTAGCATGCACATGTACACATAAACTTGAACACACATACACACACACACACACACACACACACACACACACACTCATACACCATGTACACATGAGAGTAAGAATTGAGAAAAGAAGAGGCAGAGCAGGAAGAAAGGAAGCAGAAGTGAAGATAAGAAAGGTCAGGTTGCTGATGAAAAGGAGCCAGGGACAGGAAGCATAGACCCTGGTCACCAGAAGCATGCAAGGGAGCTGACAAGTCTTCAAGGCCAGGGATGTCAGACTATGCTCTGAGAGCTGGAACCCTGGTCAATATCCAGGTCTGCGGGTCTCAATATCAAGGGCTTATAACAAGCAAGAACAAGCAAGGTCTGATTAGAGTCTGGAAAGAGGGCCTGTAATATTATAGGATGATATTTACTGCTATCTACCATGGCTAGTCCCGAGGGTGTAAAAACAAAAGTTGATGAGTTACTCAAGGAAATGAGAGATGAGGAAAGAAAATGTTTCTGAAGCCTGGCTACTCTGTTCCCGCCAAGATCAGGACCAAGAGCACACAGTGTTCCCAGTTTGAGCAAAAAGACAAGAGGAAAAAAATTAAAGGGATATTATCAAGAGAAGAAATTAAAATATCCCTGTCTGCATATGGCATGATTCTGTACATGAGACACTCCACAGACAACATTTTCAGTAAAGAGGCATGTTATAAAATTAACATGTCAAAATAGCCTTCCATTTTACCAAGACAAATAGACTGAGAAACAAATCAGGAAACAACCCCATTCATCATAGCCTCAAAAATTCATTATAGCCTCAAAATACACAAAATATCCTGGAATCAACCTAACCAAAGAAGTGAAAGAACTACACAATGAAAATCCTAAAACACTAAAGACAGACACTAAAGGAGAGACTGAATATCAGAGAGACGCCCTGTGCACACAGACTGGTAAATGAAAATGGCCATCATACAAAAAGCAACATATAGATCCATTGTAATCCCCTTCATGCAAAATGCCCTCAAAAATAACTTCAAATGGTTGTTAACTAAAATTGGGGGGGGGGGGNNCNTNNNANTNNTTTTTTTTTTNNTTTTTTTTTTTTTTTTGGTTTTTTTTGGTTTTTTTTTTTTTTGAGACAGGGTTTCTCTGTATAGCCCTGGCTGTCCTGGAACTCACTTTGTAGACCAGGCTGGCCTCGAACTCAGAAATTCGCCTGCCTCTGCCTCCCAAGTGCTGGGATTAAAGGCGTGCGCCACCACGCCCGGCTCATATGCTTAAAACTTATATAGAAGCACAAAAGACTCTGGATAACCATCACAATTCTGAACTATGAATGATAGAGGTATCATCATTCCTGATTTCAAGTTACACAAACAGAGCGACGGTTATAAAACACATCACAAAACCAGACATGCTGGTCGATGGAGTAGGACTGAGATGCTGGTGTAAGTCTACACAACTATAGCCTTCTATTTTTTGACAAATGAGCCAAATATACATACTGGCAAGAAGATAGCATTTTAAACAAATGGTGGTGGAGAAATACCATCTACATGTAGAAGAATGAAATTTAACCCTTCTCTCCTACCCTGAAAACAAATCAATTCCAAATGGATCAAACACCCAAGTGATGAATTTTGTCCCAAAACTCTGAAACTTCTAGAAGAGTAGGGAACACACTTCAGTATATAGGCTCAAGTGTTTGGACTAGGACTCCAGTCTTCCAGGGAAAAATTAACAACTAGGACTTCACCACATTAAAAGGCGTCTGTACTGCCAAGGACACAATTGGCTGGGACAGCTCACAAACTGAGACAGGACCTTTGTCCGCTATACTTCTGACAGAGGATTAGAGTCTAGAATACACAAAGAACTCAAAGGTCTAACCACAAAGAAAAGTGTAAACAACAACAAACAAAACAACAACAAACAAGCTATGGAGCTGAAGGGAGAGTTCTCAAAAGAATAAACACATATGGCCTAGAAATATTTTGTAAAGCTGTTTGCCATCCTTAGTCATCAGAAACGAAAATAACAATTATTTAGAGACTTCATTTTACCCTTGTCAGAATGGCTAAAAAAAAAAAAAAAGGTTGTCACGGATGTGAGAAAGTGGAAATATCCACGCACTGCTGGTTAGAGTACCAAATGGTTCAACTACTGTGGAAATCAGTGTGATTATTCCTAAAACATACCTAGAAATAGGTCTACCATATGACTCAACTTTGGCACTGCTGCACATGTACCCATAGGGCTCCATGTGCTGTTAGACAGACACATGTGAATCTGTGGTCATTGCTGCTCTGTTCACAATAGCGCGGACATGGAAACAACCTAAATGCCCCTCCACTGAAGAACAGATAAAGGAAATGTGCTACTTAATTTCATTGGAGTCTTATTCAGCTGTAAAGAAAAACAAAATTATGAAATTTGCAGATAACCGAATAAAATCCCCAAACTTTATAATGAGTAAGGTAACCCAGACCCAGAAAGACAGACATTACAAGTTCTCACATGGTACTTGCTCCAAATCTTTGGATTAGTGTGTTTACTTTGAAAACTCTGTAGAATCCAGAAAACTAGAAAGGAGTCACTGATAAGGAAAAGATTCTCAGGGAAGGCAGATAGAACAGAGATGGAAGAGGAATAACGGGGAAGGAGACAGTTGCTGAATTCGAATTGCCCCACACAGGGAATAATGCTCCCCCAGAAGCCACAACTGCCAAAAAATGTTCAGTGTCAGGTGGGATATCTCCCTTCAAACTGTTGATTGACTTTGATTTAGGGGCTTTGATCATCATCATCATCATCATCATCATCATCATCATGGGGATTGGTTCTGATGCTTTGAATCAAGAATCTGCATGTCCAAACACTAAGGGTCCTTGTCCCCAACTGGTTTATACTAGATCAATAAAGAGCCAATGGCATGGCCAATGGCTGGGCAGAGAGAGGGGGTGGGGCAGAACTTTTAGATCACATGTGCTAGGAACTGGAAAAGAGGAAGGGAAGATCGCCATGACTCAGGGGAAAAGGTTAGGACATAAGAGCTGCAGGAGAAACAGACAAGGAGCCATGTAAGAAAGAGTTCAGGTAAGTGTGGCCACCTCCCTGATTGGGCCTGGGGTAGCAGGGGAAGGTTTAGGAGTCTCAGGAGTACCAGAGGGGAGCATTTTCTCTCAAGGGAAGGTTTAGGAGTGCCCAACCATTGAGCTAGTCATGGCATGTAAAAATTAACTGGGGTGTGTGTGTGTGTGTGTGTGTGTGTGTGTGTGTGTGTGTGTCTTCCATTTGCAAATTCAGATAGCTTCTGGGATGGTGCAAGCATGTGACCCAGGAGCCAAAGCAGTATAGCCCAAATTATGGTATAATAATAATAATAATAATAATAATAATAATAATAATTGATTGTGGTTAAGACTCTATTTCTGAGAACACCACATACTTTGGCCACAGGACATGCAAAACTCTAGCTGGTACTAACCAGGAGGCTTCTCTGTTCCTAACTGGCTTTCATACTATTGGAAGGTGCTATGTCAGCTGCTGAGGGAGAAAAGTCATCAACTGTGGAACGCATTAATAACAAACTCAGAGTCAGCAATAATCTATCCATGTCACATTAAGGACAGAAACCAAGATGAGAGTTCCCCCTTGGTGTCATTTGACTAAGAGTGGACTCAAATTTAAAACTGCATCTTCTGTCATCCCTTACTATTTCTTGCATGAATCTGAATCCATGCTTGCCTAAAGGTGTTTTGTGACTTTGTGTGTGTGTGTATGTCTGTTTGTCTGTCTGTCTGTCTATTATCTATCCCTAACAAAGTGATTTGTTCTATATTTATTTAAAAGCACAGAAAGTATCGCATGGTAAAGGAATGAGGGGCACTATACAGAACTCTGTAACAGAGCTTTACAAGGGAATATACCTGTCCTGGGTAACCAGCAGTACTCTAAATATCACTGCTTACCAAGCACATCAACATTTATGATAGATATTCATTTTATCAGATGGCTTTCAACCTGTGCTTGCTAGTTTTAGCACATAAATGTGACAATGCTCATACTAACACATGTGCATGATGCATTAATCTTGGTTCAGGAACATTTTTAAAAAGTACATAAGGTGACAGCAATACATTAGCTTAGGTTGTAAGAGTTGATTGTATGGAATATCCAAGGTCAGTACCATTGAATGTTCTTTTTAAAACAGGTTAAACAAACAGGCTGAGTACACAGACAGACAGTAGTAGTCTTATGTCTTAAATGACTTCAAGGTGTATTATTATTGTGGCTGTGAAGTCCAGCAAAACTTCTAACCTCTTAAAATGCAGGAGATGTTTTTATCATTCTGCTTTGTCTCAACCAACAGTCTTACTTAGCAGTGAACCCTGTGAGCTACAATGAGAATCGGTGTGGTAAGATATACCATAGGAGCAACAAGAGCATAAATAGAAGTCACAGGGTAAAAAACCACTTTATGACCAGCCACATTCTGATTAGATTTAAAGCCTTTTTCATAGGAGGAAACACATGCCTGGTATTATGAATCTAAGTGCTTAGGAGCTAAGAAGAATGGTTAAGGGTCTGGAAAATTCCTAGGATAAGCCAAGTGCTATTATTTGCTGAATAGACATACAATCTAATTCCTATATAAACTCCAATCTTTTAACCCATAGATCAATTTAACTCTCAGACTTAATAGGAGACATTTCTTTTTACAGTAGTTTGCAACCCCCTCCTGTCAAGTGTCAGAGAGCAGCTTGGAAGAGGAGGCAGAGAGACTATAAGAGCCAGAGGCAGGGAAGGACTATGGGACCCCCTGGACATGATAGGACTGCTGCACTCATGAACTCACAGCAGCTGTGGCTGCCTGTATAACATCAAGCCAGCCAGTATTCCATCCTGAACTGTGAGGAGCTCATGAGGCCCTGCCCTTAACTGAGAGGCTATTAGCATGTGATGACCTCTGGGGAAGAGAAAGTCATTTTTCTTTAGTAGTGTGTCCCTCCCCCCACCCCCCGGTAGGTTGACTATATTCGAACGATGGCTCCACACCTATACATTTATGGCAGAAGATACTGGTCTGGGTGAGTTATTTACACAGTTTGAAAGGAGACATTAAGTTGAGAGGGGGGAAAATAAATTTTAAAAAATTTAGGGAGGGATGGGGGAAATAAATGTAATCAGAATACATTGCATATTTGTGTGAAATTCTCAGAGAATTAATTAAAAATAACGTTAAAAAATAATGCCTATGGAAAACAAGGCAAAAATCCCTAGCCTAGAGCTGGAGTCACAACCTGCATTTAAGCTCTCTCTACTGCATTATCAGTGGTCTAACTGAGAAAGGAGCTCTGTAGTGGACTAATAGGACAGCCGCTTCTACACATTCTTTGTCAACTCTGTGCTTACTGACAAAGTAACACTGGTGAGCTTGCAGGATGAGCGTTCGGGGTGTCCCACAGCAGGAAAGTGGCAGTATGTGAATCTACTGTGGGGAAGATAGAGCCCACCCAGAAAAGCTGTTGGACATACAGACTCAGAGGTACAGAATAGCCAGCCGGAAGTGCAAATGCCAAGCAGCTACAGCTTTTTTACTGCAGAGTGAAAAGGAGGATGCTTGCCTCCTGGGGCTTACCCATGAGCAACTGTTTCAACTTTAGTCTAGCCCTGGCTAGACTGGGTGGTCACTGACTAGAGAGCCCACTTGCCAGTCATTTAACA
This sequence comes from Mus pahari, assembly GCF_900095145.1. NCBI lineage: Eukaryota > Metazoa > Chordata > Mammalia > Rodentia > Muridae > Mus > Mus pahari. The sequence goes on along the minus strand of NC_034595.1, from coordinate 37,299,112 downwards.
TTTTTTTTCTTGATACATTCTTACCACAACTGCCCTGTAAGAGATGAGGGAACTGCCTGCCCTTCAGAGCCATGAACTACAAAGGTCTACATAGCGGGCAGATGGTCCAGTTACAGTTTAAGTGTGTCTGCTTGACAGTCCCTCTGTTGAGCTGACCACACCTTCCGTTATACAAGAAGGCGAAGGTAAGCCTGGAGCACCAGAAGGTCCTGAGACTAAGTCTTGGCAAGTGCATTGCACTATGAAAACTGAAATATTTTTGAATTCTTTAATGTCAGGATAAGTGGTGGTATCTCTAGGGACAGTCTGGAGGACATCAACATATGCTCCAACCCTGTCATTTCAAACAACCGATGAGTCAATAAAGAAATCCACTTTAAAAACACACTGTAAGAAAGGTCACTTTAAACTATCTTCCAACGAGTGCAAATTCAAGTAAAAGATTACTGTGAGGATAATCCATAATGCTCACACCAGTTTAAGCCAGACTGTATATTAAACGCATAGCACTGTGGCTGTCATATGCATCCCACATTTAGCAAACAACATTATTTGTTCTAGTTTACTAATTGCTACTATAAAACAGTTTGTTCACACATTTAGTGTAATGACTTAGTAAGCCCAGATGAAACAATGTTTTTTGCTAAGTATCCCAAAGAGAGTGTGAAATAAAATATGGCCTGAAAAGAACTCTAGCAAAAAGTAAGGATCCTAATTTTCTATAAAATCACACTCAGGAAAGGTCACTCAGATTGCTGTAGCTGTCTGGGCAAAAGCAGGTCTGCGTTTGCTCTTTCCTACAAAAGGTAAGCGACTGGAGGGAGCCTGGCAAGGTTTCTCTTAGGAGCAGCTTCTCATTTGAGAGGACAGAGGCAGATTGAGGGTCTATGAATAATTTCAGTGATTGTCAGAAATACAGCATCTTACTGCTCCTTAAACGTGATTCTCTGCAAGCAGAGACTATAACCAGGAGGAAGCTTTCCCATCAATCCTGCCTCAAATGTGAGCTAATGAGGCGTCAGCCATTGACTCTGCTCTTCCTTAATCTCACTCGGGATGCTTATCTACAACAGTCATCTGACACGGCCGATCATTATCAGGTCAGGAACATTGCATGGAATCTTAATGCTCACAGCACTCCAAAATGAGGTCCAGGGAAGCCTCCCACTAAGATAACAGATGATTAGGGTTCAGAGTTCCCGCTTCGAGAATGATGATGAAAATAAAGGGCTTACAAACAGGTATGCTGGGGCAAAAGAAAATGTCTTCAGTAAATGGTGTGGGAAAACTGGATGTCCACGTGCAGAAGAACTAAATTAGACCCCTATCAACCAACTTCTATGAAAACTAACCCCAGATGGGTCCAAGAACTAAACCTGAAGCAATTAAACCGCTAGGTAAAGACATGGGCAGGACCCTACAGATAGAGGGACCCTACAGAGAGAGGGACCCTACAGAGAGAGGGACCCTAAGAGAGAGGAGTTAGGGGGAATTCGGAAGAGGAGTCCATTTGCCCAATAAGGTCAAAAGCTGACAGCTGGGATTCCATACAAATAAGAAGCTTCAGCACAGCTAAAGAAACAATTAACAAAGTGCAGGAAAAGTCCATGGAATAAGAGAGACATTTGCCAGCTATACATCTGACAGAGGATCAATATCCAGAATATATAAAGAACTCAAGGGAAACACACACACACACACACACACACACACCAATTCAAACAAATGTGCTGGAGACCTGAGTAGAGCTCTCGAAAGACAGAACAAAAATAGCTTAATTATATCTCAAAACCATTCATCTTCCATAGCAAGTTGGAAAGTAAAAATCACACTTTGAGGTTTCATCTTAAGACAGCCAGAAATGCAAAGATCAGCGAAATAACCAACAGGAGATGCTATAGGAAAGGCCAGTAAGATAGGACTCTCATTCGCTGCTGGGGAGACTGCAAACCACTGAATCCACCATGTAAATCAATGTGGAGATTTCTCAAGAAGCTAAAAATAGATCCAGCACATGACCAGCTCTACCTCTCTTTCCCATGTTCTTAAAGGATGTGGCATCATACTCCACAGAGACTTGCTCAGCCAAGTTCATGATACCATGTTCACTGGTGATCTATTCCAAATATACATTCTGGATTAGTTCTCAGCTATAAAGGATAGAGAGCAAGTAACCAAGAAGCAGAAACACGAATGTTACATGTTCTTTGTCAGAGGTTCCCAGCTCTAAACCTGAACTTCAGGTTTCTGGAGTCACTGCAGAAACCAGGAAAGTAGAAAGAGACCATCGCAGGGAGTAGGGTGGGGCACAGTAAAGAGAGAGATAGTAGGGCACAGATGATCAGGAAATGAGGTGTGGTCGATAAATACAGAAGGAGGGAGGAAGCTAAAGTAACAGTAAGGAAGTCTGAAAAAGTCAAAAGGAATCATACTATTAACAGTCTACCTAAGAGGGAAACTGTAATACATGCTAACCTGTGTACTAACACGCATACATAATTTAAGTGAAATTTTCTCATCTACAATAACAATGTTCCCTCCCTCCAGGCGCCAAAGATCATCTCACAATAACCCCATTACCAGGCATGAGAAATGTTGAGTGGTTAGTCAAGGCTGTCTCAGGGACTCCCCAAACAGTACAAACTACTGTCAATGATGTCAGTTGCCCACCAGATGTGAAAAGTGAAGTTCTTATTATGGAAGACATCATGGTCTTCAGAAACAGGACTCAGAGGACCCTGCTCTGGGACTGTGGTATGTATCTTCTGAAAAGACTAGCTCTGTGGCAACAGAAAGCACTGTGCAAGCTTCCAAAGGATGGGTCAACCAACAGTCCTACCTACCCATGATGCCCATGAACTGAAAATGATCAGCATGACATGATAATCCTAAAGCTGTAGTAGTAGCATGCATACCTTGTTAATCAACAGTTCTTTAATTGGACTTAACATCTACTTAATAAGAAGGAAGCCATGCCTGCTACTGGAAGCCTAGCCAGCTACACAGTATTAGCAAAGTCATAGATCTTGAAGAACTTACAACCACCACTTTACTAAACCAGCATAATCTCTAACTACATTCTAAACATCCGTCTTTATACCCAAAGATATGAACAGCCTTCACCTATCAACAAGGAAGTTTCTCTTTGCAACAGACCAAGACCATTACAGAAAACCTCAACCAATCAAAATACAGAGTTGTGGAACCTGGTTCTAATGTATACATGCGTGACCGACCTCCCACACCTAAGTCTCAGAGACCATGAAAAAGAGAAGGTGGAAAGATTATTAGAGTCGGAAGATCTGGAGTTTCTCTGAGACTTTGTCTCCTGAGAATGTAAGGAGCTATACCCATAGGCAAAGGCTTTCCAACATGACTGTCAAACATGAGCTGAACACGGATAATAACATATAAGCCAAAGCAGAGGAGGGCAAGCCTATGTGTTCTCAACCCTACACAAAGAACTACAGGCAGCTAAGACATGCTGAGAGTGGGAGAAAGCATCTTCCCCAAGAGAAAGCTCACTGATTGCTTCTCTACTACCAAATGCTCTGCTCTGAATATGTGTGTGTGTGTGTGTGTATATATATATATATATATATATATATATATATATATATATATATATGAAATACTACACAGACTGGAAGGGTTATATTTAGGAATATGTGTATACACATATATACAAACACACACACACACACACACACGCATACACATAACAATAAAAAAACCCAGAGGCCATGAATTTGAAAGAGAGCAAGGAAGGGTATATGGAAGGCTGTGAAGGGAGGAAAGGGAAGGGGGAAATTATGTGATTAAATTATAATCTCAAAAATAAAAGAAATAATCTTTTTTAAAAATAAATGGCTTAATATAACTTAGCTTAATCCTCCCAATTTCTCAAGGTAAAGGCAACTACTATCATTCACTGCGTACAGACGAGGGATCCAAAGCATTGCAAGATGAAGGAGCCGAAACTTACATAATGAGTGCCACTGTGTCAAGCAAATGGGTCATGCACACTGTTTCCTTGTTGACAACGCTCATTCAGATCTATGATCCCAGCTGGTCTGCATAACTGCCCTGGAAGGCAGGTGCTTCCACTACTGCCTTGAATTCATAGATGAGAAAACAGATACACAGAGGTGATGGACCTATGAAGCACATGTAATTACAGGGGCTGCCATCAGAATCTTATGTCACTTCCAATACACTATACAAGCTAGCTGTACAGCCGTGCTCCTGCCAAGACCACAGCACTTGTCTGTCTATAGTTTAAAGAGGACTTGACGATATACTACCTCCAAATCCCTATGTGTCCCCTCCTGTGTTCTTAGTTCTGTGCATGCCATGTGGACATACTTCTAGGCAGTGTTTATGATAGAATATCGAAAGGGCCCCTCCTACACTCTTACTCGAAAACTCGGGGCGAGTATGTGTTTTCATCATTAAATATAAAGTATTTGGCAGTAGCAAGTACTAACAAAATTGGAATTAAGTCACTAATTGGATACTAAGCCGCTGTGACTGCAAATCCCTTTCCTCCCTGAGGTAAGTCACTGACCATTCTCCAGGAACAGTCACATTTTATTTATACTTTAAGAATCTTTCTGTTTGTCAATTCCCAGATGGGTCTTTGCTATACTGAACCTCAAATAGTTATCTGCCACCCAATCCATCACCTTCTGGAAACCATGGATGAGCTCCTTGTTCAATCTGCACCATAAGAACGTTAGAGAAAATAGGCATTTTTCATAAAATTGTACTTTCCAAACTAAATTATATACCATTTAATGTGTCAAGTAATTGTGTGTATTATTTAAACAAATAAAAGAATATTGAGTTAAAAGTCTTTTTGATATGCATAAGTGATATTCAGGGAAATCAAGAGATCTGAGTGTAATGCAAACAGCTATCACCTACTCCCCCACGAGCATGCAGAGATATGATAAAGACAGCAATAATTGACATGCACTTCCGCAATGTGCTGCTACTGATTGCTTACGATAATGACATTGCAATATGATAATTTTCATCAATGTACATGCGCAAGGTCATCCGCACCACAAGCAATCTACATAGCAATGACACAGTATTAAGGAGTTCTCATTATATACCCTCAGTGAAAACTCTTAGCTTTCAATAAACTGGCTTTTACAAAGGCCAATCAGATACTCTCCAGACTTTATGATCTATTAATGTTATAGTTCATCTTAACAAAGTTACCAGGTTAAGGATCTCCCAGGAGCCTCTGTGAATGTCTCTGAGGACACTACACTGAGCAGGAAAGGCACACCTTGACTATGGTGGTATCCTTCCATGGACTGGCTCATGTACTGAAAACAAAGGGAAAAGTGAGCTCAGGCCTGACAAATAGTCTCTCTCTCTCCCTTTCCTTCCCTCCCTCCTTCCCTCCCTCCTTCCCTCTCTCCCTCCTTCCCACCTTTCTGAGCAGACTTGGTGTGACCAGCTGCCTCATGTTTCCACATGATGGACTATATCCTCACAGACTGTGAGCCAAAATTAACCCGTCTCACCTTAAGTTTCTTCTGCTAAGTGTTCTTTCACAGCAACAAGAAAAGTAATACCGTCAGTTTGCTCATTTTCTGAGGAATATCACTCATCAAAAATATGAACAGACCTCCTAATCCTTGCATAACCATCAGAGCAAAACATTCATCAAATAGTTACACAAAGACATTTTCTAATAAAAATGACTTGATGAGATAATATTATACAGAGAACATCAACACATTTCATGTAGAAGTCAAGGAATGTAAATACTGTCTAGTAACAGCTAATTTTTAGAAAGGCAACATAACACAGGGAGTTCTGAATTCTTCTAGTTCTTTTTTCCAGGCCAGGTGGCACACACCTTTAATGCCAGCATTCGGGTGGATCTCTGTGAGTTTGAGACTAGCCTAGTCTATGCAGCATGCCCCAGGCCAGCCAAAGTTACACAGTGAGACTCCGGCAAAAAAATAAAAGTAACTGAAGTGGGTAGGATAGAGGGGAGGAAGAAAAAGAGGTGGAAGAGTAGGAGGAAGGAAGAAGAGAAGGAAGGAGGAGGAAGATGGAGGAGGAAGAAGGAGGAGGACGAAGAGAAAGAGAAAGAAGGAAGAGGAGGAGGTAGGAGGAAAAGGAAGAGAAAGAAGAAAGAAGAAGGAGGAGGAGGAAGAGGAGAAGAAGAAGGAGGAGGAGGAAGAGGAGGAGGAGGATGTAAACGAGGAGGAGGAGGAGGAGGAGGAGGAGGAGGAGGAGGAGGCCCTGCTTCCCAGTAAAGCAGTCCCAGAGCAGAAGGAAATGGACAGGTAGCTTTCTCCTCTAGTTATCCCCAGAGTGAGACTTTTCATGCAGCCTACTTTTGAGCAAAGAACACTCCCAGTGACTCCAAGATCAATCACATTTGATCACTAGCACCAGGATCAATCACATTTGATCACTAGCAGGCACTAACATTTCTTATGAGAAAATTAGGTTGATGATTGTGAAAGTTATGTCACCACAACTCTTTATCCAAAGACCAGAAGCTTAATTTTACTTCAATACTAAACAGAACCAAAGCTAGATTTTGTTTACAAACTTCCTTTAATACATTTTCACCCATGAAGTTACAGCATAAGCATGCCAGTAAGAAAACAAAATGAAAAAAAAAAGTCTTTATTAGAATTGATTCCTTAGTATTGACCAGTTCATTTGCCCATGAAATTAAGGTCAATTTACCTTAAAGCCACCACAGTGCTGTAAATTAATGGTGTAACATTTTATTGCTTCTGTAATTAAGCTGAGCTTTAAAACAAAGCAGTGTCTTAAAAAAAAATCCCTGTGATACAAAACCACAGCTCCCAGTTCAAATGGAATATGAGATAGATAGTTCATTCTGAAGACAAAAAAGTGTCCATGCCCCGGCCACCTGAGTTAAGATAATCCCTGCCTCTGGCTCACAGGAAGCTTGCCCATCGATGTCTAAAACAACTGAAGTGCTTGGATATGAACTGATTAGTTAATTAATTAATAAATTAATAATAAAAAACCAAAGCCCCAACACAAAGGGTAGTTGCAGGGAGAATTAAAGCCTCTTCAGGCATTTAGATCCCATCAGCCTGTGCGAGACTTATAATATACCTGTTAGGTAAGATTAAGAGTCACAATTAAAACAATAACATCACACACCCCTTAGATACATATAATTTTGTGTCGATTAAAATTATGTCAAAATTAAGAGTAAAATAAACTAAAATATGGCCAAAGAACACAGTTCGAGGTTACCCCAAACACTATACTTCAAAGTGACACCAGTCCTATGAAGTTTTCATAGTAACTTACAGAGAAAGCCATACATCTAGGAATTGTAAAATCCATCTGTGAGACTATCAACTAGGTAGTTAAAAGCAAAACAGGGACATCTCTGCTACAGGCCTCAGATGTCCTGATGACATTCCTGGTCTTCTGTTTGCAGAAGCTTGGTGCCCTTCTGTATATTCTGGAAAGAGTTATATCTAAGAGGCACACGGGTATTAGGTCAAACAGAGAAGCAGGAATAAATGGCTATTCAAAAGGCTAAAGATAGCCCAGGATAACCCGGCTGTGGACAGGCTAGCTCCAGCCTTCCACAGCCAAAGTTCTGTCAGTCAGCCTTGTAGAACCTTTAGCATGTGTGTGGCTTTTCACGGGTGGGAGGAGATGCTCAGTTCACAATCCCAAACTAGATTAAGGTTTTATATGTTGAAGACATACACTTTCAGTTAGACATCAGGGCATATAATTTTTTTAGTGTGGCATCTAAACAAATATTTCATTAGAAATAAAAGGCACAGCGCTAGACACCATCATCCAGTGATAGAGGAGGCCTCGTCATAGAAACACTTCCTGCCAAAAATGATTTTAAGGCACTCAGAGAACTTGAGAGATGAACCGACCAATGGAATCTTGATGAAAACTATGACAGGCTAGGATTGAAAGACACACTCAGTTACGATTAAGAAATGTGGGTTCCTGTCTATAGTAGCCTGAACCCTCCTGCAATGTCTCCCTTGGGGCGCAGCAGGCTGGGCTGGACCTGCAGGGATGGGGCCACCACATGGCTCACTACTTGCAATGTGCCTAAAAGCTGGAAACAGGCTTAAGGAGCAGAGGATCTGGAGAAAGAGACCAATGTCACCATTCAGCACATAAAGTAATGGCACTGCAATCATCATTTCAAATGTTTTTTTTTTTTTTTTTTTTTTTTTTTTTTTTTTTTTTTTTTTTTTTTTTTTTTTTTTTGGTGGTGTGTTAAAATGAATCCAACGTTTGGCGACAGGAAATAAAATTGCTGTACTGTTAACTTTCATTACCACCCACAAAATACTGTATACCATGTGGCTTCTTTTAACCATTTCTGATTACTAGCCTTCAATATAAAACAAATTCATCCTTAGTTCATTGGGTATGTGTGCATATACGTATGCACATATATGGATGTGTGTTCCTATCCATATGGAGGCCTGGGTGGGCAACTTAGGTCTTGTTCCTCGAAAGCTTTCTACCTTGTCTGTTGAGACTAGCAGCTCACTGGGATGTGTCAAGTGTGCTAGGCTGGCTGGCTAGGAGGCCATCAGTGATCCTTCTGCACCTGCTACCCCAGCGCTGGGATTACAAACTTGCCAATATATCTAGCTTTGTGCATGGGTGCTAGACATTGCGTGTGAGTCTTCATGCCTGTGTGGCAAGCAGTTTATTAAAGTACAGTCTCCCCAATCCCTTTCACTCTCTTCTGATAATTCTGCCATCCCAGAGTCCAGCCGGCATGAAAGTGTTCTAAGGAAAGGCAGAAAAGGGGTGTGGTGTCAATGGTCTTGGCCACAGCATTTTTATCTTTGGCAATTCTTCTGCTTATAACTATTTGCTATTCTAAGGCCAAAAGCCATTGGCTTTTGGTAATTAATTCCTACTGGCAGCAGCAGGGGATCAAGAGGAAAAAAAGACTTAATGAAGCAGTGTTTCATTCTATCAGCTCATTATAAGTTCAAAGCAACAGTTTCACATGGCCTTGCTTTATCACAGTGCACACCTTCAGCTTCATCCTTGGTCCTGACCTAGATGAATGTTTTTACTTGATCATAAATTTGTCTCTTTTTAGTGTACTCATTATATTCCTTATTATAAAGCCTTTACTTACTATTCTGTAAAGAGGGGCACACTGTATTCTTACTAACTTTATTACATTTTTCTGGCAAAGCAACTAAAACCATCTCCTAAAACTTCCTTCCTAAAATAATTTAATTCAAATCTGGAATTCTATAAAGTCATTAATTCATCTAGACAGCATTACTTCCTGAAAGTTCAACTTCAGGTTGGTCTGCAGGGAATTTGCCCCATAGGGTGGGCTGATGCACAGGAATCATTAGGCTATGTAACAGTGTCAGGAAAGGCTTATCAGTAACAAGAAGCAGTCCTGGGATGAAGTCTCTGAGGATGCTGCATTCTTAGAGCTCACCCACTATAGGCCATGCAAAATGGTGGACCATTGCCAAAAAATTCACTTGCATGCCTTTAGCCTTTCCTAGATAACTTCTGACAGTGACACCTCAGAATCAACTTACAAGAAACCTAAAGCATACAAGGAAATGCATTTTGTTATGGGCATGGGCATTTTTCATTCACAACACCACTTCCCAAACTGAATCTCAAGGAAGGAAAACCAAAGCATGCAGTAGACATACAGCATGAAGTATACCCACTTTCCCCATCAGAGGGCAAGGATGACAGCTCACGGGGGCTACTCCTTGTTGTTGTCTTTCTAGCTGCTTGGAAACAGAAGCCCTATATTTATTTATGGTGGTGGTGGTAGTGGTAGAGGTGGTAGTGGTGATTATCTGACTTGGCTTGATGATGATGATGATAATGATGATGATGATGATGATGATGATGATGATGATGATGGTCTGATTATCTGACTTGTTGGCTTGATGATGGTGGTGGTGGTGGTGGTGGTGGTGGTGGTGGTGGTGGTGAAGCTGGTAGTGGTGGTGAAGGTGGTGGTGGTGATTATCTGACTTGGCTTGATGATGATGATGATGATGATGATGATGATGATGATGGTCTGATTATCTGACTTGTTGGCTTGATGATGATGATGATGATGATGATGATGATGATGATGGTCTGATTATCTGACTTGGCTTGATGATGACGATGATGATGATGATGATGATGATGATGACGATGATGACGACGATGGTCTGACTTGTTGGACTGCTATACTCCAGTTTTCACTTTCTGCTTTCTCCACAGAGACCATGACTTAGAACCCCTTCAGTGTGCACAGAATTCTCAGGAGAAAACAAAGTGCATCGTCTCCCCAACACCCCCTCATCACCTCCACCCACTGAAGACTGTTCACACGCTAGCAAAGAACCACTGGCTCTGGGAACATCCGCTGAATAGAACTACATTTATTTTTTTTGTGTGTCCTAGGTAAGGTCACTGTTCCTGCCACCTCCTCTGCCCACAAGCAGAGGGCGGTAGAAGCCGCCCAAGCGCCACCGGAAGCTGGTACTTTGCCTTTTGATGTTGTCTTGTTTCCTCTTCATCTTGTGGTGCAGCGATATCCTATCTGTGGGACTTTTCACTCTGTCACTGGATAACACATTGGCTTCCCATGGTGCAGTGGATCTTTTTATAGCAGCTAACAAGAGTTGAGGCAGTGAGATTCACTTTTACTTGCAACATCATTTTCAGGATTTCTCTTTTCAAAGTCCCTCTTACAAGATTCTCAGGTACTGACCATGCTGGATTCTAATCTACACTTCTGCACTAGTCTTACTGATGGTCAGGCTGGCGTCAGGGACAAGGATCTACCAGGAAATCAAAACCTCGGCTGCCCAGCCGAGAAACAAGAGACATCTTAGTACTGCGTTGTGAGACTGCTTAGCCATTTGTTTTATAAACGAAGCCTCACTGAGCATAGGAGAAAAATAGTGCCGTCCCTTCCCTCTAAGCACGCGGTGACCCCAGGGAAACCTCTGAACACTATGCAGTCACCACCACAGCAGACAGTATAAAAGATTCATGAACAGACAGAGACAGGCCAGGCAGCCGGGGTCTGCAAGCAGAAGGGGCATCCACCCACAGACATGCTAACACTTCCATTCTGGTTGTCTTCTGACTGGGGGGGAAGAGATTCTCATTTAGCTTTGCACCCCGTGCCCTTCCACAGCGTGCTGGCCTCTCCTTGGCATGACATCTACAAGTTGCTAATTGGAGCAGGGGTAAAATCTAACCTAAAATGCAGAATGAACACTCGCCATGTAAACAACACCATCCAGCTACTGTTCTCTGATTTAAAAACATCTCTCCCTCATTTTCTTTTGCCATAATCTAGGTATTTTCTACCTACTCAAAGCCAGGTTATCATGAACCCCATCCCCATGCCAGCTTCCTGTCATTTTTTTCCCATGAATATTCACCAAGGAAGCTCTCCTCTTCTACAAAAATGGCTTGGTTCAACCACTAAAATGTAACTGTTCTCATCTCCCAGGATTTGTCTTAAAATTAAGTTGCTGTGAGCGATGTGTCATATGAGCACTGGCCTTTGCTGTCCTGTCCAGTTCCACACATCCTTACAGGGTGAGGGACAGCTTTGGACCCTGGGGCTCTCTTACCGCTGTCCCCCACCACCACCATTGTGGCCTCCTGGAGCTGCAGACACTGCTGCTCATTCACCCTCAGGACACATGCAGTCAGGGACTGGAGAGACTTCGTGGAAAGTAGCAGAATAAGCTAGAGTTTGGCTTTATCTGCCAGGGTTCAGGGAGGACCAGGGTTCAGGGAGGAAACTGAAGCAGTGCCTAACATAGAAGGAAAGACACACTGACCACTGAGGAGCCCTGACCTCCTTTAGCTCCTGCTGGAAATGCCTAATGTCAAGGATGTCCTCCTGCAGCTACATGAGCCTAGCTTCAGAGGAGGTGCTGCCTTCTCAGAGAAGGGGCCGGTTCTCAGCCCAACACGGTGAGAATATCTAACATGAGAACCCACTTCACCAGTGTCCAAAGGGAACTCCAATTCCCCAAACTCCAAAGCGGAGGCTAAAATATCTCTAAATGTTTCTGGGGGTTTAGATGAAAACCAACCATCTCAGGAACCTGTTCAACCCATTCCCATCTACCCGAGGGAGTCAGGCCCTTGCCTCTGAAGAGACACATTCTTACTCTGCCGCCGATCAGCAGGTCAAAGCTCATGATGGTCTCCAGGCTTCTTCAGTGTCACAAGTGGCTGTTGCACATTTCGAAGTCCATGCCAGCACCCCAGCCCTTCTGACCCCTACCCTACCTAAAATTCTCTCCAGCTTCCCTCCCTTCAACTGCTCATCCTTATAATCACGCTGCTTTTGCTGTTTGTTCTTTGTGCTGCCACTCTTCTTTGTATGTTCTCCCTAGCCTCGGTCCACGGATAGTCTCCCTTATCTTACAGATAGCCCTGGCTAGGCCCAGTCTACTTGCTGGCCATACTTCATCTATTTCTTTTTTTCTTTGCTCTTAACTCTTTCAGACATCTCTCTCTCTCTCTCTCTCTCTCTCTCTCTCTCTCTCTCTCTCTCTCTCTCTCTCTTTCTCATCTACAATAAAACTCTTCTACACCATGGAATAGTCATAACTTCAGATTATACAACCAGCACCTCTAGTAATCCACATGATAAAGAGAGAGCCTTATTTTTATTACTTATAACACAGTTGTATCTGTCCCTTGGCCTCATCAATTAGATTTTCTTAGAAAATCTTTGTCCACATCCAAGTGTTCTAGGCATGGTTAGGGATCATATCTTCAGTACATATCTGTTATGCTGAAACAGAGCATCAGAGACTGCTGCCATCTGTAAAGGACAGAAATGGGGTTTTCATAGTTGCACCTGAGGCAGCCCTCAAAGCCCAGACAGACACCAGCAGGCAATAAACCACCACATACTGTTTTGAAAAGGGCAAATAATTTAGAAAAGCCTCAGGCAAGATAATTAGGGTACAATAAGCAATGGGGCGGGACCACGAAGGGCAAATACAAAGACATGGATGAGGTCTCTGCCTCACGCCTGCAGGAAAACAAATGGTTTGCAGTCAGAGAAACACCGGACAACTACAGAATCAGAGTTGGAGAAAACTGTAATAACTGAGAATCGGTACATCGATAAAGATAATACTGGAAATATAAAAAACAGAAGGAAATGAAAAGTTATCATCCTAATATCCACTCCATAGCAATGCACATTTCTCAAAACCATAGCAGAATCAAGAGTTCCTTAGAGAGGCAATGACTGAAAGAATCCATCACCAAGGGACACTAAAAATAATGCAACAATATGGCTCTAGCATCACGGGGACTAGTTGTGAGTTTGGCAAGATTACCCACAGTACAGTTTTCCTGTACCACAAAGATCAGTAAGAGAAAGGAAACACCATGGCACTAATTATCAGGGCACCAGAAACAATTTATCCATAAATTAACCTAATAAAAATGACTGAAGAAAAAATGTTGAAATGGGAAAACAATGTTTTAAAATCACTGATTAAGGAAAGACAAATGTTAACAGTTAGGTTAATAGCTTAGTGTTGCCAAAGTTACCTATAATTAATTCATAACTTCAGAGCACTTCCTTTACAGTCTATCAAAACACTGCCAGAGTTTAAAGGTTACATGTAAAAATAAGAATGATGGTATGAGAGAAAATTAATAGCTTAGAGATTTGGACATTATTTGAAGAAAATAAAGCAAAATCCAGAAGGGGTTTCTCCTTCCATGAACTATAATTAGTCATCGTAATTAAGTAATATTACAAAAATAATCCCATGAAAAAAATCAAGAAGAAAAAAGTGAAGAAAAAAAGGCTAGTCTACTATTCTCTCTCTCTCTCTCTCTCTCTCTCTCTCTCTCTCTCTCTCTCTCTCTCTCTCTCAAACACACACACACATACACATAAACACACACACACATAAACACACACACACACGCACATACACCTGTGTGTATTCACAGACAAATAGGAAAAGGGAAGATTCCAAAGTCAAGGCAGCAATAGGTACCAGAATTTCAGCCTACAAAAATCTTAGGGTTCTATAATTAAGACACCAGAAGGACCACAAAGGAGGAGAAAAACAGATAATCCATAGAATTATAGAAGATGAATACCTCAAAATGCTCTAAATCAAGAAGTACCCTGGGCAATCTTTCATATATATACATCTCAAATATGACAGGCTACGGTGTGTTCGCATCTCTTCCATCTTTCGCATTACTAGTGACCTCTGGTTTTACAAAAAGTCCTTCAATGTAATAACCATGAAAACTTAACATGGCCATCACCTCCTATACTCCAAAACCAAACTCTAAGCATGACAGGATTATTAAGTTTGAGAAACAACAGGACATCATGTTTTGAGTTCTTCAAATTGTTACATGAATATCATTTATTTCTAGTTTAAGTGAGATCCTAACAGTAGTCAATTTTACTTATTTTATACCTATATATACTATATGCAATATTTTATTCCATAACTAAGTTGATGGTATGAATGAAAATAACATTCTCTAAACTGTTTATTAATTTACTAATTTGTGTATGTATGCACATATACCCACTCATACAGTCACATGCCTCAGTGATGGCTCTAAACCGCAGTGACACGTGACAATTTTTAGAGTCAGTTCTCTCCTTCTATGATGTAGTTTCTGGGAATCAAACCCAGTCATCAGGTTCAGAGACAAGTTTCTTTAACCACAACTGAGCAATCTCATCCACCTCTCGACTGTTGCTTTCCAAGTTCTAACTGGCATTGAAATAGTGATAACTCCACCATATCTGGGGGAAATGCCCTTGTCAGTATACAGAGACCTGGCACACACACACACACACACACACACACACACACACACACA